>NC_136128.1:10240018-10714075 GCF_965212315.1 Lampetra planeri | reverse complement strand
TCACCATGGAAGTCGAAAATGATGGCAAGCTACCCTTTTTGGATGTCCTAATCAAAAGGAGACCTGATGGTTCAATGAGCCACTCTGTCTACAGGAAAGCCACCCACACGGATGCTTATCTAAAACCGGATTCCCACCACCATCCATCCCAGAAGAATTCCCTCATCAAGACTCTATATCATAGAGCCCAATGCATCTCCGACCATGAACACATTTCCAGTGAACTCAAACACGTACGCCAAGCTCTTAAGGCTAATGGTTACTCCGACTACACAATCCGCAAAGCCATCACTCCAACCACCAAGAAGGATCCTGTTGAGGAGCCTTTCAAGACCATCACCTTACCCTACATTGCTGGGGTCACAAAAAAGATCTCCAAAATCCTGATTAAACACAAGATCCAGGTCCGATTCAACACAGTACATAAAATCCGTGATCTGGTACCGTCTGTAAAAGATGTGGTTCCAGACATACAGTACCCTGGTGTCTACAAACTAAGTTGCCTCTGTGGTAGCAGTTACATTGGGGAAACCAAACGACATGTCTCGGACCGCATCCGTGAACATAAAGCTGACCTGAAACACTGTAGGACAAACACCTCAGCCGTGGCAGATCACTGTTACAACTCAGTGGGCTCACATGACATTGACTTCTCCAAGACAGAGGTTCTCTGCAAGCCATCTGGCTATCATGAGAGATTCGTACATGAGGCGATCCACATTTACAAACACAGAGACAATTTTAACCGAGAAGATGGATTCTGGCTTAGCAATCACTGGAAGGACGTAATAAACCATTTTGATACACATTAGGGTGGGTAGAATAATACATAATGTTATATTAAAAATGTATAAGGTATAGGGTGGTTTATAGCAATACAGTATGTAATTTAATGTTGGTTTTGCCTATGGAAGTATATAGTACGGTATAGACGCGTGTGATGTAAGAGAATAAAGTTTAGATGGAAGCATATTATATAATTTTTTACAACGTAGAATTTTTCATGTATTACTTACTGTTAGTAACTCAGCTTATTGTAGAGTATAGTAAGTTTACTGATGATGCTATGTAGTTTATACTTTAGTTTGTCATGCAGTTTATACTGTAGTTTTTTACGTGGTTGTTTAGTAACTACAGCTACATACTATTAACATTCCTTTCCTTTGTTAATGCTCCCCCCCTTCCCCCCCCCCCCCTTTGATGCTGCTAATCCTGCATAATGCACGGGCATAGTATTGATTTGGAACCCCCCCCGCCCACCTCCTACGCATTTTCCATATGCTGAATTCCTCTTGATATGCAAATTATTTTGTTTAGGCGCTCTTCTTCCCACCTCCCCCCCCTCTAACCCAGCTTAAATATACGCTCCAAGCTTGGGGTGTTTCATTCTTCGCCTGAGGATGGCTGCTTGCGTTGTGGCCGAAACGTCGTGAGAATTGTTTTATTATGTTTTATTTTTATTATTTTATTACTTCCCTTCTACGTGACTTTACCGAAAGAACCAAGAAGATGAATCCCTGCAGTCACGAAAGCTTTAAATCGAAATTTAACCGCCTCTACGGGGAGGGTTTCCACATAACTTTGAGATCCTTCAACAAGCTCCGGGACAAGAAGGCTCAGCTAATCGAGTCTCTCACCTTTCTGAAGAGATGCCGCGACTCTAAGGTAATACCGAACGCATTTACACTAACATCTGCTGCTGTAACTTCTTCTAATGCGAAACGAATTCTGTCTAGAACTAGCTTAGCTCTTATCTCAGAGAAAATCAGACTTACGCGCACCGAACTAGATCAGTTAGACAAGACACTCTACAAATCACACTTATCCTTGAGTGCAACAATGTCCACATCGGATTGGGAACATGTGGAAAAAATGACTGCCTCTTCAGCTGCCGCTATGTCGACTAAATGTAAGGACAACTTGATTTCCAAATTCAACCGCCTCTCAAACAAGAAACCGGACCCACACATTGAAAAGCTAGATGTTAACAAAGTCGTAATTAATCGCAGTAACAGTCCTATTTCTGAAGGTTTGAAATCCGTTTTAGCTAAAGGACTAAACTTTGCAGTCACACCTAGACACATACCAGTTAATGATATAATTGCTCGAGTAGATGTAGCTCTCAAGGGCTTGAGTCACATCGCTGCAGACGTAGCAAGATCGGAAATCTCTGTAACCCTCAAAAACGCTAAGATGCCAGCTAGCAACATCAGCAAAGATGAGCGTTTTGAATTAGCTCAATTAAAAAAGAGGGATGACATTGTCATCCTCTCAGCCGACAAAGGCAATGCCACTGTCATCATGGACAAAATAGAATACAACAACAAAATTCAAGAACTACTCACCGATGGCAGCTATACAAAAATAAAAAGAGACCCCACCAACAGCCTCGTCTCCAAAACCAACAGCATCATTTCTGCTTCAACCGCATTAATTGATCAGACCAAACAGTTCTCGTTGAAACCTTCTGCAGCCAGGCCACCAAGATTGTACGGCTTGCCAAAGATACATAAAGAAGATACACCTCTTCGTCCCATTGTCTCTACTATCAACTCCCCGACTTACAAACTGGCTCGTTTTTTGTCCGAAATCCTACGGCCTTTCACTGGAAAAACCACCTCTGCAGTACTAAACTCTACTGACCTGGTATCAACAATCAAGGGGATTGCCCTGTCCCCAGACGACCTGCTTGTCAGTTTTGATGTGGTTTCCTTGTTCACCAAGGTGCCTGTGCCTGACACCATCGCAATCATTGAAGACTTGGTTCATCAAGGACTGAATGCTGGGGTACCCCCCCTGGTGAGACACTGCTTAACCAATACATACTTCACCTGGAATGGAACCTTCTACAAGCAAATTGAGGGCACCCCAATGGGCTCCCCCTTATCTCCGGTTGTAGCCAACATCTTCATGGAGAAATTTGAGACGGACGCCATCCAGACTGCCACTCTACGCCCGACCTTATGGAAGAGGTACGTAGACGACACTTTTGTCATCTGGCCACATGGCCGGCCTGCTCTAGACCAATTTCTCGACCATATCAATTCCATACACCCAGCCATCAGATTCACCATGGAAGTCGAAAATGATGGCAAGCTACCCTTTTTGGATGTCCTAATCAAAAGGAGACCTGATGGTTCAATGAGCCACTCTGTCTACAGGAAAGCCACCCACACGGATGCTTATCTAAAACCGGATTCCCACCACCATCCATCCCAGAAGAATTCCCTCATCAAGACTCTATATCATAGAGCCCAATGCATCTCCGACCATGAACACATTTCCAGTGAACTCAAACACGTACGCCAAGCTCTTAAGGCTAATGGTTACTCCGACTACACAATCCGCAAAGCCATCACTCCAACCACCAAGAAGGATCCTGTTGAGGAGCCTTTCAAGACCATCACCTTACCCTACATTGCTGGGGTCACAAAAAAGATCTCCAAAATCCTGATTAAACACAAGATCCAGGTCCGATTCAACACAGTACATAAAATCCGTGATCTGGTACCGTCTGTAAAAGATGTGGTTCCAGACATACAGTACCCTGGTGTCTACAAACTAAGTTGCCTCTGTGGTAGCAGTTACATTGGGGAAACCAAACGACATGTCTCGGACCGCATCCGTGAACATAAAGCTGACCTGAAACACTGTAGGACAAACACCTCAGCCGTGGCAGATCACTGTTACAACTCAGTGGGCTCACATGACATTGACTTCTCCAAGACAGAGGTTCTCTGCAAGCCATCTGGCTATCATGAGAGATTCGTACATGAGGCGATCCACATTTACAAACACAGAGACAATTTTAACCGAGAAGATGGATTCTGGCTTAGCAATCACTGGAAGGACGTAATAAACCATTTTGATACACATTAGGGTGGGTAGAATAATACATAATGTTATATTAAAAATGTATAAGGTATAGGGTGGTTTATAGCAATACAGTATGTAATTTAATGTTGGTTTTGCCTATGGAAGTATATAGTACGGTATAGACGCGTGTGATGTAAGAGAATAAAGTTTAGATGGAAGCATATTATATAATTTTTTACAACGTAGAATTTTTCATGTATTACTTACTGTTAGTAACTCAGCTTATTGTAGAGTATAGTAAGTTTACTGATGATGCTATGTAGTTTATACTTTAGTTTGTCATGCAGTTTATACTGTAGTTTTTTACGTGGTTGTTTAGTAACTACAGCTACATACTATTAACATTCCTTTCCTTTGTTAATGCTCCCCCCCTTCCCCCCCCCCCCTTTGATGCTGCTAATCCTGCATAATGCACGGGCATAGTATTGATTTGGAACCCCCCCCGCCCACCTCCTACGCATTTTCCATATGCTGAATTCCTCTTGATATGCAAATTATTTTGTTTAGGCGCTCTTCTTCCCACCTCCCCCCCCTCTAACCCAGCTTAAATATACGCTCCAAGCTTGGGGTGTTTCATTCTTCGCCTGAGGATGGCTGCTTGCGTTGTGGCCGAAACGTCGTGAGAATTGTTTTATTATGTTTTATTTTTATTATTTTATTACTTCCCTTCTACGTGACTTTACCGAAAGAACCAAGAAGACACAACAATCATCTCAAACACCCGCACGCATCGTCATAGACAACACAAGCATCACCACACATACCATCGTCATACACAGCACCATCACCGACATCAACACAATCACCATCACCATACACATCACTAATAAGACAAAGATCCCCCGTATAGCCTGAACAGGCTGTTGGGACAAGTGCTGTGAGCAAGCGCCGAATGAAGGCCGGCACGGCACACGAAGTTCACACACCGCACCAGGCACTCATTTGAGGCTGAGCCGACCTAGGGGAGACCCAGGACCGGTTCAGATAATCGTCACCGGTGTGGGCCGTGAGCCACCGCTCCCCATCACCAAACCACCATCACCACCATTACCACCATCACCACCACCACCCCCATCACCACCATTACCACCATCACCACCACCACCCCCATCACCACCACCATCACCACCACCATCGACACACGCATCACCGCTCGCTGTGGACCACTCGAAGCGGCTCTCACCGCGTTGTGAGAGTAGCCTCACGCATCTCGCCTCCGCCGCCTCCTCCTCCTCCTTCCTCCTGCCGATGTCGCCGATGGCGATTAGCGCTTTACAAGTCCGCAGCAAAGCCGAATGCCTCTCAACGCCTCAACAACAACAACAACCCGCATCCGCAAGTCTCCGTCTCTCCACCGTCTTCTAAAAAGCACTCCACGGCTGCCCCCGTCGCACGCGTGACACGTGACGAGGGGTGGCCCGACTTGACACCCGAACCGGAGTTCCGGTGTCGATTTGAACGAATTCAACATCCGAGCTCGGACTCATTTCCTCCTCCCTCCCAGTTGGGTCACGTCCTGTCGTCTCGCCCCGTGCCTCGCTCGCCCCGTGGTGGCGATCTGGCAGGATGCAGAAGTCGCTCCCCACGCGGGGCTCTGTGAGCCTCCTCCTCCTCCAACGCCGCCTCGGCCATCCTGGGGAGGGAGTTGAATGGTTGATTGGTCAACTCCTTATCAGTGTCTACCTTTTTCATACCTGTCAACCCCTTATCAGTGACTACCTTATTCATACCTGTCAACTCCTTATCAGTGTCTACCTTATTCATACCTGTCAACCCCTTATCAGTGACTACCTTGTTCACACCTGTCAACCCCTTATCAGTGTCTACCTTATTCATACCTGTCAACCCCTTATCAGTGTCTACCTTGTTCATACCTGCCAACCCCTTATCAGTGACTACCTTATTCATACCTGTCAACCCCTTATCAATGCCCTACCTTATACTGGCTTTCACAAATTATAGTTCAACGAAGTGGCTTATCGTCATCATCAGGTGGCAATTTATATCGCAGCCAAAATACTCTGATCTCAGATTTGCTCTATCACATCATTTTGATGCTATCGGCATATATCAGTGAAATTAACTCTGTCACTTATGATTGCAAGTTGTTGCGAGTCAGTGACTGCTTTAGTGTTAAAATATGGTGCTGTATTTTTAGGATAGTGTGTTTCTAATATCATTTTATGTAGATATCCACATTTATTTAATATTTTTCTTCTGCCGTTTTTATTGAAAATGCAATATTTGATATCTCAAAAACCTGATGTGATAGACAAAAACTGATGCCAGATTTGGAATCAGCACCCCAAAATTACCTTAAAACCGTTGGAATACCTTATACAGAAAAGTGTGTTGACCAGTGCTATATTTCATACTGCCCCCCCTTGTTAAACCGCTTCGATTTATTCATCGTGGCATCTTTCGGGAACGCATCCCCGACCTACACCGGGGAAGGCAGCAAGCGGTGGGCCAGCGCGAGCCACAATTGCTCAAGCTCGCGCGGACCTCTCTGCATGAAGGCGCTATCGATTGATTGTTTTTTTACACGCGGGAGGAAACCGGAGGACCCAGTGCCGGATTATCCGAGTAGCATCACATTCCTGCGGAGGGAGCTGGTAGGAACGTTGGGTTGCTCGGTCAATGGCCAGGGTCAGCGGCGGCGTGGTGTATTCCGCAAATATGGCCGACTGTGAGGGCGGGCACAAGCCGGCGTGAGTAGGTTAAACGTTGAGTTTAATAAGGGCACCACGGGGTGACCAGCCACTCCCCACCCAGCCCCATCCCTCCCACCCCCCACCCAGCCCCACCCTCCCAGCCCCTCCCCACCCACCCCCTCCCCACCCAGCCCCTCCCCACCCTCCCCTCTCCACCCAGCCCCACCCCTCCCATTTTTGGATGCACGACGGACGGATGGACACAATAATCCCCTGTGGGCTGGTGGAACCAGGTGGTCCCTACCAGTAGAAGTAGCTACATATGTAGTAGCTCCATATGTAGCTACGGGCCCCGTACTTTCAAGGGACCCTCGCTAAATGCTTTCTAGCTATCAATTCCGGTTCAGTGATTCTGCACTTGCTCTATTACTATAGTACTATACTGCCTTCAACTTCTATGAACGACTGGGTATGGGTGTTTAAGGTTAGCGATTTGTCGTATTATCTGGGCTGTATAGCAAACGAAAAAATACAATTACTTTACTATGCAAGTAAATAAATTGTGTTTTAATATTTGTGTTTTTTTAGAGCCCCTTTATAACATAAAATGCTACAGACCCAGCAACTAGCTTAATCTGGTACTGGCGCAAGGTGGAGACCACGTCGCTGTACCGCCACCTCCTGGCAAGCCCAGGTACTGCAACCACCTCGACGGCCCACGGGGCGGGGAAGATTTCATAGCGTTCGTGCAGGTGATCCACCAATGCTGGGTTACAGGCGTGCGCTACCACAGTGGGGGCCACTGCGCTCACGACGGCTGTTACGATATGAGAACCCGGGGTAGGCTCGCCGTGCATGGGCGGGGGTGAATACCAGGATTCCCGCGTGCGCGAGTTTGCGCTGTGCATGCCGCTCACCTGTTTATGCGCAAACTTCGCTCTGTTATGAGGTTTGAATTCGCTAAAAATGCGGCTATGCGGTCGGACGTTGTGTGCTGTGTGTGTACTGTGTGTGTTGTGTGTGCGCACCACGTGTACTGTGTGTGTAGTGTGTGTACTGTGTGCGTATTGTGTCTATGTACTGTGCGTAATGTGTGTACTGTGTGTGTACTGTGTGTCCTCTGGTCTGACACCGTTTGAGACGAGGCTCAAAAGAAAGCTGTCTCTGGTGTGGACCAATCAGTTTCAAAGACAATGCCACAGATATGATTATCAGAGTACGTTTTTTTTTGCATTTTGACCACAAGCATTGTGGTTAATGCAGACATGATTCCTTGTAAAATGTTTCAGTTTGGTGTTTTAACATCTTAACACAGCTGTTTTATGGCCAGGTAAAAGGGGAAAAAACATATTCTCTTAAAAATTCGTGTTTTAATATTTTTAAAAATGTAGGGCCCCTTTATAACATATGCTACAGGCCCCGCACTAGCTTCATCCGGCACTGGGTACAGGAATTGCGTTGGGAGACAGAGGGAAGGACACACATTTGGATGGACGAGAGCGTATAACGTGGGTTGAGGACATCATTTTGACTTGAGATCAGAATGCGGCACGATGGACTCGCCAACAGAGGGAGACACTGATCTTATTACTCTTTGGTTCTTTCGGTAAAGTTACGTCGATACAAAAATAATTTAAAAAGTTAAAAAATAAACATAAAATGATAAAAATCACTAATGTAGACTGTAGCCTGGTTCTTAATCGGAGTGAGTGTACTGGCAATCTGTCATGTAGACTGTAGCCTGGTTATTAAGCTGGGTGAGTGTACTGGCAGTCTATAAAGTAGACTGTAACCTGGTTATTAAACTGAGTGAGTGTACTGGCAGTCTATAATGTAGACTGTAGCCTGGTTATTAAGCTGAGTGAGTCTACTGGCAGTCTATAATGTAAACTGTAGCCTGGCTATTAACCTCGATGAGTGTAGTGGAAGTCTATAATGTAAACTGTAGCCTGGCTATTAAGCTGATTGAGTGTACTGGCAGTCTATAATGTAGACTGTAGCCTGGTTATTAAGCTGATTGAGTGTACTGGCAGTCTATAAAGTAGACTGTAACCTGGTTATTAAACTGAGTGAGTGTACTGGCAGTCTATAATGTAGACTGTAGCCTGGTTATTAAGCTGAGTGAGTGTACTGGAAGTCTATAATGTAAACTGTAGCCTGGCTATTAACCTCGATGAGTGTACTGGAAGTCTATAATGGAGACTGTAGCCTGGTTAATAAGCTCGGTGAGTGTACTGGCAGTCTATAATGCAGACTTATATTAGTTTTTTCAGTAATAAAAAAAAAATAAGTAAAAGTTTAAGATAACAAAATTAAAACCACGACGTTTCGATCACAACACAAGCGGCCGTCATCAGGAAAAGGGGGGACACTGCTCTTGTCAAAGACGGCAGTCACCGCATTGCGCGCTCGCGGGTGCGTTTCTGCGGCCGTCTGGAACGCTCTCCGTTCCGATATTCGGAGCTGTGCCCTTTTAAAATCGTCGAGATTAAGAAAATAAAAACTCATTTGTTTAGAACAACTTTTTTGTGTCTTAGTTTATTTGCCCTTCCTCCGCATCTCCGATTCGCACTGTTGGCTACGTACGGTGGGAAAGACGTTTGCAAAACACGCACGTACGTTGTGCATGGACTTGGCATTCTGGTGAAATCTGGCATTCTGGCGAATTGTCCGATGATGCTGGATGTAATTACCAGCGAAACGTCGTACTCGAAAATTGTAAATGTTGTGGTTTCACTCTTCAACACACCGGTGGGCTAAAGCAGTGAACTATTTGTATTTTGTCAACGTGACACATTTTTTGCTGATTGTCCGTGTCGGGTGGTGGAGGGTTACGACACATTTATAAATAACGCGATCTAACCCAAAAACTTTATTATGAATAATATTGGTCGCGAAAGCCTACGTGTTAAACTGACTACTCACCAGACACTCACTACTCACCTAACTAACGACTTTTGCTTTTAAAATACAGAGCGGGGGGAGGATGGGGGCAGTGCGTCGTGAATGGGAGAATCCGGTAATGATTAATTGTCATCGGATAGACAATGGATGGTGACTGATTGATTGATGAAAGTTTGAAACATCGATGATGGTGGGTATAATAGTGGAAACCAACAAGGTTAAATCTGTAACGGCAATGACGGTGGTGGAGATAATGCATGCTGGATGACTCGATTGTACCTACGCAAAAATCTATCAAAACTTGACCCCTCCACCCCCCCCCGTACGCACGCGTACTTTTTACACCCCCCCCCCACCTGCGTACGTACGTTTGACGCACCCCCCCCCCCCCAAATCCTATAGAACGGCCGATATTTAATCCGAGTATAAACGATGAAGGATTAATAATATTGACGTGTTTAAGCAAACAGATAATCCACCGCCGGACTATCTAACTAATTTGAAGGCCAATGTAGACGAATTATTGTCGAGGCTTCACACCCCCCCCCGTTTCCTATTCGTACGTTGTCAGTAGACCCCCCATACGCAAGCGTACGCTTCTGGGTTAACCCCCCCCCCTCCCCCTTCTATGCGTACGTACTAAGTAGATGGCCTCTTGGTGATTTGATGGATTGTTTGATGGCCGGTTTGGAATTGTGAATGGATTGGTGGGCGATGCAAACGACAACGAAAATCGGCATCACCGTCATCATTCTCACAATGCGTTCGTGATGACACGGGTCAGTCAACCCGGACCGGTCATTGAATTCGTACCCACCCTTGACCTCGTGTTTAGTGCTCGGCGTAACCCACGAAGCGATCTCTCTTCACGAGCAAAACAAATATAATAAAAAACACACCGTAGCTATAGACTTCCAAAAACAAACCCCCTTAGCACCTAGACGAAGACGCCGCGTGTTGCCTTTAACAGACTGTTGGGGCAAGTGCTGTTAGCGAGCACCTATTAAGCCCGGCACAGCCCACGACGGGGTGGGTGGCCAACACCACGCCGGGCCGCCTTTGTCTCCCCAGTGCCGATGTTTACACACCGCACCAGGAACTCACTTGAGGCTGAGCCGACCTAGGGGAAGTCCAGGATTTGGTTCGAACAATCGCCACTTGTTACTGGTCCCGAGCGGGAATGCAACTCGCGTGGTCTGGCCGCCGTGGTTTGGTAGCCCTCGGGATCGCCGAGTCGGACCGGCTCCCAACGACCAGGCCACGTGGTTCCGGACACGCCGGTCAGGCTCACGGCGATCGCCCGCGTGACCCCGGCCGCACGAACCCATTACGCAATGCGCGGGTGTGGTTGAATCGAGAGCGTCCGTGCGGAGGATCGGCGCGTTTGGGTCGACGAGCCCGGAGCTCCGGGCCGCGCACAGAGGCGGCCAATGACGCAAATCGAGCAGCATCGGCGTGCGTGCGTGCGTGCGCGCAGGGAAGCAAATGCGCGTTGCTTGCGGTCACGCACGCACGCGCGTAAAAAGTCACGAGGACGCGTAAAAGAAGAGGTTTTAACGATATTACGGCCTCCGTCCGTCGCGTCTGAGAGGTGTGTCGACGGTAGAAACGCGCGCGCGCCGTTGAGTGAGTGTGTGTGTGTTTGCATATAACCAAATTGAGGAGGCTCGTGAAGGAACACTACATTTCAGTTGGAGGCAGTCGCCCTCCAACAATATCAATGACAACGGAGGGCAGAGGAGCGACGCTCACAACAACGAGCGGAGCGTCGTGCTGTTAAAATGCAGCAAGTTGGCACAATACGGGGTACAGCTGGTGCATCTGCCAGCCATCTCAGTCAATTAACCCATGGCACCTGTGTCTGGCCCGTGACCTCTTGTCAGCGAGCCTTCGACACTGCACGTGGCCTCAACGTGCACCTCGCCTGGCACAGGCACCGTGGTGACGTCACCGTCACTTAGTGGCTAATGGCGTGCATTATTACATAACCAAACCAGTCGGCATTGCGTCCGATCTCGTAAGATCTCGGACAATAATCACGGTGTTAAGCCCTGGGTGGTGCATCGATGGGGAGCGGTGGCGCAGCGGTTAGCGCATTGCGCTCCGAATCAGGCGACCTGCGTTCGATTCCTGCTCACGACCATCATCGGTGCAGATTATCTGAGCCGGTCCTGGGCCACCACTCGGTCGACTCAACCTTAAATCCGTACCGAATGCGGCGTGTAAACATCAACACTCGGGGAGACGAAAGCGGCCGGGCGTGACGTTGGCCAAATCTGCTCCCCCGTGTCCGCTCTGCCCTTAATCAGTGCCAGCGAACAGCTCTTGTCCAAATAGCCCGTGTAAGGCTATCCGGGTTATCTTTGCTTTCATTATGAGAAGAGAGCAAGTGCAGGAGGCACTATGGATGTAATTGTGACATCTCGGAACTGCGAGCGACGGAGTCGGGCCTTCATCCAGCAGTGGATGAACCACGTCTTGTATATGATAGTAATGTTTATGAGCGTAGGGGATTTTGCGAGGCGTGCTTGTGTCAACATGAAACATCCCTTACGAGCCATAACCACTAAACAGTGCGGTAAAGTCTACAGGTCAGCAGCTGGGCTGTATGGACTCCCCGGGTGGTAAATGTGGGAGTTTTAACCTGGCCATGAAAGAGGGCTTTTGCGAAACATTACAGGGTTCTGTGTGACATTGCATAAAGTCTTCTGATCACGCTCAACGGGAATGCACCAGCGAATGTGTCCCAAGTCAAATATGACAAAATAAAAACAAACTCAGAAGAAGAAAGATCGTCAACAGCAGTCTGCGGCTTTAAAATGACAAATGTATAATTGGTGACGTATCTGGGAAAAGGCCCTTTTTAAAAGGGGCATTTACAAATAAATGATGGAAGTGCATAGAACTGGATGACTCGGAGATCAGTGTCTCAGCCAGCACAGCTGAGATCCTGGGTTTTATTCCAGGTTTCACCCGCCTGTGATTAAACCGGGTTCTCAAGCGAAGGGAGTTAACGACACATTTTATATTTACGCGATTTAACCCGAACTAAAACCTTTATGATAGATAATATTGATCGCGAAAGCCTCCTACCACTACGACGTGTTAAATTCCCGAACCATCTTGGATAGGTAAGTCTATTTGTAAGCCAAAAAGAATTCCCGCGCGCGACCAACACCAGTGATGATTATCTGAACCGATCACGGGGCTTCTCCTAGGTCGACTCGGCCTCAAATGAGTCACCTGGAATAGCTGTAAGAAGGCACTGTGCTGGGGTTGGACCTGGGTCACGTGTGCAGTGCAATATCGCCGGCTGCTGTCTAAAAAGTGTAACTACAATGTACGACAGTACACACGTTAAGAGACGACAGTATATACGGGGGGAGGGGGGTAAAACATCTATGGAAAAATTTTGATTTAAAGCTTTCGTGACTGCAGGGATTCATCTTCTTGGTTCTTTCGGTAAAGTCACGTAGAAGGGAAAAAAAAAACATAATAAAATAATTCTCACGACGTTTCGGCCACAACGCAAGCAGCCGTCCTCAGGTGAAGAACAGGTCTGTCGGAAAGACAGCGTCTGACGTCTGACGCTGTCTGAGGACGGCTGTATTTTTATTATTTTATTATTTCCCTTCTACGTGACTTTACTGAAAGAACCAAGAAGATCAATGGAAAAAGTTCATGCAGGGGCCCATCTGGAAGCCCGGGAACCTGCTAGTAGGTTCCAGAAGGGGGGCGTGGCCAGCGAAGATCAAGGCCACCCTGGGAGCTCACGGCTTTTGCTGGAAGTGGGACCCCTTGCCGTGCTGTTGTCTCGCCACCATCGTCGCCACCGTCTTCTTCACCATCGCCGACGCCGCTACGCTAGACAGCCTGCCAACTGGGCTAGCTAGTTAGGTGCCGCCGGCGGTAGACGGCTGTGTGTGTCTATAAAATATATATATAGTGTGCACACACGGTGTAGTCTCTACCGACACGTGCTTGGATAGTGGGTGACCACAATGAGCGAGAGACAGGTGGTATAGGTATGGGCCAGATCAGCTCAATAACAACGGTAGGAAGCTACTAGAATTTTGTACGGCTCATGGGCTTGTATTTACCAACACGCTGTTCCGGCATCGGTGCATCCACACAACATCACGTATGCACGCCGGGTCCAAGCAAGAACATCTGCTGGACTATATAGTGACGGACCAGCGGATGCAAGCCCATGTTCTTGACACCGGTACCTTCCGTCGAGCTGATCTGCCGACTGACCATCGACTTGTCATCTGTAAGATGCGCCTGCCATTCTTCCACTCCGGTGGTCGGTGTACACCCAGGACCCCATTCAAACCTACAGTGGCCTGGTCTCAGCTAGCTGATGAAAGTTGCAAGTGAGAATTACATACTCGCTTGCAGTTGCATCGTCCCCCACTCCACCTGATGCCGAGTTGAAATGGGCGAGGTTTAGGACTGTGGCTCATGCAGCGGCAATGGCTGCTTTGGGTACACGGTCCAAACCTCCACAGAGACCCTGGTTGACAGAGGTGTTCAGGCTGGCTGAGAAAAAGCGACAGGCCCACTCTCATCGTCTACAGCATCCCACGTCAGAGAATGAGGAGGCTTACCGAATACTTCGCTTGAAGGTTTGGAAGCCGTGAGGCGCTGCAAGGATGGGTGGTGGTCGCGGGTTGCTGAGGAGATGGAATCTGCCTCAGTGGCCCGCGATCATAAATCACTCTTTAACTCCATCAAAAAAGTAACCTGCAGCGCCACACCTATTACCATCATTAGGGGAAAGAACGGTGATCCAATCTCCGACCCCCAGGAACAGGTTTGCAGATTTGCTGAGCATTTCTGTGAGCTCTTGGGGGAGGGGAAATCCCTCAGCATGGAAAACATCGTGGTGCAAAGTGGCGATGACCCTGCTGAGGCTGCGGTGTCTCAAATATTGGAAGAAGAAGTCACCCCCTGTGAGTGGCTGGCTGAGGTGCCATCTGTTGAGGAAGTACGGAAGGCGATCCAGAGTCTGAGACCAGGAAAGGCACCGGGCAGAGATGATCTCCAAAGCGAAATGCTGAGGGAGGGTGGCGTTTGTGCACAGACTGCCTTACATGACATCATAATAACAGTCTGGACCACTGGACGGGTTCCGCAGGATCATTAATAAGGGGGACCACACAGACTGGAACAACTACAGGTGTGCCGGGAAAGGTCATAGCAAGGATTATTCAACATCGCCTTGCCAGGTATGCTGAGCCCCAATATGGTTTCAGGAAAGGGCGGTCATGCACAGATGCCATATTTTCTGTCCGTCTTCTACAGCGGAGGTGTAGGGAATTATAACAAGACCTACATCTCTGCTTTATTAACCTGGTCAATGCCTATGATACCATCAGTAGGCCTGGCCTCTGGGTTGTTCTTCGTGCTTTCGGAGTCCTTGACTCTCTGCACACAATCGTTAAGGACCTTCATGATGGTGAGCGGGCCCGGGTAAAACTACGTGGCCAGGAGTTGGAGCCATTCCCTGTTCACCTTGGGGTGCGACAGGGATGTCCTCTGTTTCCCACCTTATTTAACATCTATTTTGACCACGTAGAAGGTGACGCCTTCGATGGATGTTCTAGAGGAATTTCCATCCAGTACAGATACCATGGGAGGCTGATCGATGCTCGGTTGAGGTCAAGGGATGGCTCCCTATTGGTCAACCACGTTATGTATGCTGATGATCTGGTGATTGCTGCTCACTCAGAGGGGGAGTTAGAGGTGCTGCTGCTGAACCTGGAGCATGCCACTAAGAGGTGGGGCCTGACCATCAGCCCCATAAAAACGATTCACCTGCCTGCGAATGTTGTACCATCGGGCACTCCACCCCCACAACTCCCAATCGGTGATGGGGCAGTTGTGGAGAGAGTGGAGAGTTTCCCATACCTGGGCAGTGTGCTCATGACTGGCTCCGGTTTGACAGCAGAGGTCTCACTCTTTTTATCTGTTGCGTAACGCTGTGTGGAAGCTACCTGGTCTGTCGCTCTGCACGAAGCTTCAGGTCTTCTCGGCCACCGTCATGCCCTCCCTTCTCTACGCTTGCGAAACATGGGCCCCCCTAATGGAACATATTCGCCGGTTAAAACATTTAGCCCGGCCTGCCTACGATTCATCCTGAATTTAACCAGGATGGATTGTGTGAGGAGCTCACACATCCTTGAAATATCTGAACAAAGTCCCATCGGCGAGCTCCTCTGGCAGGCAAGGCTGCGTTGGCTGGGTTATGTAGCCTGCATGCCCAGCAACCGCATGCCTCAACAGTTTTTGTTCAGCCAGGTAGAGGGGTCTAAACGGGCGCGGCACGGGCGAGAGAAGAGATGGAGTGACGTGGTACAGGAGGACGTGGAGCTGAGTGGACTTGCCGATGACTGGAACCAGCGTGGGCAAGATCGGCCTCTGTGGAGAAGGCTCGTGGAGGACGCTACTGGGCAGTTGGAGGCAGTCGCCCTCCAACAGCAACGGAGGGCAGAGAAGCGACGCTCACAACACCAAGCAGAGCGCCGGGCGGCTAAAACATAGCAAGTTGGCACAGTAGGGGGCACAGGTGGTGCATCAGCCAGTCATCTCGGTCATCTCGGTCAGTCGACCCGTGGCACCTGGGTCTGCCCCGTGACCTCTTGCCGGGGGGCGTTCGACACTTCACGTGGCCTCAAGGTGCACTTGGCCTGGCACAAGCGCCGTGGTGACGTCCCCGCCACTTAGTGGCGAATGGCGGTTGTTATTGTTGTTATAGGCACTGTGGGCAGTGCCCTGAGAACGATTGCTTAAGGGCGCTTTATACATTTAAATGATTATAATAGTATCACACTCAATTAATCTCCTACACCCATTCACCAACTGGCACGGACCAGCCTGGTGAAGTATGTTCATCTGTTTTCATCTGTACCGGGATAGAGCGTTGCCCCCTTGCACGCGTGTGTTTTCTCCGGTTTCCTCCCCGCTTGTATAAACACTCAACATTTATTGTCTGACAGCATCTTGAAAATCTTGATATAAAGAAAAAACCCAAAACGAGGAGTTCCCCCATAAAGCCTGGAACAGACTGCAGGGACAAGTGCTGTTAGCGAGCAGCACCTATGAAGGTGCCGGCACACGAGGGGGTGGGTGGGCCAGCACCACGCCCCGACCGTCTTTGTCTCCCCAGTGGGGATGTTTGACGCACCACACCGGGTACTCATTTGGGGCCGAGTCGACCTAGGCGAGGCGCATGACTTGTTCAGATAATAATCGTCGCTGGTGTTGTCCGTGAGCGGGAATCGAACTCGGGTTGCCGCCGCTTAACACTACCCGCCAGGTTCGTAGCGCAACGCGCTAACCGCTACACCACCGCTCCCCCCACCACCACGACAACACACGTACACACACACACGATACATACGAGTGCAAGTTTCGGTTGCTATCGTGAAACCATGAAGCGAGACAAAACCGTGTCAGAGAGGGCTTGCCCCCCCCCCTGCCTCCCCCCTGCCTCCCCCCCTGCCTCCCCCCCCTGCCTCCCCCCCCCTGCCTCCTCCCCTCCTGCCAGCCACCCTGCCTCCCCCCCTGCCTCCCCCCCCTGCCTCCCCCCCCAACTTCACCACTCCCTCCGACTCTCCCACACACTCGCTCGCAGCGCTCACCTCCCTCCCCGAACACGGCCAATCCTATAACCGGACCCCCCCCCCCCCTCTAGCCCGCCCGCCCGCCACCTCCAAGCAAACACGACCCGGCTGCTGCCAGTCGACCTAAGATCACTCACGCACGGAGGCCACCGCCGTCCCGATATCGCTCTCGGCGTGCGCGCGCGCGCGTGCGTTGGGGTACCACCCAATACAACTGTCGTCAATTGGGGGTTTAAACAAAAAAACACGTGTGTTCTTAATTGTCGACGTTAATTGGTCTGAGTGCGACCGGCCCAGCACGTGGCTTCATCTATTCGCGGAATCTCTTGTAGATTATAACAACGGCAAACGACGAACGACATCGTCGGCGAAGGGGGAGTGGATGATGTCGCGTTGTTTGACGAGCCAATTGACGGGACTCGCGCAATGAGCGGCGAGTGAGTGGGATGTGACCGTGAACGCGCTGAATGAATGAACGAATCAGTGGCCGTTGGTAAGTGAGCAGCGGATGACTGAATGAATGAGTAGAAGCATTCCACCATGCGTGCGCACTCGCCGCCCCTGATGATGCTGCTGTTGCTGATGCCCTGGGGGTGGTGGCTTCACGCGGGACACGCGGCCGTCACGAGGGGACACGGGACGGCTCGCATCGGGGCGGAGACGTGGGACGGGCCCCACGGCAGAGAGGACGAATCTCGCTCGGGAGACGACGGCGCCAAGGCACGAGACGGGTCACGCGCGGGCACCACAGAGACCCGCGGTGATGGTGCTGCTGGTGCTGCTGCTGGTGGTGGTGCTGGTGGTGCTGGTGCTGGTGGTGGTGGCTCTCTCAGCGGAGACGACGTCGCCGTGGAGACGCACGGTGGCTCACGCGGAGCGGACGTCTCGCACAGAGGGGACGACCCGGAGGCATGGGCTGCTGTCTCGCGCCGAGGGGACAGCATCGAGGGTGGGGATGAGTCTCGCCCGGACACCGCACGGACGCGCGGTGTCTCACGCGGAGAAGACAGTCTTGGCACACGGGACGGCGCGCACGCGCGACGCGTACGGGGGGGCATGGCAGGGCACGTCCCGTACAGGGGGCACCTCCCTCTCGACAGAGCCCACGGCGCGCACAAGGGCCACGGAAACGCCACATCGCCCGTGGTGGTGCTGCCGGAGTACATGGTGTCTCTGTACCGCACTCTGTCCGTGGCCGAGAACCTAGGACTCAACGGGAGCCTCTCTCGCAAGGGCACGGACGCGAACACGGTGACCGGATTCGTGGACAAGGGACACGGTGAGGGGGAGACATCGTCACCGTCATCATCATCATCGTCACGATCATCAGCGTCGTCATCCTCATCGTCACGATCATCAGCATAGCCGCCATCATCTTCATCATCACGATCATCAGCATACTCATCGTCACCGTCATCATCATTACCTACTCTTAGGTTTTTTTCGGTAAAGTCACGTAGGTAAAAAATAAATAATAAAAGATAAATAATACAAATTATAGAAGATGGTGATGATGCTTTAACCTACGTGACTTTACCGAAAAAACCAAGAGTATGAATCCTTGCAGTCACGAAAGCTTCACATCTAGAATCATCATTACCATCATCATCATCCTCATCATCACGATCATCAGCATCGTCGTCACCATCATCCTCATCATCGTCACCATTATCGTCATCCTCACCACCAGTCATCATCACTATAATCATCGTCATCACTATAACTTTCATAAGCATCATCACCATCATGGTGCTCATCATCACCATCATGGTGCTCATCATCACCACCTCCATCATCATCACACTCACCTGTATGTCTCTCTCTGTAGGGTATGATGTGTGAGGCGTGTGTGTTGGCTATGTGTGTACTGCATAGGCGATGCGTGTGTGCATGCTATATGTGTGTGTTAGTTATGCTTGTGTGTAATCTGTGTGTGTGTAGGCTGTGTGTGTAGGCTGTGTGTGTGTAGGCTGTGTGTGTGTAAGCTGTGTGTGTGTGTAGGCTGTGTGTGTGTAGGCTGTGTGTGTAGGGTGTGTGTAGGCTGTGTGTGTGTAAGCTGTGTGTGTGTAGGCTGTGTGTGTGTGTAGGCTGTGTGTGTGTGTAGGCTGTGTGTGTATGCTGTGTGTGTGTGTAGGTTGTGTGTGTGCATAGGCTGTGTGTGTAGGCTGTGTGTGTGTAGGCTGTGTGTGTGTGTAGGCTGTGTGTGTGTTGGCTGTGTGTGTGTGTAGGCTGTGTGTGTGTGTAGGCTGTGTGTAGGCTGTGTGTGTGTAGGCTGTGTGTGTAGGCTGTGTGTGTGTAAGCTGTGTGTGTAGGCTGTTTGTGTGTGTAAGCTGTGTGTGTGTGTAGGCTGTATGTGTGTAGGCTGTGTGTGTGTGTAGGCTGTGTGTGTAGGCTGTGTGTGCGTGACTGTGTGTGTGTGTAGGCTGTGTGTGTGTGTAGGCTGTGTGTGTGTGTGTAGGCTGTGTGTGTGTGACTGTGTGTGTGTGTAGGCTGTGTGTGTGTGTTGGCTGTGTGTGTGTGTGTAGGCTGTGTGTGTGTGTAGGCTGTGTGTGTGTGTAAGCTGTGTGTGTAGGCTGTGTGTGTGTGTAAGCTGTGTGTGTGTGTAGGCTGTGTGTGTGTGTGGGCTGTGTGTGTGTAGGCTGTGTGTGTAGGCTGTGTGTGTAGGCTGTGTGTGTGTAGGCTGTGTGTGTGTGTAGGCTGTGTGTGTGTGTAAGCTGTGTGTGTGTAGGCTGTGTGTGTGTGTAAGCTGTGTGTGTGTAGGCTGTGTGTGTGTGTAGGCTGTGTGTGTGTAGGCTGTATGTGTGTAGGCTGTGTGTGTAGGCTGTGTGTGTGTAGGCTGTGTGTAGGCTGTGTGTGTGTGTAGGCTGTGTGTGTGTGTGTGTAGGCTGTGTAAACTGTGACTGGCAAGCAACACGATGAGGGAATCGCCAATACAGCCATCACGACCATCTCCATCCCACACACGCGTGTGGGATGGAGATGGCCACCCACCCCCTCGTGTGCCGTGCCGACCTTCACAGGTGCTCCCCGCTAACAGCACTTGCCCCAACAGTCTGTTAAGGCTACGCGGGGGATCTTTGTTTGTGTGTGTGTGCGTCTGGAGAGCGGTAGTGTAGTGATCAGGGCACTGCATCCTCTGCATGCACTTGCTCATTCAAAGGCGAGGCCTTCATTGTGGAATTCCTTTCTACCACAGACGTTCCATCTGCCTCAGTCGACTCTAACCATCAACGTCTAATCCTGTTTAGGCTTTCCAAAGCGATGTAAAACTAGTACATTTAACACGAGAAAAAAAAAAATTGCGTAAGATTCATCATTGATTGGTTTGCGTGAGATGGCGTGAGTAAAACGTGTGTCGCATAGCCTCCTCCACCCGACAAGGCCAGTTCATAAAGTTGCCACGTGATGAACAAACGTGGCCGACTGATGAAACTAAACACATCTTTTAAAAATCATTTTATCAGGCAAGGCATACTGAGCGATGTAGTTTGTTTTTCAGAAGCGACCTGGCCACAAATGGCTCGACGAAGTGGCTCATCACGTGGACATATATATGTCCAGCGCAATACTGTGAACGCGTGTTTGCTAAATGTGGAGATAAAAACTGGAGGACCCGGAGAAAAATGCTCACGACCACGGGGAGAGAGAGACACGCAAACTACAAATATACATCAGCAGGCGCCAGGGTTTGGATCGAACCCACGACCTCCTGCACACCAGGCGAGGTAGTTAACATCTCCTAGCCACCGTGATGATGATGAGAGAGAGACACGCAAACTCCAAATATACAGCAGCAGGCGCTAAGGTCTGGATCGAACCCACGACCTCCTGCACACCAGGCGAGGTAGTCAACATCTCCTGGCCACCGTGGCGCTTAAGTAACACCGCCGGTAGCGTCGTTGTTGCTGATGTTGGAGATGGATCCAGGCTCAACATTTAACAATCGCGACGCTTCAGAGACAGATGCCCGGCAATTTCACAAGAGGGAGACCCATGACGGTGCGAGAACGCAGCAGCGATAACAAACACAAAACAACCCCTCCCCCTCCTATTAGCACGGTTGGCTAGTACGGTGCGAAAGAAGTTCAACATACATTATGCAATAACGTCTGACACACGTGGATGTTTTTTTTTACTAACAGCCTTTATTCGGACACAACGCCATTCCTAGGCCCGGACTCGGGATATCGACACGCGAACTCTGTGTGTCTCCTCTGTAAGCGTCCCCTTCCCTTGCGCTGTCCCCTTTTATATCCCTCGAGCCCCCCTTTCTGGAAGGTTCGCTCACCCCACAATTCCTCTCGGCCAATCACCTTCCTCTTCCTCCTCCTCTTCCTCCAGTGGTAATAAAATAAAATTCTCACGACGTTTCGGCCACAACGCAAGCAGCCGTTCGCAGGTGAAGACCTGTTCATTCAGACGCTGTCTTTCCGACAGACCTGTTCTTCACCTGAGGACGGCTGCTTGCGTTGTGGCCGAAACGTCGTGAGAATTGTATTTTATTATGTTTAATTTTTATTATTTTATTTTTTCCCTTCTACGTGACTTTACCGAAAGAACCAAGAAGATGTGGCCACTACTTGAGCACATTGGCACAAGACAGAGAGGAAAGTGGAAACTACAAATGACGAAATGTGTCAGTGGACACTTACTGCGGGTTACCTGCTCGTGGATCGTGATGATGATGATGAATGGCGCATCGATTATCAAGCGATTAATACCGATTCCTAATTCTCAAAATGCACGCACAGGACGATAGGTCACACGTGTTATGGGGATCGATCCGTTGAAAGTTTGGGTGAATTATTACGCCCACGATATGCTGTTACATTTAGGCCAACGGAGTGCACAGCAAAGCTGCACAGATGTGATATACAACCGAAGATGGTAAAAAAAAACTTGACACAAATTTGACCAAAAATTGACTATAAAAAGAGGGAAAATAGATAAAACAATATACAAAAAATGGACAAAAAAGACAAAACATTTACAAAAAAAACATAAATTAGACAAAAAAAACGAAATTGTTTGAGAAAAAAAAACATAAAATAGACAAAACATTTACAAAAAAGAGACAATTCTTTTTTTACAAAAAGTATCTTAAATAAATAGACGAAGTTTATTGTCAAAAAATTTACGAAACATTTGGAGAGAAAAAAGACAAAAGATAAGAAATAGACAAAAAAAAATAAAAAATAAACATTGTATTTTTTTTACAAAAATGTGACAAATTTTTTTTTTTTACTAAAAAATTGACGAAATTTTTTACGAAAAAATTACAACCCCCGCCCCCCCCACCGAAATGTACGAATTGTTAAACGAAATGGCAGTGGCGAACCGCGACAATTCACTCAGTCACCGGCAGGCGATTGGAATCGCCGCGCCGATGTGGGCAAATAAATAACAGTTTGATTTTTAAAGAAAATAACTGCGTGGAATGTGATCTCAGTGGGGTGATAACCAGACTCAGGTGACTGCCAACAAACACGGTACTATAAACACATTTGTTTTTATAAGTAAGCTTTCAACACCGATGTTGTGATTCACAATGGCTTTATTTCGTGTGAGTTTTCATCGTGTAGTGTATAATGACATTCATTTGTGTTACTGTAAACCCTCCTCCACCCGACAACCAATCAAATCAAGTTGTCACATCACGGGGCAAATATCAGAACCGGAATATTTATTTATACTGGAGAAATCCGATGAGCTACAAAGCTCTTTAATTGCTCACAAATACCCAGTGTCTTTGACCGCGTCCCCACAAGCGGCTACATTTAGAACATCACGGTTAATCATACACAAGAGTTGTTCAATGGGTTTCTATTTGACGTCATTGTTTATACACTGGGACGTTCGCGGCACGTGAAAACTCGGTCACAATCAAACACAGACGGCTGCTTTGCCCCACACACATACAACGGCAAAAATCCCCCGTATAGCCTTAACAGACTGTTGGGGCAAGTGCTGTTAGCGAGTAGCACCTATGAAGGCCGGCACGGTACACAACTGGACGGATGGCCAGCAGCACCACGCCCGACCGCCTTTGTCTCCCTAGTGACGACGTTTACACACCGCACCAGGTACTAATTTGAGGCTGAGTAGACATAGGGGAGGCCCATGACCGGTTTAGATATTCGTAACTGGTGTTGGCCGTGAACGGGAATTGAACTCGGGTTGCCAGGTTCGTAGCGCAGTGCGCTAGCATTGCTACCCTACCGCTCCCCACACATACAAACACGCACGCACGCAACCCATTTTGATCTGAGCGCATTATTTTCTCACGAAAAAATGTCCCCACTGGACACGATGACCGGTTCCTGATTTTTTTTTTGGGAAGCGGTAAATCGCTTCTCGAAAACGGTTACCGGTTTGACCGGTCATTGCTTAACGACCCTGGCAAACACACACAGTCCACTATCATCAGGCTTTTGTAACTTTATGAAGTTTCACGGCACCCAAATAATGGACTATCTTCCCTTTGTCTAAACGTGAAGTCTTTCCTGATGGGTGTTAACATTGAAGACTGCAATATTTATACACAGTATATATGTGCACTACATTGATGGTGGAGTGGTGGCACACAGTGGTTAGCCCACTGCGATATGGACCGAGCACGTCTGACATCAGTGGCGAATGATATCTGTATCTGCCCACCTCCTTCCTCCCGCCGCCCACCTATGCCAATGCATTAAACAAACACTGACCTAGCGCGGTGAAGTATGGTCAAACAACATTCATGGACCATCGTGACGTGGGTTCAAAGGCCATTCATCCAGTAGTGGGATCTACATCAAATGGAGAATCGGTGTCATTCGCATGGGCACTGAATTTCGGCGCCTCTTAACTCCATCAGCTATTAAATGCTCTGGGTCAACTTTTCTCAACCAAATCCTTTAATTAAACCAGATCTGAGCCCGCTGAGACCCACTGTGTGTCTCTCTCACGAAGCATGCCTTGCCGTATCTTAGCCACACTGTTGAACCGTGGTCTTTGCGCTTAATAAGTTAACAGCCCGTTGATAATCTCAAGTTGGACTCTATCGGTTACTGGAGTCTGTGTCCACCCCTAAACCGCATTCACTGCACAAACCGTGACGGCAGCAGCCAGCAGCAGATGCGGATGTTCCCTGATTGTGCACAAATTGAAAATTACAAAACTCTGCAGTAGTAGTGGTGCGACCGCGCTCATCCAGAACAGACGCCGCGCAGCGTGTGACGACGACGCAACGCCCCGAACCGCAAATGCGAAGGTGACATCGCAGCGACGACGACGATGATGACGATGATGATGACGATGATGACGATGATGATGACGATGATGCACCACTCCGCTGCCTCCTGACGCGGTTCTCAGGGCTTGGCTACCTGAATGTGAAATTGTAGTCGTTGTCATCGTCGTCATCATCAGCCGTGGTCAACCCACTGCTGGATGAATACCTTCCCCAAGCCACCGTAGCCACAGCGACCGCTCACGATTCTGCGATTATGCAATAATCCCCCCAGCACCTGCACGCAAAGTGATTTAATCGTTCCATCCACCGGGTGGATGTACTTCGGAGGCGTTCCATTTCTTTGACTGCCACTCCGTTATTAATCTCGGCCATCGTGCCTTCTCGAGCCGGATGACGTCGCTATTATCCCGCTTTACGTTCTCGAATCCACGTGCTCCTCTTCCTGTCTCACACACAACGAAATCATCATCATCACCGATTCATACATCCAACACAAATGCAGGAACCCTCCTGAAAACGAATTGAGGCGAAGGAATTGAGGGTTCTGCTGTTGGGCTCTTTACTTTAAAATGTTTAATCCAACTATTGATTAGTGTTTTATTATTATTATTATTCAAGTGGGAGGAAGCCGGAGCACCCGCACAAAACCCCACACGCACGACGACGGGAGGAGGGGGGTGGTTAGCAACACTCCGTCTCCGTACCGATGGAAACGGATGGCGATCAGTCCACTTGCTGTAATGCCTCGTCGACGCCCCACGGGGAAGGAAGTTGCGCAACATCTGTGTGTGTGCGGTGATCCACCGACCATCGCTGTTGCCTCCACAGCGCTGGGTTACAAGCAGCCACGTGCAGCAGCGTAGCCACACGTGCCCGGCTTGAGAAGGAGCCCTTCTGAAAGCAGTGGCGGGAGCGAGAAATTGCAGGGGCTGCGACTTTACCTTCACATTTACCTCCGAGAGTGCGATCGCCGTTCCGCAATGCGTTTTGGTCTCCGTGTGGCTGTACACTGCTGCCAGGCTGTGTGTGTGTAGTGGGGAGCGGTGGCGCAGCAGTTAGCGCACTGCGCTGTGAACCCAAATTAGATTTCCGCTCACGGCCGCCGACACCAGTGACGAATTATCTAAACCGGTCCTGGGCCTCCCCTAGGTCGACTCAGCCTCAAATGAATACCTGGTGCGCTGCGTACACATCGCCACTGGGGTGACAAAGGCGGCCGGCCGTGGTGCTGGCCACCCACCCCCTCGTGTATTGTGGCGAAACTTCAAATGTGCTCGCTAACAGCACTTGTCCCACTAGCTATACGGGGGATCTTTGTCTTTTTTGTATTTAGTACTTTTTTTTTACGAACAGTACTTTATTAAAATTGCAATGTTCGCATATATACCCCGATCGTTTCTAGATATGTGCCATGAAGACGGGCCATAGCCCGAACCGTCTCTCATTATATATGTGTGTGTGTATGTTGTTGTAAGGGAGTGTGTTTGTCGAAAGCGCTGTGCCTCTGGATGTGGCTGATCGTGTGCACGGCGATGAGCGGTGACGACTGCGTGTGTGATGCTGTGTTGTGTCACTCTCTCAAAACACGCACACGCGCACACGTGTACACACACCCTAACCCTTACACACACACCTACACACACACACATGCCCTCACACACCCTGACGTACACCCTCACATACACACCCACACACACAACCACACACACCCCAATCACCATACTTCATCACGCGCACACAACCTGACACACACCCTCACACGCACCCCGACACACACACACAAAAAGATCCCCCGTATAGTCTTAACAGACTATAGGGGCAAGTGCTGTTAGCGAGCACCTATGAAGGCCGCAACGGTACACGAGGGGGTGGCTTGGCCAGCAACCACGCCTGACCGCCTTTGTCTCCCTAGTGACGATGTTTACACACCGCACCAGGTACTCATTTGAGTCTGAGTCGACCTAGGGGAGGCCCAGAACCGGTTCAGATAATCGTCACTGGTGTTGGCCGTGAGCGGGAATCGAGCCCGGGTCGCCGGCTTCGTAGCGCAGCGCGCTAACCACTACGCTACCGCTTCCCACGCACACACACACAAAAAGATCACCCGTATAGTCTTAACAGACTGTAGGGGCAAGCGCTGTTAGCGAGCACCTATGGTTCATAGCGCAGCGCAGCGCTAACCACTGCACCACCGCTCCCCCACCGCCCAGGCGCGCTGTCCCCCGCTCTCACGCAGCGCTACGTCTTCGACGTGTCGGCGCTGTCTGCTCACGACTCCCTGGTGGACGTGGAGCTCCGTCTCCTGCGGCGGCCCCCGGAGGCTTCCCGCCGCGACCTCTCCCGCGGGGGCCTCTACCACGTGAGCGTGTGGGGGTGCGGGGCCGACCCCGCGTCACCGTACCGCGGCGACGGCGGCGGGGGAGGAGGCGCCCCCCTCGACTCGCGCACCATCGACGTCCTCGACTGGCAGTATCCGCGCTGGGAGGTGTTCGACGTGAGGAGGTCGCTGCTGATGGGCCAGGGAGGGTTTGGTGGTGGTGGTGGTGGTGCTGGTGGTGGTGCTGGTGGTGCTGGCGGTGGTGCACATCGATCCGCGACTGAGCTGTGCTTGGAGCTCGAGGCGGTGTCGGACCGATCCTCGGCTCGCGTGGACGTGGCCGAGTTGGGCTTTTCTCGGCAGGGACGCGACGCGGAGCGCAGCGCGCTGCTCGTGGTGTTCAGCCGCGGGCTGCGGCGCACGGACAACCTCTTCAGCAAGATCCGCGAGAAGATCAAGCCGTCCAGGAGGCAGCAGCAGCAGCACAACAACAATCGCCAGAAGGACCACCACCACCATCACCATCAGCAACAGCATCAACAACATCAGCATCAGCAGCAGCAGCACAGCAACAATCGTCAGCAGCATCTCCGTCACCACCCTCACCACCACCACCACCGCCAGCACGCCACGGACGAGGCGAATGCTCGCGCTCGCCGCGGCAGGAGGATGACCGTCCCCGGTCGCGGTGGTGGTGGTGGCGGTGGTGGTGGCGCGTCTCCCAAGGGCGGCGGCGCTTCCCAGGCCTCGCCCGGCGGGGTCCCAGCGCGTCGCTCCTCTTCCTCGTCCTCCTCGTCTCGCTCGCGCTGCGGCCGCAGGCAGCTGCGGGTGAACTTCAAGGAGTTGGGCTGGGACGACTGGATCATCGCGCCGCTCGACTACGACGCGTACCTGTGCGAGGGCGTGTGCGACTTCCCGCTGCGCTCGCACCTCGAGCCCACCAACCACGCCATCATCCAGACGCTGCTCAACTCGCTCGAGCCCGACGCCACGCCGCCCAGTTGCTGCGTGCCCACCAAGCTGAGTCCCATCAGCATTCTGTACATCGACGCGGGCAACAACGTCGTGTACAAGCAGTACGAGGGCATGGTGGTGGAGGCGTGCGGCTGCAGGTAGCCCGGTTGGAGCCGAGCGTGGTGTGGGACCTGATGCGTCAAAAGCCAAAATTTATCCGGAGGAGCCGTGAACTTCATGAGAAGGAGGAGGCGCTGGCGATTCGGTGCTGCCTCATTGTTTTCCGAGGTTGCCAATCCCCGCGTCGAACATTTTTGAGAGGACCGCTTTGCTTATCGTGCTTCGGTTGGGCACTCCAATTCGCCCTGACCGCACCGAACCAAGGTGGTGTTGCCACCTCTCCTGGTTTTTATATTTTTTGGAGCGTCTTTTCTCTCTCTCTCTCTCCCTCCGTGATGGAGCAGCTTCTCGCCCTGCGGAACTCCGAAGAGTCGTTGGCCGGGACACGAAAAGCCTCGGTTTATATCCGTTGCGTAATAATGCACCCAGGGATTAATTTCTCATCGAATATTTTAGGGGGATCGACAGTCCCCACCACCCTCTCCCCCCTCCCGGCTATGAACTCCGCGCCCGCCGGAACAGCAGAGTGTGATGGGGCTGGGCGTATTTTCTGGAGCCCGGCTGTGGATTAATTGAAGCCACCACTCGTGTAGCTATCCCTGCATGCGGTACTGTGGGACCTTTTGCTTTTGTTGTTGTTGAACCTCGGCAGTGGCAATCCTAGCGCCACGTGGGGTGGTAGAGGAGGCACCAGGAGAGGAAACCTGCAACGGTGATGGATTGATACTCTTAGTTCTTTCGGTAAAGTCACGTAGGTAAAAAATGAAATTAAAATTAATAAAAATAAAAAACAAAGAAATACAAATTATTGTTTTTGTTTTTTTATTTTTATAAATTTTAATTTCATTTTTTACCTACGTGACTTTACCGAAAGAACTAAGAGTATGAATCCTTGCAGTCACGAAAGCTTCAAATCTAGGTGATGGATTGGTTCGTAACTTTGGTGGGGGGTAGGGGGGTCAAGGTGTGACTGCTGGAAGAAGGTATCCCCGTGCCGCGTTGGTTCACGGGGGTTGTTTGACCATACTTCACCATTCTGGTCGGGTTGCTGGGTTCGTAGCACCACCGCGATCGCTATTGCTGCGTGCGAGTGTCTGTGTCTTCCACCCGGATGGCCTCACCTCCAGACAGACGACTCGAGAGGTGGCTGTGGTGTTTCTATGACTGTCTGTCTCCTTCATCATCATCATCATCATCAGTCGTCTGTCAAGGTCAATCCACCGCTGGATGAAGGACACCCCAAGCCGCTGACGTCACCGCACACGCAATCCCGACACGTAACGTTCGCTCTTCTTCGCGGTTCGAATCATGTCGTCGTTGTCGTCGTTATTATTATTACCCTGCAGGGTGCCGCTCTCTCTAAATCCACACCGCTCCTTGCCCCTGTCCCCCAATACAATTCCTGTATCCGTCACGACTCACAAAGCACGGCGCGTGGATAATGCCAGGTGCTATACAAGCGTGGGGGTGGTGGTTATAGGAGATGGCAGTACAGCAAGTAGTTTTGTAAGGCCATCTGTTGCAGACTGTTTGAGTAGTATTGCTTCTTATCCGCAACGAGCTTTCTCCGGGCACTGCGGATTCATTTCATTTGATAGCAAACCACTCCTGACTTTAATAGGCAATGGTTCAACAGTCATGTGCATACAGCAGGACCCTCGTGAAGACAGCCTCAATGCTCAGTGAGACTTTCCTGGATATATAAAATGGCATTATTGTACGCACGTATGTGTGTGGAACTTCTTTCGCACCGTACGTAGCCAATCGTGCTAATCGAAGGTGCCATTATTATTATTATTCGACAGAGGAAATTATGTTTTGTGTTGTACTTTTCAAAAAAGCTGAAAATCAAAGCGTTGTAACAGTCAATACGAATGGCACTAAACGTCCATTTAACAGCCCTGACAAGGGTTAACCTCTGCGAATGTGAACTATGTCAACCACAAAGTAGTACTCATTTTATATACCGTGGGTTCACTCAGCCCTTGAGGTTATTGTGTTCTTAAATAACGCCATATGCCACGAACATACATAACACTGGGGCACGTGCTGTTAGCGAGCACCGATTAAGTGCTGCAAATGGCATACAAGGTGGGTGTCGTGTTACCAGAATCCTGCTCAGCTGTATCTGATGTTTACATATACCACATTAATTTAAGGCCGAGTCGGCCTAGGCGAGGCTCAGGATCGGTTTAGATATCACTCTCAGCTGATGTTAGCCGGCGGACAGGAGTCAAGCTCAGGTTGCGGTGTGATTAGTGCGGTGTACCTACCACTTGAATTGAAGCAATTACATTGATCAGATTTGGAGAATTGTAAAACGGAGTGAAACACCGCTCCCTCCTTCTCATCTTTGTCTTTGTTTGTGTACACAATCCATCGGCCACACACGTGGACCTTATGGGAGTTGCATCCTATCAGCGGGCATCGGTTAACTGCAAGCAAACTCTGAACCGGTTTCGACTGCCTCACTAGCAGAGTCAAGGATCATTTCTATTACACTGGTCAACAAAAAAAAAAATTCTGGCCTGGACTTTTGCAGCTGTTTTAGACTAATTTCAGGGTGCTGATTCCAAATCTGATCTCAGATTTGCTCTATCACATCATTTTTATGCTATCGGCATACCCCATTTTAATTGATTTTACCCTAAATTAACTCTGTCACTTATGATTGCAAGTTGTTGCGAGTCAGTGACTGCTTCAGTGTTAAATAATAGTGCTGTATTTTTAGGATAGTGTGTTTATAATAACATTTTATGTAGATATCCACATTTATTTAATATTTTTCTTCTGTAGTTTTTAATGAAAATGCAATATTTGATATCTCAAAAACCTGATGTGATAGACAAAAACTGATGCCAGATTTGGAATCAGCACCCCAAAATTACATTAAAACCGTTGGAATACCTTATGCCAGAAAAAGTGTGTTGACCAGTGCTTATAGTTCTTGTCGTCGTTGTAACGTGTTGACCCTTTATCTACTGGACACCCCCGCCCCTACTTGGGCGCCACGGTGGCGAAATGTTAACTCCCTCGCCTGGTATGCAGGAGGTCGTGGGTTCGACCCCTAGCCTGACGCTTGTATATGTGGAGTTTGCACGTTCTTCCCCGTGGTCGTGTGGATTTTTTTTTTCTCCGGGGCCTCCGGTGTCTCCTTCCACGTCTAGAAACACGCGTTTAGAATATTTGGCTGCTATAAATGTCCACACAATCAGCCACTTCGTTGAGTTATCTTTTGCGATACCAGTTCGCTTCTCAAAAAACAGCTTTTAGGCTCAGTGGACCTTTCCTGGTAGAATATCTTTTTTAAAATAGTTAATATTTGTAAAAAAATAAAGCTTCATAGCTCATCCGATTCCTCCAGCCGAAATAAAGATTCCGATAAAAGATATGGAAGGGTGACATTGTACGAGAGGATGAGTAAGGAGACGGAGGAGGCTAAACAAGGAGGTGGGGGCTAAGGAGGAGGAGGTAGAGGTGGGGGATGCGGGAATAGACGAGGAAGAGACAGGGGGTGTGTGTGTGTGGGGGATAAGGCGAGGCACTAATGATAGCTCGAATGCCCGTCTAGCAACGCGTGGCATGTTAAACACACACTCGCGCGTCTGTACGAGAACAGAGAGGAACAAGCGAGAGAGAGAGAGAGCGAGCGGAGCATGCCGACGTGAACTTAAGGGACCGGCGCGTGAGTCTGGTCTGTGTAGTGAGAATTTTTTTCTTTGAGAGCGAGCGAGCGAGAGAGACGGAGAAACACACACAGAGAGAGAGAGAGACGGGGAGAGACAGACAGAGAGACAGAGAGAACGAGCAGAAAAAGCGACCAGGAAGAATTTTTCAAAAGGCAAATGTAAATACATACCTCGACAAGGGATACGGAGCGAGAGAAATTACAGGGTTCGCGCGTCTTAATAGGGGAGTCAGACGGCGGAGGGAGACAAAGGTGGCTTTGGTGTTGGGTGTTGAATGAGGCCCGAGACGAGGGTCGAGGAAGCGTCTGGGGGGGGTGGGTGAATGACTTCGGAGTTTGGTGGACTCAGCCGGCAGCCACGTCACCTTTTGTAGCAACAACACAAAAATGTTGGGATGTTAACTTTAAGAAGATGTAGGATGTCTGGAGCCCAACCTCCACCCACCCCTCCCCCCCTGAGCCTGTCCCTACAGACAAGCTGCGTAACGTCTACAGGCAGACCGCTTGAACCACACCGTACACCATACCTCCCTCCCCTCTCCGTTTGGGTGATTGTTAATTTTCTTCTTGGTTCTTTCGGTAAAGTCACGTAGAAGGGAAGTAATAAAATAATAAAAATTAAACATAATAAAATAATTATTTTATAATAAAATAATAAAAAGAAAACATAATAAAATAATTATTTTTATTATTATTATTATTATTTTATTATTTCCCTTCTACGTGACTTTACCGAAAGAACCAAGAAGATGAATCCTTGCAGTCACGAAAGCTTTAAATCGTGATTGTTAATTGTTACGTGATTAAATATGTAACAAAGACGCAGCTCTTAACAGTGTTTGAAAAAAAATCCAACAACATATATATGGATTTCGGAGTATTAATAAGTAAACAGACATTTATTTTCATGTCACCACACTTATGTATATTACAAAAAACGAATAAACGGTACATAATAGAGTTTTGTTTTTGGGATAGGCCGACGCAAATTGCGTGGCCACGTTTGTGCCGTTATTATACTCTCACCACCCGACCCGACGCAGCCACACAAATTGAAATCGTCACCGCGTGTCAAGATGTTCCACGACGCACAGTTGGCCAGATCGACACGTGGCCTCATAACTCTTACCCCACCCCCCCCACGCCCCCCTCCCGAAAAAAAATCAATAATCAATCAGAACATCGGCTGTGAAAACTTGCGCATGAAGTGAAACAGAGCAACGTTGGGATCCATCAGCCCCTTGAGACCTCTGGACCGAAAGGTCTTCCAGGTAGGCAATTTGTTTAAGAAGCAAACCTTGGAGCGTCTTCACATTTCAAAGGGTCTCATCGGTGGAGACTGATCCACTGGTGTGGTTTCAAGTTTATTTTGTTGTTGTTGTTGTTGTTTAACCAGACGAGACCTCAAGACAGCGGTGATGAGTCTCATTTGCAAGAGTCATATAGAGGAGGAGGAGTAATGGTACACTATATATATTTATATAAATAGATATTTGTACGTCAATATATATTACACACCTCGCTGGCTCTTGCGTTTCTGTTTCGTTATAACTTATTGTTTTCTTATTATTATTTTTGAGTACAGCAATTCCATCATTGCGTGATGCGTGCAAGGGATACGGCTGGCGCAAGGGGACTGCTGGAATCACCCCTCTCTCAATAACTTCATCATTATCATTATTGATCCGATACAAAATGTTTAGCCGGGTCCACAAACTGAGCAATCGGTTGCACGCAACTCAGTGGCACGCAATGCGCATGCGATTTGGTTGCATGGCACACTGGACGAACAATCCAGATTCCACTTTCACAAATTGTCCCTTTCCCCACGCCCCACGCCTCTGTGCACGCAGCAGTATAAATGTGTAAAATCACAGTGAGTCGCGTGTGTGGGGGGGGGGGGACAAACTTTGGGTACTTCCACCTCTGCGAAGACATTTGACCCGCATGGAAGAGTCGGCCGAATGTGTCTCCCCAACGCCAACAAATAGAATCAAGCAACCAACGAATCAATCAATCTCTGTAAAACTCCTTCTTCAGTAAAGGCCCTTCCGCCCGCAGTGGCGCGAGCAATCGACTGCAGAGCTGCGCTTTGCCCGTTACCAACGAGAAGTGTTATCGAGAGAGAGAGAGATCAGGAGGCCACACACTGCTTGTCACGTTGCACAGAGGTGACGTTCACTCCGCGTTGCGCGCAGAATGTCCACATGCGCCGTGGTGCCTGCTCGTCACAGACATGTCGGCACGTGTCGGCACGGAGTAGAGATTTCACTCCGGCTCGCACTAAGGGTTCATGCCAGTTCCGCGAACCTCAGCCTCAATTGTCCGAATTTAAGACGCGTTTTTCTTATACGTATTAATAATGTAATGAACTAATTGACCTCCAACCGTAATACAGTATACGATTGTAGGAGTGCTGTTAACCTGACGTGTTCCATGCTATTGAGTGATGCCAATATTATTGTAATGACGTAGAATCGTGAGACAGAGCGATATATTAACACGTGTAATAATATGTCCATGTGTACTGTCGTCCGTTAGCCGTGTAAGATTCAGTGTAATCTGTGTGTGAATCCGTGTAATCTAAGTGATCTTTGTGCGCGAATGTCTATCTATATATATATAATTACGCCAACACCCGTTCATATTATTGAACCGTAAAATCAATAATAACAATAGCAATATCAGTAGCAATAAAAATCAAATTCAAACGTTCAGCCCTTCGTCAATCCACTGCTGGATGAAGGCCCTAAAACCACACATGCCAAAACGGCCGTGGGTCATTGTTTTGTTTGACCATACTTCACCACGATGGTCAGTGCTGACTGGTTAAGGGCTAGGACCTAGACTCGGGTCGGATAACACTCGCCAATGATGCAAGAGAGAGGAAGACCTCACAGAGAATGGCTTGACGACGAAATTGAGAGATCGGTGCCAGAGAAAAATGTGGCCACGATTTGCCCCACATTGGCACAAGGCAGTGGACACCTACGGTGTTAGCTGCCCATGAATTGTGATGATGAATGATGTTAACCGTTGCCGGGAATTGAACTCAGGTGGCCGGGTCAATCGAGGATCGTGCTCACCCAATCGCCGAGCTGTGTGCGTGAAGATCTCAGTCGGTCACGCAGTCACTGAACGCGGCATCCCACGGAGAGGCTGAACGCTCGTACCTACCTCGTGCCAAAGACCGTGTGCGTCGTCATGCCGGTGGAGGTTCTAGATTTGAAGCTTTCGTGACTGCAAGGATTCATACTCTTAGTTTTTTCGGTAAAGTCACGTAGGTAAAAAATGAAATTAAAATTAATAAAAAAATAATAATAATTTAAAAAATCACGACGTTTCGGAGGCAACACAAGTCTCCGTCATCAGGTGGGACCGTCACAGCCAAATTTTTGTAATGTTTATTTTATTATTTTTTTATTTTTATTCATTTTTATTTCATGTTTTACCTACGTGACTTTACCGAAAAAACTAAGAGTATGCCGGTGGAGGTTTCGTGACAGGTTTGAAGGTGGCCACTAAGTCCACCTCGGGGTTTTTCCAGTCTGTGGTGCGTGGCTTGTGCAGTTGGATCCATTTAGAAATATTGGAAACCGCTGCCAGTGGCTACACCAATCAGCATGTGCTCGCATCGAGATCCATCGAGTCACACAGGGGCCCACAGACGTGCATAGATACCCATAGGCTCACATAGGAACCAGTAGACTTAGAGACTCATAGACTCACCAATCAGCACTTTTTTTAATATAGAGGCCAATAGACTCACACATACACCAATAGATTCACATTGAGACCCATAGACTCACAAAGATAGCGATAGACTCACATAGATACCCATAAACTCACAACGAGAGTGATAAACTCACACAGAGACCCATAGACTCACGAAGATAGCCATAGGCACACCACATAGAGACCCAGAGAACGAACTTGGGTTGGCTGACGGTGGCTTCATCATCGGCGCCTCCTCCAACCAGACGGGCGCTAGGCAGCCCATGTAGCTCCACCAGGAGAAGGTGGATCCCAGCACTGATGCAGCCTGATCACCACCACCACCGCCGCCACACGTAGCCTCTGCGTTCCAACCCATCAGCGGGTCGTGAGTGCGCCATCACGCGTCGTCGGCTGAGGCTGGAAACCCCCTTCGAGGTGGTGAACTCTGGCGAGAGCCTCCCTCGCCGCGGCTGACGAGCTTCCTCGTTGTGTGCGGTTGAACACGGCAAGGTGAACGCTCGGCGACATCTGAATAAAGCAACTTTGTCATTTAACGAGGACCGCCTCCCCCCGTCATCGCGTGCTGTTTGACGATTCATGTGTTTTTTTTTTAAAAATCGTTTATATTAATTCCGCTTGCTTGCTTGCTTGCGTGCTTGCTTGCTTACGACCGTGCAAATCTTTCGGTCGATTTTTTACCCACTTCCCGTGATCCAATCGAGCTGACATTTTGCACACAGACTCGTTGTGCGTGACAATTAATTTTCGTGAAAATTTTTTTCCAAATTTTTACACTGTTTAGGGAATTTTTTAAAAAATATTTAATTAGCAATTGCTTAATGGTGGCAGACAATCATCTGATCCATAGGTGGCAGCCATCTCAAGGCAGAGGACGAGAGGACTCTAGCCGCCACGCATATAAAGGATGTATAGTGAAAAACTTTGTTTTTATGGGGTTAATTTTTCTTTTTTCGGGGGGCATACTGATGATTATAATTACGATTTCAACTTTCGCTCACTCTCGCGGTGAGAGAGGGGAGAGAGAGGGGAGAGAGAGAACGACCCAGAGGCGCCAGTATGAACCAAGGACAAGAGGGAGAGGCAGCATCAGCCACGCCAGGAGCCGGCGCCAACTTTTGTCCAAGCTCTGCAGTCCTCGGTGTAGGAAGATGTTATCGGGCAAACTCATGAGTGTTTACATGTCGGAGGAAACCAGAGCAACCGGAGAAAACCCACGCGTGCGAGGGGGGAACGCTATATCTTTATATATTTTTTTATTTTTTTATTTTACCAGGTAATGCCCACTAAGCTATGTAGCTCTTTTCCAGAAGCGACTTGGCCACAAATTTGAAATCAAGTGGCTTATCACGGCATATGTATTGCAGCCGAATGCTCTAAACGCACACCGATTATAAATGTGGAGGGAAAACACGGTCGGAATGGAACCTACGGCCTCCTGCATACCTGGCGAAGTAGTAAACATCTCACCACCGTGACACCCTGGCCACAAACGAGAGCTCAAAGAAGTGGCTTATCACGTGGACATTTACAGCAGCCAAATACCACAAGCGCGTGTTGACACGTGGGCACGGAAAGACGAACTCACACCACGCCACATCGTGTCAACCCACACGGTTCACCCCGTATTCTTGTACAGGGAAATTGAGTTTTCATGTCCATACGGCGTACAGCCGTTTCAATACGGGCACAGAACACGTGTCTATTTGTGTGTTTCTCCCTTGTGATGGGACTTGAAAGGATGAACGCTGAGATTTCTAACGGGCACGGGGTGACCAATAAGGTCTGAATTGGTCTGTAATTAGGTAGGGCTCTGATAAGGGGTTGACAGGTATGACTGTAAATGTGCGCACGCAAACAAACGCACACAAACACAGACAAAGATCCCCCGTATAGCCTTAACAGACTGTAGGGGCAAGTGCTTTTAGCGAGCACCTATAAAGGCCAGAACGGCACCCGAGGGGGTGGGTGGCCAACACCACGCCCGACCGCCTTTGTCTCCCCAGTGGAGATGTTTACACACCGCACCAGGTACTAATTTGAGGCTGAGTCGACCTAGAGGAGGCCGGGGACCGGTTGAGATAATCGTCACCGGTGTTGGTCGTGAGCGGGAATCGAACTCCGGTCGCCGGGTTCGTAGCGCAGTGCGCTAACCGCTACACCACCGTTCTCCACACACACGTGCACACACACACAGACACACGTGCACACACACGTGCACACACACGTGCACACACACACACACGTGCACACACACAGACACACGTGCACACACACACACACACGTGCACACACACACATACACACACAGACATACGTGCACACACACACACAGACACACACACACAGACACACACACACAGACACACACGCACACGTGCACACACACACACGTGCACACACACACACGTGCACACACACACACGTGCACACACACACAGACACACGTGCACACACACGTGCACACACACGTGCACACACACACACACACGTGCACACACACACAGACACACGTGCACACACACACACACGTGCACACACACACACATACACACACAGACATACGTGCACACACACACACAGACACACACACACAGACACAGACACACAGACACACACGCACACGTGCACACACACACACGTGCACACACACACACGTGCACACACACACACGTGCACACACACACACGTGCACACACACACACACACGTGCACACACACACAGGCAAGCGGGAGCCTGGCAGTGCTGTCGCGTGCGGCATCGCTCGCTGCCCGGGAGCTCGGCGCAAGCTTCACCCCCTCCACGGGGTCTCACAGCGGGGGAGCGACTCAGGGGGGAGCACACTGCACCTATGCTGCGGAGCAGCCAACACGTGCGTGTGTGCACGTGTGGGTGTGTGAGTGTGTGTGTGTGAGTGTGTGTATGTGTGTGTGCACGTGTGAGTGTGTGTATGTGTGCACGTGTGAGTACGTGTGCGTGTGTGTCTGTGTGTGTCTGTGCACGTGTGAGTGTGTGTGTGCACGTGTGAGTGTGTGCATGTGTGTGTGTGTGCACGTGTGTATGTGTGTGTGTGCGCGCGCGTGTGTGTGTGACTGGGCCTCAAATGAGTACCTGGTGGAGTGTGTAAACATCACCACGAGGGAGACAAAGGCCGCCGGGCGTGGTGCTGGTCACCCGACCCCCTCGTGTGCCGTGCCGGTATTCATAGGTGCTACTCGCTAACAGCACTTGCTCCAAAAGCATTTTAAGGCTATACGGGGGATCTTTGTCTTGTGTGCGTGTGTTCTGCAGGGTTTCCCAAACTCCAGACCTCGCTAACCACAACAACCAACGCTCCGTCTTTCCGCGTTTACAAATTCACTCCTCCCCAATCGAACGCAAATTAACTCATTCCATGCTGCACGCGCCCGATGATTGGTCAACACGTCCCACGTGACGGCGCTAAGCAATTCACTCTGTCTGCATTAGTATCGCCGATTCACATTCAAATACCCCGTGTAGCCTTAACAGACTTTTGGAGCAAGTGCTGTTAGCAAGTAGCAGCAGCACCTACGAAGGCCGGCACGGCACACGGTAGGGTGGGTGGCCATCACCTAGCCCGGCCGCCTTTGTCTCCCAAGTGACGATGTTTACACATCGCACCTGGTACTAATTTGAGGCCGAGTCGACCTAGGGGAGGCTCAGGACCGGTTGAGATAATTGTCACCGATGTTGGCCGTGAGCTGGAATCGAACTCGGCTGGCCCGGTCCGTAGCGCAGCGCGCTAACCGCTACACTACCGTTCCCAGTATTCCACACGTGCACACACACACATACACACACGTGCACACACATGCACGCACACATAAACACACTCACACGTGCACACACACACGCGCACACACACACGCGCACACACACACGCGCACACACACACGCACACACGCACACACGCACACACACACGCACACACACACGCACACACACGCGTGTCCGGCAGAGCCACTGCACCAGAGCTGCACACAACTCTGTTGCCACTAATCACTCTCACGTGCAGACGTTCACTCCGTCACCCCCCCCACGTAGCCACCAGGGGAACTCCTAGAATTACGCATCATCAGCTACTCGAACCGTAGGAACCGAGCCTTGCTTTTGCAATCAGAGCCTCGGTTCTCACTCGAGTTTCATCGGCGTAAGGCACTACCACTAAGAACAACAATGTGGATAAGTCGTTAACATCTCGCCATCGTGACGGCCATTGCCGCGAAATGATAGCTCAACGAAATGGCTTGAGCACGTGGACATTTAGAGCAACCAAATCATCTCAATACTCTGGTGACTCAAACTCACAAGCGCCGCCCGGGATCGAGTAATCTGCTGCAGTGGAAGTCAACGGCTCGCACGGTGGCGAGGAGATGTTAACTACCTCGCCTGGTATGCAGGAGGTCGTAGGTTCGATCCAGACCCTGACGCCTGCTGCTGCTGTATATTTGGAGTTTGCGTGTCTCTCTCTCTCATCATCATCACGGTGGCTAGGAGATGTTAACTACCTCGCCTGGTATGCAGGAGGTCGTGGATTCGATCTCGACCCTGACGCCCGCTGCTGTATATTTGGAGTTTTGCGTGTCTCTGTCTCCCCGTGGTCGCGTGGATTTTTCTCCGGGTCCTCCGGTTTTCCCCTCCACATTTAGAATCGACGTCATCAAGCGTTTGGCTGCTATACGCGATGACGATCATCCGCTTCGGTGACTTTTCATTCGTGATAGCCAGATCGCTTCTGAAGAAGAGCTACGTAGCTCAGCGGGCCTTGCCTGGTAAAATGTAAAGAAGTGTAGTTTTCAAGTTTATTTATTTCACCTAACAGCTACACAGGTGCCCTACAGGCAACACAGACGCCCGCAGGGCCCGTTGCGTGAGTTTGTGTGCGCGCGTGTTGCACGTGTGTGTATGTGTGTGTATGGAGAGCGGTCGTGGAGCGCTTAGCGCGCTGCGATACGAACTTGGCTACCAGCATCAGTGACGATTTTCTGAACCGGTCCTGGTCCTCCCCTAAGTCGACTAAGCCTCAAATGAGTACCCGGTGCCATTGGGGGAGACAAAGGCGGCCGGCTCACCCCCTCGTGTGCCGTGCCGGCCATTCATAGGTGCTACTCGCTAACAGCACTTGCCCCAACAGGCTGTTAAAGGCTATACGGGGAATCTTTGTCTCTGTTTGTGTGTGTGCATGTGCGTGCATGGTGAGCGGTCGTGTAGGGGTTCGCGCGCTGCGCTACGATCCCGGACTCCCGAGTTCGACTCCCGCTTTCACGATTATCTGAACCGGTCCTGGGCCTCCCCCAGGTCGACTCAAAATGAGTACCCACACACCCACCCACCCACCCACACACCCACCCACAGGGGCCATCGTAAATGCTCGCGAGCAGCACTTGCCACCAAAAGACTGCGTCAGGCCATACGGGCGAATCTTTGCCTTTCAATTGTAGCAGCGCGCGCGTGTCCGTGCGGGAGTGCGTTAGTGCGAGCTTCGCGTGTTGCGAATTGATCCGGCTGCCCTCTGGCCGGAGCGTGAACATTATTAACGCAGCCCGCTCGCGCGGGGTCTCTGTAGGGGCATGGAGCAGCTGAGAGAGAGGGAGGGAGGGAGAAAGAAAAAATATTTCTCGACTCGGATTACCAACATTCCCTTGCGCAACATCTGGTTCGCGGTGGACGCCGCCGAGTGAAGGATGCCGTGCGGGATGGACGCGGCGCGCGCGTTGGTTGGGTCTCAGTCACGTCCACGGTCTGGGAAGACTGCCCCATGTCGCTCCCCCCCCCCCTCTTCCACAACACGACACCCCCCCCCCCCACCACCACCACTACGCTAACGTTACCGACTGCCCCCCCCGCCCCTCCCGCCGTATTCGCTCTCAATTTCAATTTGTCTTCCCAGTTGCGCGATCGGCATCATGTCACGAGGCCACGTTGTCCATTCGGAGCGGGCCCGCAGAAGCAGACATCACAGAACACCTTCCGAGATAATCTTCAAGTGATGCGTTGTGTGGGGTTTTTTTTTATATCCCGTCACTTATTTCACACGCGCTCTGCCAAAGATCCCCCGTATAGCTTGACAGGCTGTTGGGGCAAGGGCTGTTATAGCGAGTAGCACCTACGAAGGCCGGCACGACACAGGAGGGAGTGGTGGGTGGTCAGCATCACGCCCCATCGCCTTTGTCTCCCGAGTAGCGATGTTTACACACCGCACCAGGTAACTCATTTGAGGCCGAGTCGACCTAGGGGAGGCCCAGAACCGGTTCAGATAATCGTCACTGGTGTTGGCCGTGAGCGGGAATCGATCTCGGGTCGTCCGGTTCGTAGACGCGCTCGGTCACACACTCACAACACACTCAACACGCGTATTGGTCACGTGGCTGAGCAGATATTTGTTGCTAAATTAAAATGTTACAGGTCATGTGATTATTCTACCGCCACTCGTCCTCTCCAAGCAGCAACTGGTCTGGGCTAAGTGTCGGAAAGTGTGGCGCGGTGGCTTAGATCGCTGGTTTTCACTGATTTTCATATGGGGGCCACTTTCGCCGATAGGAAATGATCAAATTTCGATTTAAAGCTTTCGTGACTGCAGGGATTCATCTTCTTGGTTCTTTCGCTAAAGTCACGTAGAAGGGAAATAATAAAATAATAAAAATTAAACATAATAAAATACAATTCTCACGACGTTTCGGCCACAACGCAAGCAGCCGTCCTCAGGTGAAGAACAGGTCTGTCGGAAAGACAGCGTCAGACGCTGTCTTTCCGACACAGACGAAAATAGGAATCTTAAAAATTTTTTATTAGGATTTCTCAATCTTCAAGTTGAATGTACGCACCTGTACGCAAATGCCACAGTGAAGCGCACGAACAGCAACATCGTGAATAATCGTTGTCTGAAGTTTTGTGTCTTAAGAAGTTTGTGAGAGGTGGCCGCGTCACCTCGAGGCCACCGCTCAGGTGCCGGTTTCCAATTCGGATCTCAGTCACCCGTGATTAAACCGCGGGCTCCCACGCGCTCCAAGAACGGCGACGCGAAACCGGAGCGCCCGGACAAACCCCAACACCCAGCTCGTACGCGAGAAGAAAAACACTCAAGAACGCCGCTCCAAAGACAAAGATCCACACCAGCCCCCCCGCCCACCCCCACCACGTGTAGCCTTCACAGACTGTTGGGGCAAGTGCTGTTAGCGAGCACCTACGAAGGCCGGCACGGCACACGAGGGGGTGGGTAGGCCAGCACCACGCCCGGCCGCTGGCGATGTTTATACATCACAGCAGGTACTCATTTGAGGCTGAGTCGACCTAGGAGAGGCCCAGGGTCGGTAAAGATAATCGTCACTGGCGTTAACCGTGAGCTGAAATCGAACCCCGGTCACCGGGTTAGCAGCACAGTGCGCTAACTGCTACTACACGACCACTCCACAGACAAACTCACTACCACACTACCACTCCACAGAGAAACTCACTACCACACTACCACTCCACAGACAAACTCACTACCACACTACCACTCCACAGACAAACTCACAACCACACTACCACTCCACAGACAAACTCACTACCACACTACCACTCCACAGACAAACTCACTACCACACTACCACTCCACAGACAAACTCACTACCACACTACCACTCCACAGACAAACTCACTACCACACTACCACTCCACAGACAAACTCACTACCACACTACCACTCCACAGAGAAACTCACTACCACACTACCACTCCACAGAGAAACTCACTACCACACTACCACTCCACAGACAAACTCACTACCACACTACCACTCCACAGACAAACTCACTACCACACTACCACTCCACAGACAAACTCACTACCACACTACCACTCCACAGAGAAACTCACTACTACACTACCACTCCACAGAGAAACTCACTACCACACTACCACTCCACAGACAATCTCACTACCACACTACCACTCCACAGAGAAACTCACTACCACACTACCACTCCACAGACAAACTCACTACCACACTACCACTCCACAGAGAAACTCACTACCACACTACCACTCCACAGACAAACTCACTACCACACTACCACTCCACAGACAATCTCACTACCACACTACCACTCCACAGAGAAACTCACTACCACACTACCACTCCACAGACAAACTCACTACCACACTACCACTCCACAGAGAAACTCACTACCACACTACCGCTCCACAGACAAACTCACTACCACACTACCACTCCACAGAGAAACTCACTACCACACTACCGCTCCACAGACAAACTCACTACCACACTACCACTCCACAGACAATCTCACTACCACACTACCACTCCACAGACAAACTCACTACCACACTACCACTCCACAGACAAACTCACTACCACACTACCACTCCACAGACAAGCTCACTACCACACTACCACTCCACAGACAAACTCACTACCACACTACCACTCCACAGACAAACTCACTACCACACTACCACTCCACAGACAAACTCACTACCACACTACCACTCCACAGACAAACTCACTACCACACTACCACTCCACAGACAAACTCACTACCACACTACCACTCCACAGACAATCTCACTACCACACTACCACTCCACAGACAAACTCACTACCACACTACCACTCCACAGAGAAACTCACTACCACACTACCACTCCACAGAGAAACTCACTACCACACTACCTCTCCACAGACAATCTCACTACCACACTACCACTCCACAGACAAACTCACTACCACACTACCACTCCACAGACAATCTCACTACCACACTACCACTCCACAGACAAACTCATTACCACACTACCACTCCACAGACAATGTCACTACCACACTACCACTCCACAGACAAACTCACTACCACACTACCACTCTACAGACAATGTCACTACCACACTACCACTCCACTTATCCCCCCCCCTCTTTTCTCGATTCCCAAATCTCCGCGTGATCCACCAACCCTCACCCGCAGAGCGTCCGGATCACAGGCTGGCGCGCGCGCACGTGGAGAGGGGGGCGAGGGCGTCATCCACACACCCCGGGTGGATGACGTCAGCCAGGCGTCGCTCGCAAGCCGCGTCCCTAACCCCCCCACCCCCCCGTCTCTACCCCCCACAGCGCACAACGCGCGGTCACCGATCAGTTAACGCCTTAATGAGCCCTCGCCGCGGATGAGGGACCCAGTGAAAGCGACTCTCGCGCGCGCGCACGCCAGACAAAGGTGCTCCCCGTATCGCCATCCGTGAGCTGTGGGGGTGGTGGCAAGTGCTGCGACAGCGAGTGGCACCTACGAAGGCCGACACGGCACACGAGGAGGTGGTCAGGATCACGCTCCCTCCCCTTGTCTTCCCAGTGGCACCAGGTACTCATTTTGAGGCTGAGTCGACCTAGGGGAGGCCCAGGACCGGTTCAGATGAACGTCACTGGGGTTAGTGGCCGTGAGCGGGAATCTTAGCTCGGGCAGTGCGCTAACCACTGCGCCACCACTCTCCATGCACACACACGTATACAACTCACGATACACACCCAACAACTCTCACACACAGTGATAGGCTTTTACCCTTTCAACTGGTACAAATACTGACACCTTTAAACTCTCACACAGCGATTCATTTAATCCATTCCGGGATTCATTTGAACCACATCCACCTCACTTTATTTTGTCCTCATGCTTTTTTGTAGAAACTCGTTCATACGATTGTAGAAACATGGGATTCAAAAACATACGATCGTTATGGATAGGCGTTTGTTGTACTCTCGTGGTAGTGCCTTACGCCGGAGATTATTTTTCTGTTCTTGTTGTTGGTATTATCATTAATTTTTGTGTTAAAATAAAATGTACAGGTGTTGCGGTGGTGGTATGAATACAGGCATTCGCGGATTCCCACGCAGAAATATCGTCACGTGTGTTCATACTCGGCTTTCCTCATGATTCTATATTATGACGATACCATTGTTACCAGTCAATAACATGCGCCAGGATAGTGCCACCTCGATGATTGCGCATTACGGGTGGCAGTCAATGACTTCATCAATGCATGAAATAAGCACAAAGTTTCGACTTCGTAATCGTAAAAAAAAAATTTTTTGGCAGGATCGCTTAACAAATAGAATGTGTGTCGTCAACCCTCATCCACCCGACACAGCCAATTCAAAAACGTTGAACAAACGCGGCCAATGTATCTGCAGCTTCAGCAGCAGCAGCAGCAGCGTCACTACTGGTGCTGCTGCTGTCACCTTAAGACGAGATCCACACACAAACCTTACTGGACATCTGTGAACAAAGAACTTTATAGCTCATTGCATTCTTCCAGTTTAAACATTCTGATGATTCCAAACCGTTGGGTGCGGACGTTCCGCTGATAGTTACAAAGCAAGCATCATCCGGAAGTTGACAAAATTGTGAACAATGAAGTGCCATGTGGACAAAATCACAACTCTCTCAGGGCGTGGGGTGGTGTGGCGGTGGAGATCTTCGTCCAGAATTTAAATCGTAGACAAAGTGCTCGGCCGCTATATTCATTTTATCAATGAAGGCTGGCTGAAGGCAACCCCCCCACCCATTCGCAAGACTTGAGATCACGATTTAACTCGCCACTGAAAACGGTTGGATTCGAGCCCAGTTTTCTTCCAACGTGTTTTTAAAACTCTTAGGTTTTTTCGGTAAAGTCACGTAAGTAAAAAATATAATTAAAATTAATAAAACTAATAATAGAAACAAAATAAAATAATGATTTATTATAAAATAATGATTTATTATTTTATTTTGTTTCTATGATTACTTTTATTAATTTAAAATTTATTTTTTTACCTACGTGACTTTATCGAAAAAACCTAAACAAAATAAAATAATGATTTATTTTTTTATTTTGTTTCTATTATCACTTTTTATTAATTTTAATTCTATTTTTTACCTACGTCACTTTACCGAAAAAATCCAGTCACGAAAGCTTCAAATCTAGAAGTGTTTTTTTTTACTTTGCACCGACCCAATTGTCACAGACACGCCCATTACGAACCCACCTGGGTGCCACCCGTAGACACCTCGTCCCGTACCCCCCAGCCCGCCCCCTCGCCCCCCCCCCATGCCCCCTCGCCCCCCACCCCACCCCGCCCCCTCGCCCCCCCCCCCCCCATGCCCCCTCGCCCCCCACCCCACCCCGCCCCCTCGCCCCCCCCCCATGCCCCCTCGCCCCCCACCCCACCCCGCCCCCTCGCCCCCCCCCCATGCCCCACTGCGCCCATGCGAATGAGCGAATCGGGGGTCGCGCGCACGGAGCGGCTCGGATTTCAAGAGGAGACAAAGGCGCAGATCGGCGCGACGGAGACTCACAAAAGCGGTCAAAGTTGACCGAGAGGCGCCCTAATATCACAGGTTAAAAAGAAAAAAAAAGAAAATGGTAAAGGCGCGGCCCTGCAATTGCCCGCTCACGCCACTGCTGGGCAGAAGAGCACGAAATTCCGCGCGAGAGCCGTTTCCCGAGAGCTCCCCCCTCTGCCGCCTATTTGTGGCCCCACTCTTCCACGGCTGTGCCAGACGTCTTGGAGTTGGGTGAGCGTACCCCCCCACTCTACCCCGCCGCACACACGCAACCTGACGATCGACCGGCTGCGATGCACCCGTTTAACAAAACTGCCGAGCGGACAGAGTCGTCGTCAACTTGGAGTGACGACTATCTTATCAAAGTCCCATCTCCTAGGTCGACTCAGCCCTAAATGACTACCCGTTGCGATGTGTGAACACCGCCACGAGGTCGACTGGTCCACACTTCCCCTGTCGTGTGTCGACCTTAATAGGTGCTCTCTAACAGCCCTTGCCCCAACAGTCCGTTGAATGCTATATGGGGGAGCTTTGTCTTGTGTGTGTGTGTGTGAATGGGTGGCTCCAACGTGCCCGCCGACCCCTCGCGACGCGGGTGGGTGGCGATCTTAATTAACGCGAGGGGTGACCTGCGACTGGGGTGAGAGTGGCACGGCGAGGTTGAGCACCAGGTGAGACGGTCAGCTCTCTCTCTGTCTCTCTCTCTCTCACACACACAGAGCAATCCCCTCCCACCCCCGCCCACCAGTGCCGGATTAAGCTTGTGCGGGGCCTGTAGCAAATGTTATAAAGGGGCCCTAAGTAAAAAATAAAGACAGGTAAATATTCAAATATAATTTTTTTTAACTTGCACAGTAAAGTAATTGTATTATTTCATTTGCTACACAGCCGAGTAATACGACGAATCGCTAACCTTAAACACCCAGTCGTTCATAAAAGTTGAAGGCAGTATAGTACTATAGTAATAGAGCAAGTGCAGAATCACTGAACCGGAATTGATAGCTTGAAAGCATTTAGCGCGGGGCCCTTGAAAGTGCGGGGCCCGTAGCTACTACATGTGTAGCTACTACATGTGTAGCTACTTGTGCTACATATGTAGCTACTTGTGCTACTGGGATAATCCGGCACTGCCGCTCGTAGAGGCTTAAGAGACGATCGAGGTGAGTGCTGTTAGCGGAGGAGCACATATGAAGGCCGGAGCGTAGCACGAGAAGGTGATGTTTTACACGCCGCATCAGGTGTTCAGTTGAGGCTGAGCGAACTTAGGGGAGGCCTAGGACCGGTTCAGATGATCGTCACTGGCGTTGGCCGTGAGCGAGAATTGAACTCGGGTCGCCGGGTTCGTAGCGTAGCGCGCTAACCGCTGCACCACCGCTCCCCACACACGCACATCGCGTGTGGCAACAGGTTTTGCGTGGATCAATACCGGGCGTGGTTGGCTACGTACGGCGCGAAAGAAGTTCAACATGCCGTACACAAACAGGCGCTACTCGCTAACAGCACTTGCCCCAACAGTCTGTTAAAGGCTATAAGGGCGATCTTTGTATTTGTTATTACATAATTTGGCACATATCCGACTCTGTGTACGTATTAGTGCAATCATCAACCTATTTGTGGGTAATGCTCCTGTTAACTTAACGGTAATTGGGCAATGATCAGTCCGGCATATCATTATAATCTGCCCCGAGCCAAAAAAACGCTGCAGGGAATGCAATCACAGCATTTGAAATCGACTAGCAACGCGCAAATTCTTACAATTTATTTATTTCACCTTTTTTTAACCAGGTAAAAAAAAGCCCCTTGTGGTTAAACACTTATTTTTGCGAGGGAGGCCTGGCAAGCAGTCAGCAAAAAGAAAAGCACACACACACGCACGCGCGCACAATACAAAATAGTACAATACAAAACATTACAACAATTGCAATGGTCAATGACATTTCGTCTGGTTTATATTTGTGCAATGTTTGCTATAATGCCTCAAGGTCCTTAAGATCTGGGGATGCAGATCTTCTCTGCATTCCCAGTTTCGAGGTTTCGGTCTATGGGTGGCGAGATTTTCCACGTGTCGCCCCCCGCCCTTACCTCCCAGGCTATGGAACACTCTTCCACGAGATAGCAGGGATCTCGGAGTCTGTGAACATTTTTAAAATGCGGCTTCAAACATATTTATATACGCTTCCGCTTGTTAAACTTTTAGTTCATTTAGTAAATGACTCTTAATATGTACTTCTAATATTATGTTTATGCTGAGTGTCTGCTGCTGCTACTGTGTCCTGTACAGCGCTTTGAGATCATTGATGAAAAGCGATATATAAATGCGATTCTTATTCTTATTCGCTTCATTGCTGTGCCTTTTCCCCTTCTTCTTCTGGCATTTTATTCACCAAGATCCCTCTTGCAGATGAGACTCTACCTTAAATGTATCACCACCGGCTAACACAAAATCAACTTGATTTGAGACGGCAGGATCGGAAGAGATGGTGCCGGCTTCGGGAAGCCCTTCATCCAGCAGTGGATTGAACATGGCTGATGGTAATGACGATATCACGAGTTTGAAACTCGACTTCGGGAAATGTCCTTTCGTCAATGTATTATGAATAAGGACGATTGCTCGAATCGTAGCCCATTACGTTTCCTTTTTTAACGATTCTTTTACTGACGAATGTGTTGAGTAAAAAAAAAGAGTTGTAATAAAACAACTTTTAGTTTTCTTTAGCATCGTTCCTGCAAAATGTATCTCGCAATCGTCGCAGACAAACTGGGAGGCAGCTCGGTCCTGAGCAGGCGCCAACTATTTGTATTTAGATTTTTCATTTTTTATTTTTTTATTTTTTTAACCAGGTAAGGCCCACTGAGCTGTGTAGCTCTTTTTCAGTAGCGATCCGGCTATCACAAATGACAGCTCAACGAAGTGGCTGATTAATTATCATCACTTGGAAATGTACAGCAGCCCAAATACTCCAAACTGCATGTTGATGATCAATGTGGAGGGTAAATCCGGAGGACCCGGAGAAAAATCCACGCGACCACGGGGAGAGAGACACACCACAAACTCTGAATATAGAAGCGTCAGGGTCGGGATGGAACCCGCGAACATCTTGCATACGAGAACGAGGTAGTTAACATCTCACAGCCGAGATGTTAACTGCATTCCTGTCATGTTAAGTGGTTGGTTATACTCGTGGGGGGGGGGAGGGGGATCACGTGCACCCTGAGAAACCCCCACGCGTGCGAGTGGATGCAACGCTCTCACCCACACGGAAAGCGACAGCTGATGTTAGTCCGCACCAGAGGTCGCAAACGGGTTTTGATTCCCTACCCGTACCCGGTCGCACCAGGGTCGCAAATGGGTACCCGTACCCGTACCCGGCCGGGTATGGGTACCCGTACGCTACCCATACCCGTACCCTACCCGAAATGAGTGACACACGGTTACTCACCAGTGACTCACGGTCTACCCGTACCCGGCCGCACCAGGGTCGCAAACGGGTACCCGTACCCGGCCGGGTACGGGTAGCCGGGTATCGGGTAAGGTACGGGTATCGGGTACCCGGTTGCGACCTCTGGTCCGCACTCTGCTGGTACCGCAAGCAACAAGGGGTTAGGGCTCACCCACGCCGACCAGCAACCTTCGCTGAAATCGCGCGCTTTCAGATGCGACTCCGTGGCCCTTCCCGATATTTAGGAAGCCACTTTTCAAGCGACTCGATTGAAACAACTCACGTCTTTAGAACTGCTTTTTGGTCGTCTCGCTCTTACGCGACAGTAACAGTGCTGGCGGTGGTGGCCCAGGGACGGGCGGGTACAATAGACACCGCAAAATCCGATTAGCTACGTACGGTGCGAAAGAAGTTCAACAGACGCACACACAGCGAGTGCTGGATTACAGGCTGCCATGTGCAGCGTTGTAGCCACAACCTCCGCCGCCGCTTCCTGAATCAATGAATCAGTGATTTATTTTGTTTTAAATCGGACGGGCGGGAACTCGTTCGACACAAATCGAGAGGTGAATTCGAAACGCGGCCACGTGACAGGAGGAGGAGGAGTGGGTATTGTGTACCAGCTGGAGTTGGAGTCCCGGGGTCCGCGCGGCTCTGATTGATGGACTGATTGGGTTTCTCGCGGGGCCCTGTTACTCCGAACACGTGAATTACACATTGAGTGTGGGGGGCGGGGGGGGGAGTGGGTGGGGTGGGGGGGAAACACCTGACACCCACGTGACACACACACCTGTGGCGTTTCCACGTCGGTTAATGCATTGCTCATTGCGCAGTTTTTTTTTATTTTAACCCTCGATGCTCCGCACAGATGGCTTCAAGGAATCAATGTGCCATTCGCGCACATACGTCACATGCAGCACGTGCGCTTTTGGAGTTTCAGAAAAAAGAACGCAGCAACAACAACATCAACAACATCAACAACATCAACAACATTAACAACGACGACGACAACAACAACGACGAGTGTAGCAGGTTTAATGCGCCGATTGCAACTGCCGCTGTAACCCAAGCGATCGTTTTGTCCCCGTCATCTTAACGAAAGGCTTCCGCAGATTTTCACCGGCCCCGTAGCCCCGTCGACTCCTTCTTGTAGGCTCCCTGTTGCAGTATTCGTGTGAACGCCACCCAAACGACCGACCCACCCTCCCCCTCTCCTGACCCATGCAGCAGGTGATTGAAGGCGCTCACTCTGTGTGCGTGCAAGGAGCGGGAGCCCAGACTCTGTCTCTCTAACAGGAGTCGGGGACCGGCGGAAGAAGGAGGAGGGGGGGTGAGATACGAGGCAGCCAGGGGGAGGCTGGGAGATGGGGGGGGCAGTGGCGGAGAGAGAGAGAGGAGTGGGATGTAAGGGGGTGGGTACCATGTAACAGTTTTCTTCTCACCGCGTGTCTCTCTCTCTCTGCACGTTAATATATTACCCCTGCACAGGGGGTAGCCTTTAATTAACAGAGGGACCCGCTTGCATCCAGATCTCGCCCTTTGTGTTCACCCAGAGAAAGAATGTTTCTGAGCCAGGATTATGGAGCTTGCGTCGTGGGGGGGGGGGGGGGACGCTGTGATGAGTGGGGGTTGGGTGAGTGGGGGTTGGGTGAGTGGGTGAGTGGGGGTTGGGTGAGTGGGGAGTGGGTGAGTGGGTGGTTGGGTGAGTGGGTGAGTGGGGGTTGGGTGAGTGGTTGGGTGGTTGGGTGAGTGGGTGGTTGGGTGGTTGGGTGGTTGGGTGAGTGGTTGGGTGGTTGGGTGAGTGGGTGAGTGGGTGAGTGGGGGTTGGGTGAGTAGTTGGGTGGTTGGGTGGTTGGGTGAGTGGGTGGTTGGGTGGTTGGGTGGTTGGGTGAGTGGTTGGGTGGTTGGGTGAGTGGGTGAGTGGGTGGTTGAGTAGGTGAGTGGGGGTTTGGTAAGTGGGTGAGTTGGGGTTTGGTGAGTGGGTGAGTGGGAGTTGGGTGAGTGGGTGGTTGGGTGAGTGGGGAGTGGGTGAGTGGGAGTTGGGTGAGTGGGTGAGTGGGGTTGGGTGAGTGGGTGAGTGGGTGGTTGGGTGGTTGGGTGAGTGGGTGGTTGGGTGAGTGGGTGGTTGGGTGAGAGGGGGTTTGGTGAGTGGGTGGTTGGGTGAGTGGGGAGTGGGTGAGTGGGTGAGTGGGGTTGGGTGAGTGGGGTTGGGTGAGTGGGTGAGTGGGGTTGGGTGAGTGGGTGAGTGGGAGTTGGGTGAGTGGGTGACTGGGTGGTTGGGTGGTTGGGTGAGTGGGTGGTTGGGTGAGTGGGTGGTTGGGTGGTTGGGTGAGTGGGTAGTTGGGTGAGTGGGGAGTGGGTGGTTGGGTGGTTGGGTGAGTGGGTGAGTGGGGGTTTGGTAAGTGGGTGGTTGGGTGGTGAGCGGTTGCGTTTGTGGCTCACCCCCCCTCCTCTCTCCTTCCCCCCGCGCCCCTCCCTCTGGTCCTCCACCACTCCACATTACCAGGTCCTCTCTCGTGAGAAGCAGGCAGTATTCCAGACACAAAACAATTGGCGGACGGGTGTAGCCGTGCAGCTTGTGCTGATGAGGCTTAGACAACTCGAAACCGACCCAAGGAATTCCCAGATTTTTTACAAAACTGGACCACTTTAATATAAACTCAAACGTCCGCGCAAACTCCTTGAACGTTGGGGGCATTCCTTCCTGCAGTTGTTGTTGTTGCTGCCGTCTGATATGTTTTGGTGTAAGTTCAGCGGCAGCAGTTTTCACGGCGCGTGTGTGATTACGTTTGACGCGGTAGAACATTTGAAAAGAGAAGCGTGGAGAGATGCACGAAAAGAGAAGCGTGGAGAGATGCACGCTTGGAGTTGCACTGAGAGAGAGAGAGAAGGGGGGGGAAATCTCAACTAAAAAAAATAGTTTAGTTATAAACTATTTTTTATTTTATTTTACCCGGTAAGGCCCATTGAGCTATGTCGCTCTTTTTCAGCAGTAGCCAAATACTCCAAACGCATGATGTCGATTATAAACGTGGAGGGAGACCCCGGAGGACCCGGAGAAAAATCCACACGACCACGGGGCGAGAGGCGTGTGGGTCGGGATCGAACCCACGACCTCCTGTATACCGGGCGAGGGAGTTACCATCGCGCCGCGCGGCGTCTTCCACTGAACGCGTGGATGAGAGAATACGCCCGAATCACGGCCTCCATATGGACTATGAAGCAATCGCAGTGGCCTAGAATGGAGAACGAGAGCCGAGTGACGAGGCTCGTGACGGAATGGCAGCCAAAGGAGGAGCGAGAGATAATGACCACGAGGAAGACTGCAGCTTTGAGACGCGAAACGATTGCTGAGCAGCGATGCCTTCATCCAGCGGTGGATAGTTCGTGGCTGCTGACGTTAACCTCGCATTTTAGACGTTTTCATCGCCACCAATATTTGTTAAGTTTTTTTGCTGTTGTTTGTTTTTTAGGGTTTGTTTTGGCATTTGGATTGAGATGCGAATGTCCGCGGAGCGTCTCGACGTCGGCACAGAAGTGGCCACAGCAACGCGGGCGCTTTGAAACGTTCACACGTGGACGTGCCCGACTTGATCTCCAACGCGACGCTTAAACACATTACACACCTTACAAAGGGCAAGGTTCCCACCCCCCGTCCTCCCCCCGTACAGCTCTGAGCAGACTGTTGGGGATAGCTAGCAAGCAGAACCATATGAAGACGGCCGGCACGGAACACGAGGGGGTGGGTGGCCAGCACCACGCCCGGCCGCCTTTGTCTCCCTCGTGGTGACGTTTACACACACACGCGCACCGGCTACTCAATTGAGGCTGAGTCGACCTAGGGGAGGGCCAGGACCGGTTCAGATAATCGTCACCGGTGGTGTTGGCCGTAAGCGGGAATCGAACTCGGGGTGTCGAGTTCGTAGAGCGGTGCGCTAACCGCTGCCCCACCGCTCCCCACGCACCTGACAAAAACGACAAAGATCCCCCCGTATCGTATAGCCTTTACAGACTGTTGGGGCAAGTGCTGTTTGCGAGCACCTATCAAGGCCGGCACGGCACACGAGAGGGTGGATGGCCAGAACTACGCCCGGTCGCCTTTGTCTCTCTAGTGGCGATGTTTTACGCAGTAGGTACTCATTTGAAGCTGAGTCGACCCTAAGAGAGGCCCAGGATCCGTTCAGATAATCGTCACTGATGTTGGCCGTGAGCGAGAATCGAACTCGGAACGCCGGGTTAGTAGCACAGCGCTTCTTACACAAAGACATGCACACACACACACGTCTATTTATTATCTGCAAGATGACTTTAAACCCGTGCTGTTTGTTTTTCTTTCTTGCTTTGGAACATGCACCGAATTCATCGATGTTTTTGTTGTTGTGCGGAGGCTGGGACAGATCTTGAAAAGCAGATGGCGCGGCGCGTATCGAGGGGATAAGGCAACCTCAGCCCCTTGAGACTCCCTCCATCACAAGCGCGGCCGCGGTGTCTTGAATTCGCTCATTCACTCGTCCGGTCAATGCCTCCCTAAGCCACTCACTCGCCTTCCTTCTAACACAACACGTGCGCGCTTCGCTAACACAAAGACGAAGACTCCCCGTATAGCCTTCACAAACTGTTGGGGCAAGTTCTGTTTCGCGAGTAGCACCTTTGAAGTCCGCCACGGCACACGGCGCCCGACCGCCTTTGTCTCCCAAGTGGCGACGTTTACCCACCGCACCAGGTACTTTTTTGAGGCTGAGTCGACCTAGACGAGGCCCAGGGCCGATTCAGATAATCGTCACTGGTATTGGCCGTGAGCGGGAATCGCCACGGTGGCGAGATGTTAACTACCTCGTCTGCTATACAGGAGGTCGTGGGCTCGATGCCGACCCTGACGCTTGCTGCTGTATATTTGGAGTCTGCGTTTCTCTCCCCGCGGTCGCGTGGATTTTTCTCCGGGTCCTCCGGGTTTTCCCTCCACATCTAGAATCAACGTGCGTTGGCTGATATAAATGTCCACGTGATAAGCCACTTCGTTGAGCTATAATTTGTGGCCAGGTCGCTTAAAAAATATCTACACAGCTCAGTGGGCTTTGCCTGGTAAAAAAAAAAAGTTGATAGTTTAGTTTTTAGTTTAGCTAGCACGCTAATCACTGCACTACGCAGTTCCTCCACAACCAGCAACATTAATAGTAATATTATCATTCTCTCGCGACCGAAATCTCAAGAATTATCCGATGAGGTTCTTCTTCTTCTTACTCTAAACAAATTCACCACAGGGGAAGCGGCAGAGACGCGGACGGAAGTGAAACTCCGCGTGGTGCCCATTGAGTGGCCAGGTCAGAAAATTCACCCTTCAAAGCATATTGTTGTCATCACACTATCATCATCATCATCAGTTATTGTCGATCCCCTGCTGGATGAAGGCCTCCCCTATCCGCCACCGCCGTTGTCACCTCTCGTGATGTGACAGTCCACCCCATCACCTGCGACATGGATTGATTTCGTCGCTCCATCTCCACGGAAAAGGTCCTCTCTGTTCCATCCCTTGGCTGCCACTCCGTAATTACGCTTGACCATAGGACCGTCAGTCTTTCTGGCGACGCGTCCTGCCGAATGTTATTCGTAATTTTACCAGAGGTGGGACAAAGTCAATGTTATGCAAGTCCAAGTCGAGTCGCAAGTCATCAAATTCATGACTCGAGTCTGACTCGAGTCCAAGTGACATGACTCGAGTCCACATCTCATAGGTGGGACAAAGTCATTGTTATGCAAGTCCAAGTCGAGTCGCAAGTCATCAAATTCATGACTCGAGTCTGACTCGAGTCCAAGTCACATGACTCGAGTCCACACCTCTGAATTTTACATATCCCCCTCCCCCACAAATGTATGTTCTTCCTGTTGTGCTGTTTGCATCAGTCATCAATGCGTCCATAAAAGGTAAAAACAAATACATTTTTTTTTTATAATCGGCGAAGTTTCGTGCAATGGCTCTTCGTGATAGCACTTAGATAGAGGGGCCAGAGAGAGAGAGATTGCAGAGCGGATAATACGAGTTGGAAACTGCAACTTTACACCATGCGAGCCTGATCACGATTGATACATGTCTTGCTATATATATATTTTTTTATATAAATTGTGCTTGTGCACCAAATGTATAATTTTACTGATGTGAAGTATCCTACATGAGTATATAATATACGAATAATTGAACGGCGTAACGTAATATCGAATTCGTTCCGTAACGTATAATTACGTTATAGCGAAACCCCGTATATCGAGTTGCCGTATAACGAGATATGATCGCGCAACTTATTCTCGTCACCACTTCAAGCCGCGTGTTCATCTCACACTGCTGTGCGATTGATGTTCGCGTGCGACATTCTGACTCATAAAATAATAATAAATAATAATAAATGAAAATAACTAGTTAATAAATGAAAATAAATAGTTATTTTCATTTATTATAATTTATTATTATTAATAAATAATAATAAATGAAAATAACTAGTTATTATTATTAATAAATAATAATAAAATAATAATACATGAAAATACAATAATAATAATAAATGAAAAAAACAATTTTTTTTCATTTATAATTATTATTATTATTTTACTTTATTATTATTTTTAAGCTACGTGACTTTACCGAAAAAACCTAAGAGTATGAATCCTTGCAGTCACGAAAGCTTCAAATCTAGAATGCATATTTTCATCCTCTGAGATATAATTCACTCAAATTCAGTGGAGAAAAAACAAACAAATTCAATCAGATTTCCTGTTTTTATTGATGATCAGGCTGAGTCCATCAGCTCGCGACACTTGACAATACATTTTAATAACGAGACCTGGGTTCGAACCGCATGGCCACCCGGACACTTCCCATTTAATAATCCAAGACAAGAAACAATGATCTTGTTTTCTTGGTTCTTTCGGTAAAGTCACGTAGAATGGAAATAATAAAATAATAAAAAGAAAACATAATAAAATAATTCTCACGACGTTTCGGCCACAACGCAAGCAGCCGTCCTCAGGTGAAGACCAGGTCTGTCGGGGAGATAGCGTCTGACAGACCTGGTCTTCACCTGAGGACGGCTGCTTACGTTGTGGCCGAAACGTTGTGAGAATTTTTTTATTATGTTTATTTTTATTATTTTATTATTTCCATTCTACGTGATGACTTTACCGAAAGAACCAAGAAGATGAATCCCTGCAGTCACGAAAGCTTTAAATCGAAATAATCTTGTTGTACGTGAAAGTGGAATAATGTATCTCTCTGTATCTCTATGTATCTCTATGTATCTCTGTCAAGCTCTGTTTCTCTCTGCGTCTCTCTCTCTCTCTGTATCTCGTTATCTCTCTGCATTTCTCTCCATCTCTTACGCATGTGTCTGTTTCTCTCTGCGTCTCGCTATCTCTGTATCTCGCAATCTCTCTGCATTTCACTCCGTCTCTTCTGCTTTTGTCTGTTTCTCTCTGTGCGTCGCTCGCTCTCCCTCTCTGGACGGCACCCTCGTGTTCACCTTCTGAAGCGCTCGCTCGTCACCGTGGCGTGCGCGATGACCACCACCACCACAACCACCTGATTTTTCTTTCGTGTTGTGCGCGGTGCTTTTAGAGCCACAGCGCGTGGATTTGTAGCGTTTAATTTCATTTGTTTGCTGGTGACTTTGTGTATTTCATATCGAAATCGCCTCCAGTGCTGTTCCTGCTGGCGGCAATAAAAGTTGTTTAAAAGTTAAAAGTCAAAAGTTTCTGTATCTCTCTGTCTCTCTTTATTTCTCTGCATATCTATGTATCTCTGTCAAGCTCTGTCTCTCTCTGCGTCTCTCTCTCTCTCTATGTCGCGATCTCTCTGCATTTCTCTCCGTCTCTTATGCATCTGTCTGTTTCTCTCTGTGCGTCGCTCTCTCTCTCTATCTGCCCCGGCTCTGAGTATTTCTCTGCATCGGTCTACGTCGCTGCTCTCCTCGTGTCTCCTCGAACGCGACAGTGCCCGTCCCGATGACACGATTGGTAACGTCTGCAGGGCTTTATCTGAAACGACCCGACCCCTAACGCGTGATCGCAACACGGGGTCTGGGTGCCTCTTACCCTGCGAACACTCGGCCCGTCCAATGAAACCACGAGACGTATAGACGCGCGTGTATGCACATGACTGTGTGTGTGTGTGCCCGCGCATGCTACAAACTCGTGGGAAGCGGTCGTACGGCGGTTAGCGCTACGCGGCCCTACGAAACCCGGCCACCCGAGTTCGATTCCCGTTCACGGCCATCGCTACCAGTGACGATTATCTGAACCGGTCCTCGGCCTCCCCTAGGTCTACTCAGCCTCAATTGAGTATCTGGTGCGATGTGTACAGATCGCCACTGGGGAGACAAAGGCGGCCGGGCGTGGTGCTGGTCACCCACCCCTCGTGTGCCGTGGCGGCCTTCATAGGTGCTCGCTAACAGCACTTGCCCCAAAAGCCTGTTAAGGCCATTCCGGGTACATTTGTTTGTATTACCAACCCGGCCACCTGAGTTCAATTCCCGCTCACGACCAATAACAGTGGCGAATATCCGAACCGGTACTGGGCTTCCCCTAGGTCGACTCGGCATTGAATGAGTACCTCGTGCGGTTTGTAAACATCTTCACTGGGGGACACAAAGGCGGCCGGGCGCGGTGCTGATCACTCACCAACCTATCGTGCCGTGCCAGCCTTCGCAGGTGCTCACCCACAGCACTTTGCCTTTAACGTGCGCGCGTGTGTGCATGTGTGCTTATGTGTGTATGTATGTGTGTGCATGTGTGCATTTGTGTGCATCTGTGTGCATGTGTGTGTATGTGTGTGCATGTGTTTGCATGTGTGTGTGTATTGTGTATGTATGTGTCTGTGTGTGTATGTGTATGTATGTGTGCGTGTGTGTGTGTATGTATGTGTATGTATGTGTGTGCATGTGTGTGTATGTGTGTGTATGTGTATGTGTGTGTATTTATTGACCTGGTCAAGGCCTATGATACCATCAGTAGGACTGGGCTCTGGGTTGTTCTTCGTGCTTTCGGAGTCCCTGACCCTCTGCTCACGATCATTAAGGACCTTCATGATGGTGAGCGGGCCCGGGTAAAACTACGTGGCCGGGAGTCGGAGCCTTTCCCTGTACACCTTGGGGTGCGACAGGGATGTCCTCTGGCTCCCACATTATTTAACATCTATTTCGACTGCGTAGTTCGTGAAGCCTTCAATAGCTGTACCGGGGGAATTACCATTTGGTACAGATATAATGGGAGGCTGATCGACGCCCGGGTGCGATCAAGGGATGGCTCCCTATTGGTCAACCACGTTATGTATGCCGATGATTTGGTAATAGCTGCTCATTCAGAAGAGGAGTTGGAGACGCTGCTGCTGAGGCTGGAGTGTGCCACTAAGAGGTGGGGCCTTACCATCAGCCCCACCAAAACTAAGCACCTGCCTGGGTATTTTGTACCATCGGGCACTCCGCCCCCACAACTCCCAATCGGTGATGGGGCAGTTGTGGAGAGAGTAGAGAGTTTCCCATACCTGGGCAGTGTGCTCATGACCAGCTCCAGTTTATCAGCAGAGGTCTCACTCCGAATCAGTCGAGCGGCAATATCTTTTCATCGGTTGCGTAACGCTGTGTGGAAGCTACCTGGTCTGTCGCTCCGCACGAAGCTTCAGGTCTTCTCGGCCACGGTCATTCCCTCCCTTCTCTACGCTTGCGAAACGTGGACCCCCCTAGTGGAGCATCTTCGCCGGTTGGAAACATTTAGGCTGGCCTGCCTACGATCCATCCTGGGTTTGACCAGGCTGGATTGTGTGAGGAGCTCACAAGTCCTTGAAAGATCTGGGCAAAGTCCCATCAGTGAGCTCCTCCGGCAGGCAAGGCTGCGTTGGCTGGGTCATGTAGCCCGCATGCCCAGCCACCGCATGCCTAAACAGCTTTTGTTCGGCCGGATCGAGGGGGCTAAACGGGCGCGGCACGGGCTAGAGAAGAGATGGAGTGATGTGGTACAGGAGGACGTGGAGCTGAGTGGACTTGCCGATGACTGGTACCAGCGGTGTCAAGATCGGCCTCAGTGGAGGAGGCTCGTGAAGGACGCTACTGGGCAGTTGGAGGCAGTCGCCCTCCAACAACAACGGAGGGCGGAGGAGCGACGCTCACAACAACGAGCGGAGCGCCGGGTGGCTAAAGCACAGCAAGTTGGCACAGTAGGGGGCACAGGTGGTGCATCAGCCAGTCATCTCGGTCATCTCGGTCAGTCGACCCGTGGCACCTGGGTCTGCCCCGTGACCTCCTGCCAGCGGGCGTTCGACACTTCACGTGGCCTCAAGGTGCACATGGCCTGGCACAAGCGTCGTGGTGACGTCACCGCCACTTAGTGGCGAATGGCGGTTGTTGTTGTTGTTGTGTGTGTATTGTGTATGTATGTGTATGTGTGTGCATGTGTGTGTGCATGTGTGTGTGCATGTGTGTGTGCATGTATGTGTGTCTATTGTGTATGCATGTGTATGTGTGTGCATGTGTATGTGTATGACAGCCCCACGAATACGACACATCGTGTGAACACACACACACACACCCCGATCGATGCCCCCTCCGCTACACCCCCCCCTTTCCCAAACCTCTTCTTCTCCTAACCCCCTCTCTCCCCCCCCATCCACCACCTTCATCTCTCACTTGTTTAAAAGTCAATCCACTCCCACCAGCGTGATGCCAGATTCCGAGAGCGAGTGGACGGGTTGCGACCCGGGGCGATGGTGACGGGCGCAGGGGCGGCGAGGCACGTGGATTGGTGGACTCAAGCCCCGGGGCGAGCGAGAGTGGTGAGCGGGGTCCGTGGTGCGGGGGGGGTTGTGAGGGTACCGGTTTCAATCGACGTAACTTCTCACTCGGCCGCTCGCCCACTCGTCCACTCGCTCTTCAACTTAACCTCCCATTCACCCACCCACTCATTCACTTACTTAACCGTCCACAAACTCACTCAGTCATTTCCTCAACTCACCCGCCCTCAGACCCACTCACCCGGCCACTCATTCACTCGCTTCTCTGCCCACCAACTCACGCACTCAATAACTGCTCCACTCACCCACCCTCAAACCAACTTTCCCACCCAATCATTCACCCACTCAATCACTCACCAACTAACCCGCTCATCCACCCACCAGATGACTCATACACTCATTCATACATTTATCTACCCACGAACTCACCCACTCAATCACTGCCACACTCACCCACCCTCAAATCAACTCCCCCCCTAATAATTCGTCCACTCAATCAGATAAGCACCAACTCACTCACCCACCAACTCGTCCACTCACCCCGTGCTCACGTTGGAATTCCACACTGGATGGAGTCGCCCGGGGAGACATATGTTGGAGTAAAACATATAAAATCCCGAAGGATGGAGATAATCAATTCCTGGTGATTATGAGTCATAGCCTGAGACTCAGTTTCCAGTGGCACGCTTGTAATTTCAGGCACCAGATTCCCGTGTTGTTACCAAAGGAACGTTCGTTTTTTGGTGAAAATGTGCAGATTTCGTTCCGTCAAAAAACAATGGGTGGGTTGGTGGGTGCGTTGGTCGTTTGTTAGGTGGGTAGGTTGGTGGTTGGATGGGCTCGTTGGTGGAATAGTGGGTGGGTTGGTTGATGGGTGGGTGGGTTAGTTGTTTGGTGGGTGGGTTGGTTGATGGGTGGGTGGGTTAGTTGTTTGGTGGGTGGGTTAGTTGATGGGTGGGTGGGTTAGTTGATGGGTGGGTGGGTTGGTTGATGGGTGGGTGGGTTGTTTGGTGGGTGAGTGGGTTGGTGGGTGGGCTGGTGGGTGGGTTGGTTGTTTGCTGGGTAGGTTGGGTGATTGTTGTTGGTGGATAGGTTGGTGGGTGGGTGGCTTGGTTGTTTGGTGGGTGAGTGGTTTGGGGACGGGCGTGTGGTAGTGAAACAGGGAGTGGGTGGGGTGGTGGTGGTGGTGGGTGGGGGTGGTGAGTGGGTAGTGGGTGGGTAGTGGGTGGGTAGTGGGTGGGTGGGGGGTTGGTTGGTGGTGGTGTGAATATCGACTCGCAGGGTCACAACTTCTTAGACGACAGCGATTTTTCACAAATCCTTTTTTATTGCTGCCACCGACAGCAGCACGGTGATCTACAGCCCGAACGCACCTGCGGAGAAGCGACTTTAACAATCTCAACGACCCCACCACCCTCTCTCGTACCCCCACCCACTCACCCTGCGCCCCTCTCTTATACGAATCCCACGGGTGCACGCTAATGGATAAATAATCAAAGCCTTCCCGTCCGCACCCGCCTCCCCCCCTGGTAAAGGCCGCGGTTTTCTGCACGCCGCGCTGTCGAACCGAGCGAGTGGTGGTTGTTTTTGGTGGTTGTTGGTGGTGGTGGTCGTTGTTGGTGGTGGTGGTTGTTTTTGGTGGTGGTCGTCATTGGTGGTGGTGGTTGTTGTTGGTGGTGGTGGTTGTTGTTTTTGGTGGTTGTTGGTGGTGGTGGTCGTTGTTGGTGGTGGTGGTTGTTTTTGGTGGTGGTCGTTATTGGTGGTGGTGGTTGTTGTTGGTGGTGGTGGTTGTTTTTGGTGGTGGTCGTTGTTGTTGGTGGTGGTCGTTGTTGGTGGTGGTGGTTGTTGTTTTTGGTGGTTGTTGGTGGTGGTCGTTGTTGGTGGTGGTGGTCGTTGTTGGTGGTGGTGGTCGTTGTTTTTGGTGGTTGTTGGTGGTGGTCGTTATTGGCGGTGGTCCTATAACCACTGCGCCTCCGCTCCACCCCGATACGTACATATCCTGCATGCTAAATCAAAACATCAAGCAGCGGACGTTGTGATTTTTGTTTATTAATTATGGCCCTTTATTGAAACCGCTGCTGGACGAAGACCCCCCCTCCACCCGCCTCCAACTGCCTTGTGGGTGTCATACTTCACCACGCCGGTCAACGAGACGGAGTGAACGTGGGGGAGGGGCAGGACCGGTCAATTTATCATTCGCCACGGATGCGACCTGCCGCCAGGAATCGAACTCAGATGATCAATACGCAGGTGCACGGCACACGCACATTCCACCTACATGTGCCCTGTGGCGCGTGGCATTGGCGCTTCGCATTAGACACAACAGATAAAGGTCTCCAGTATAGCCTTCCACAGGCTGTTGGGGCAAGTGTTGCAGCAATGGCCTATGCGATAGTGAGCTGTGGAGAGCCCCTTCTCAAGGGACGTTGGCCCTACAATCCCCGCTGGATAGAAGTTCCTGCAGTGGTGTGAGTAGCCACAGTTGACCTCACCGCACGTGACCTCCCGATCGATTAACTTGTGGCAAACTCATCGACGCAGTGCAGCAAAGGCGCGGGATTCCATCCGTTCCCTTCGCGCGTTTGTTTATTGTCCGACAAGGAACTTAATGTGTAGAGGACCGCGGAGCTTGGGAAATTAATTGTTGTGTAGCGCCGGTTCAGCTGCTGCTGCTGCTGCAGCCCTTGCCGCTCGTCAGCGGTTGTCTTCTCGCGTCTCTGTGAGTCGTTCCCTGCCTCACTCTCTCTCTCGCTCGATCCATCTCGCTCCATGTCGCTCGTTCTCTCCACGAGGGCGAGCAAGATGGAGCGACTGTCTACGAAGAGCGCGAGTGAGAGAATACTTCGCGGCGGCGGCGTTACAAGTTGACATCATCGTCGTCATCTTCGTCGTCTTCGTCATTATTATGACAACGGCCACGGCGGGCCCCATTGTGACGTCACTGCTGCTACCCCCCAAAATGACCCGCACGCAGTCGCCCCTCATCGTGCGAGCGTCAAGAACAAAACAACAGCGCCGCGAGTGCGTGGCGAGATCCACTCCCGCGATAAATAACACACACACACACAACATAGCACACACACACACACAATAACACACACAAAATAACACACACACACACACAAATAACATACACACACAAAATAACACACACACACAAATAGCACACACACACAAAATAACACACACACAAATAACACACACACACACACAAAATAGCACACACAAAATAACACACACACACACACAAAATAGCACACACAGACAAAATAACACACAGACACACAAAATAACACACACACAAAAAATAACACACACACACACAAAAATAACACGCACGAAAAAATAACACGCACGAAAAAATAACACACACACAAATAACACACACACACAAAACAACACACACACACACAAAATAACACGCACGAAAAAAGAACACACACACGCGAAAAAATGACACACACAAAATAACATACACACACAAATAACACACAAATACACACACAAAAAGAACACACACAAATAACACGCACACACTCGGCCTCAAATGAGAACCTGGTGCGGTGTTGTAGCAACACATCGCCGCTGGGCCCGGTCTCGAACACGGCTCTCAGCCACGTGACCCCCCCAGCCCACTCCCCTCCCCACTCCCCCCTCCCCACTCACCGGCGTTTTTGAACATCTGCCCGCATTTGCTTCGCGCAGAAGGCAGCTATAGTTTCATTTTCCTTTGTGCCACCACCAGCAACAACAACCACCACCACAACCACCAGCAACAACCACCAACCACCACCAAAAGACAAAGATCCCCCGTGTAGCCTTAACAGACTGTTGGGGCAAGTGCTGTAAGCGAGTAGCACCTACGAAGGCCGGCACCACGCCCGGCGATGTTTACACACCATTACCAGGTACTCATTTGAGGCTGAGTCGACCTAGGGGAGATCCCGGATGGTTTCAGACAATCGTCACTGGTGTTGGCCGTGAGCGGGAATCGAACTCAGGTCGCCAGGTTCGTATCGCATCGTACTAACCGCTAGACTACCCGGCTCCCCACTAAGTCGACCTAAACACACAACACACACACAGTACAGGTTCTTACACAACACACACACACTACAAACCCTTACACACAGCACACACACAATACAAACTCTTACACACAATACAACCTCTCACACACACAACACGGACACAACACACGGTTGGTACACGAACACACAACACACAAATGCAAGCTCTTACACACAACACACAGACACACAATACAAGCTCATGCACGGATACACACACACGCACACCACACATCTGCAATTGCGCACGCGCGCGCACACACACAGAGTCGGGCGCGACCCCCACACGCTTCTGGCGCAGATCCCTCATTTAGAGCTCACACCTGTACACTCGGCGGAACCCTTCAAAGACTCGCGCTGCAGATTGACTGGGGGTGAGCGTGTGGGGGTGGGGGCGGTGGAGGGGGGAGGGAGCCCCCCCCCCAACCCCCCCGTCAAACCAAACTTTCTCACCGAGCAACACGGCCCACATGGCCCAACCCGCAAACCTGACCGCCGGCGAGAATGCGTTTGAACGTGAGCGTGTGTGTGTGTCTGTGTGTGTGTGGGTCTGTGTGTGTGTGTCTGTGTGTGGGTCTGTGTGTTTGTGGGTCTGTGTGTCTGTGTGTGTGGGTCTGTGTGGGTCTGTGTGTGTGTGTGGGTCTGTGTGTGTGTGTGGGTCTGTGTGTGTCATAGGTGCTCGCTAACAGCACTTGCCCCTACAGTCTGTTAAGGCTATACGGTGGATCTTTGTATCTTTATTTGTGTCTGTGTGTGTGGGTCTGTGTGGGTCTGTGTGTGTGTGTGTGTCTGTGTGTGTGGGTCTGTGTGTGTGTGTGTCTGTACACACACCGGGGGGGGGGAGCGGTGGTGTAGCGGTTAGCACGCTGCGCTACGAACCTGGCGACCCGAGTTTTCGCTCACGGCCAATATCAGTGACGATTATCTGAACCGGTCCTGGGCCTCCCCTAGGTCGACTCAGTCTAAAATGAGTACCTGGTACGGTGCGTAAAAAAATCGTCACAAGGGCGGCTGGAGGTGGTGCTGGCCACCCACCCACTCGTGCGCCGTTCTGGCCTTCATAGGTACTCGCTAACAGCACTCGCCCCAACAGTCTAGTAAGGCTATACGGGGGATCTTTGTCTTTGTAGACACACGCGCGCGCACACACACACACACACGCGCACACACATACACTCTCACATCATTTCCCCTGCTCCTGCTTTGTAATTATAGAAACCATCACCCGACCAACACGTGTTGATGCCACCACACCTTACTGCTGCTGCAGCATCGTGCGGTCGATGGCCATCACTGCTGAGACTTTTGGGCTTCGGATTTGTCGAATCGGTGACCCAGGGTGACGCTTGAAAATGGGAAATATGTCCGACCCTGTCGGCTTCTCGCCTGGTCAAAGCAATAAACGTGGCTTTCAGCCGTCCGCGATCACATCGGACCATCGCGCACAGCGAGTTTGTGGTGGTCTCAGCACGGTCATTGTCGCTTGCACGGGTACTGCGACTCCTCGCTGTGTTGAGCAGTGCACCGCAACGTGCAGGGGATGTGGCCACGGTGAGCGACTTCGTCGAGCTCTCATTTGTGGCCAGGTCGCTTCTGAAAAAGAAGCTAATTGCTGAATGGGTTTCGATTTAAAGCTTTCGTGACTGCAGGGATTCATCTTCTTGCTTCTTTCGGTAAAGTCACGTAGAAGGGAAATAATAAAATAATAAAAATAAAACATAATAAGTCTCACGACGTTTCGGCCACAACGCAAGCAGCCGTCCTCAGCTGTCTCCCCGACAGACCTGGTCTTCACCTGAGGACGGCTGCTTGCGTTGTGGCCGAAACGTCGTGAGAATTATTTTATTATGTTTTATTTTTATTATTTTATTACTTCCCTTCTACGTGACTTTACCGAAAGAACCACGAAGATGAATCCCTGCAGTCACGAAAGCTTTAAATAGAAAAAAGAAATAAAAATAGTTTAATAGTTTTTTTGTGTTTGTTTAGAAAATATTATATTTATAAAACGTCGTCACGCGCGTGCGAAGAATATCTGTGAGACGACGCGACACATCTCCGAGCCCTTTGAACTATTTGACGGCGGCGATAGCGGCGGGGAGAGAGATCTAAAATAATAATCTACCCGCGAAACGCGCTCCCCCTTTTGTCACCCGGGAGCGGCGGGCGGTTCACACTTTGTTTGCATCTCGATCCGTCCCGAGAGATCGGGGCCCGTCTCCGCTGCAAGATAAGAGCCGGACGCCGTCAAAGGCGGTGGACGACAACGAGAAAGCGGAAAGGGGTTCACGTACCGATGAACACAACGCACGCGCGCGCGCGCACACAACAACAAAAAACAACGTCCAACCAACAGGGCTTCAATGCGAGCGAATGTGAGCCGTCGACAGATCCCGAGGAATGATATAAAAGGAAAGGTAAGAAGCGGGTATTGGGACGGGTCAATCTGACGGTACGCCTGTGTGTTCGTGTGACTTGGGCGGCGGTGTCTTCAATGGGCTGCACCTATAGAGGAGCGATGTGCGTGGCACGGTGCTATTGTTGTGCGCGCTATGCTACAAACACAAAGATCCCCCGTATAACCTTCACAGACTGCTTGGGCACGTGCTGTTAGCGAGTACCTATGAAGGCCAGAACGGCACACGAGGGGGAGGGTGGCCAGCACCACGCCCGGCCGCCTTTGTCTCCCCAGTGGCGATGCTTTTACGCACCGCACCAAGTACTAATTTCAGACTGAGCCGACCTAGCGGAGGCCCAGGACCGGTTCAGATAATCGTCACCGGTGTTGGCCGTGAGCGGGAATCGAACTCGGCTCGCCGGGTTCCTAGCGCTGACCGCTACGCCACCGCTCCCCACACAACATCAAAGTGAGAGGGTCACAGCGCCGGCGGAGATGAACTGGGTGGCCCAGGCGCGGTCGGATTCATCAATGGCCACGGTCAAGAGACGACCGCGCCTCCCATTAGCACGGTTTTTTTGTCGACGCGCTGATGGTGAAAAAAGTTCAACGGAAGTACACACGCGGTGACCGACCGGCGCTTGCCGATGGCACGAGTTCGAGTCCCGGGTTTCGGGGCCCACCCGCGCTTCAAACGGATTCTTAAGCGGCGAAGAGGACACGCGTGCGTGGCTCTCGTCCCGTCATTCGTTACGCGTTTTGTTCCGAAAGAGTTCGGCGTAATAATATTGTTTTGTCGAGATCACAATGCCGAGGGTCGGCGTTATGTCAAAGTAGACGTCGAAATCTCCGTCGGGATCTCTTCCGGCAGAGCCGCGCGCGTTGCTGCCCCCCCCCCCCAACCGCACACCGCTGCGACTCGTCGATGTGGCGAGGCGAGTAGCACCACCGCCGTGCTAAAGATGTGGTCACGATAAGCCCACTTGGTTGAGCTATCGTTTGTGGCCGGGTCGCTTCTGAAAAAATGAAGATAATAGCTACGTGGGCTTTATCTGGTAAAATTAAAAGTTTAAATTTCGATTTAAAGCTTTCGTGACTGCAGGGATTCATATTCTTGGATCTTTCGGTAAAGTCACGTAAAAGGGAAATAATAAAATAATAATGTTCATTAGGACGCTGTCTTTCCGACAGCTCTGTTCTTCACCTGAGGACGGCTGCTTGTGGTGTGGCCGAAACGTCGTGAGAATTGTATTATGTTTTATTTTTATTATTTCGCTTCTACGTGACTTTACCGAAAGATCCAAGAATACAATTACACTAACAATCACAACAATTAGAACAACAATAACAAGAATAACAAGGATAAAAGTAACAACAATAAGAACTATAACAACAAGAACAACAACATTACCCAAAACAACAACAACAGCATCAATTTTTATCAGGTTATCCATGGTGTAATGTCGTCTCTAACTATTATTATTATTCGCTCCATCTCTGTCTCTCTCTGGCCTATCTACTTTTGTGCTATGAAGAAGGGTCATTCCCGAAACGTCGCCCATTACCATATATACCCCCCCCCCCCCCATTAAGGTCGCGGTGTTATTGACGAACGTCCGAGACCAAGGTGCTCTGCAAACCTTCTGGCTACCATCAAATGTTTGTACACGAAGCCATCCAGATATACAAACACAGACATAACTTCAACCGTGATGATGGGTACAAACTGAGTAATCATTGGAAAAATTTAACTACACATATTTGTACCATTACTATATAGTACCATTACTATATAGTACCAGTACTATTCTACTTTACCAAGTGTTGACAACCCCAGCGTTTAACAGTACTGCCTTTTTTGTATTTGGATTGTCAGCCAACACCGGTTACAACCCCGAGTCGAGGTGCACCTATTGGTCTCTTTTAGCCCCGCCCACCCCCCCAACACGTTCCATTCATTGGCTACTACATTCAGATAAGTAAATTTAGCTGTGACGGTCCCACCTGATGACGGAAACTTGTGTTGCCTCCGAAACGTCGTGATTTTTTATTTTATTTCTATTACTATTTATATTATTATTTATTTTTACCTACGTGACTTTACCGAAAAAAGCTAAGAGTATTGACGCACGTGTTGAGTCGTGCGTTGCTTGTAAGTTAATGGCTTCTGGAAGTTGACATCGCAGAACTACTGCTGAGATCCGCGTCATTGCCTCTTGTCCCCCACCAGGTGATAGCACCTTGACGCACGCCCTTTCGTCACGTGACAATCTAAATAAATACGTACACAAGATATTGTATACTCTGGGGTGGAGTTATCCGAATTAAGGGGGGGGGGCAACACGTTTGACAGCTGTGCCCAATTCAATTATCTTACCAGACATCCAATATTCATGAGCCTTAAGGTAAGCCTGCACATCATCATGATGCTCTCACATTTTAACTCTTTACCGCACATGCCCTTTTCATGTATGCATGTGGAACTTCTTTCGCACCGTACGTAGCTGACCGTGCCAATCGGATGTGCGGGGGAAGGACAAACTAAACGCAAAAATAAACTGTTCTAAAGAAATGAGTTCGTCAATCTCAATGATGATTTAAAAGTGCATATCTCCAGTGTCTTCCTAAGATCGGAAGGAAGAGCGTTCCAGACGGCCGCAGAAGCGCTTCTGAAAGCGAGGGTTGGTCGATCACCGCACGGATGTGGCGAAACTTCCCTTCGCCGAGGTCGGCGTGGGGGAGCCGTAAACCCTTGTCGCTTGCGGTACCAGCAGAGCGGGGACTAACATCAGCTGTCCCTTTTTGTATGGGTGAGAGTGTTGCATCCGCTCGCAGATTTTTCTCCGGGTCCACCTTGGCTTCCTAACATCGCAAGGAAGCGCGACGCGTTGACCATCTGTCTTTGTGCGATGCCTGAGCCAAGAGCCGCCGCCGCTGCCGCTGCTGCTACGAGGATGTCTATTTAGATGCCTCCTTGAGCAGGAGGTCGCGACACACACACACACACGCGCGCGCGTCAGCACGCAGGGTCAAGACGGCCGCAAACACGACCGCCGCATTGAAGAGTCACGTTCAGTCTGGAGCCGAACGGCGGTCGACGTTGACACAGCGGAGGAAGGGGACACGCAGACACAGACACGCGAGCACGGAAGACAACGCATCTCCACGTGCAAGCATTCCGCACACACGTGGGTGGTTTGGAGGCCTTCAACTCACAGTCACGGCCGGTCAGGGGTCTGATAGGGAGCCCCCAGACGAGGTTCGAGTCTGGCTCACACGTCCGGATGAAACACTACGACGTGGCCCTGGTCAAAGTCGCCGCGCCGCGTGTGTACACACGTAGTAGTCGTAATAACAGAGACACAAATGCCCCGTCTAGCTTTTGACAGGCTGTTCGGGCAAGTGCTGTTAGCGAGTAGCACCTATGAAGGCCGGCACGGCACGGTTCGGGCAATGGACCTTCTTTATGGCACATAAGAGACGATCGGGGTATATTTGCGAACATAAAGACTGCAGTTTTAATAAAGTACTGTTCGTAAAAAAGTACTTAATACAAAGACCCCCCGAAAAGCCTGAAAAGACTGTTGGGGCAAGTGCTGTTAGCGAGCAGCACCTATCAAGTTCCGCCACAAGACACGAGGGGGTGGGTGGCCAGCACCACGCCAGACCGCCTTTGTATCCCCAGTGGCGATGTTTACACACCGCACCAGATACTTATTTGAGTCTGAGTCGACCTAGGGGAGGCCCAGGACCGGTTCAGATAATCATCACTGGTGGGAATCGAACCCGGGCCGCCGGATTCGTAGCGCAACGCTCTAACCACTGCACCACCGCTCCCCACGTAATACTCACACACGAGTACCCGCGTGCGTGCGCGTGCACTTGCCCCGACAAAGGTGCCCCGGGTAGCCCCAACAGTCTGTTAAGGCTATACGGGGCACCTTTGTCATTGTTTTGTACGTGTACCCTGACGGCCCCCTCCCATTCTTGCCTGGTGTACACGTGACCCAGCTCTCGCCCACCAAGTGTAACGACCGCGCGTCTACGCTTCATCACGGCCCCGTATCTGGCCCACGCCAACAATGGGAATCAATTTCCACAGTCACATTTTTCCCACTCCGCTCCTTTCATTCATTCTCAATTGTAATTAATTTCCTTTATTTCGGGTCAGACGGGAGCCTGCTGAGACGAGCCTGTTGCATAGTGGGGGGGGGGGGGGGAGAGGGACCTGGGGGTAAACACGTGGGATGGATGGGTTACGGACGACGCGTTTGAGTGCAGAGATCACCAGAGTAGGGAATCTATTGTTTGGTTCCTGAGTGAACTGCCACGTAGATCCACATCACCAAACTGAACCCCATATATCCACATCACCAAACTGAACCCCATATATCCACATCACCAAACTGAACCACATTGAACCACATCACCAAACTGAACCACATAGAACCACATCAATGAACTGAATCCCATTGATCCACATCACCAAACTGAACCCCATAGATCCACATCACCAAACTGAATCTTGTAGAACCACATCGCCAAACTGAATCTCATAGAACCACATCACCAAACTGAACCACGTAGATCCACATCACCAAACTGAATCCTGTAGAACCACATCGCCAAACTGAATCCCATTGATCCACATCACCAAACTGAACCCCATAGATCCACATCACCAAACTGAATCTTGTAGAACCACATCGCCAAACTGAATCCCATAGAACCACATCACCAAACTGAACCACGTAGATCCACATCACCAAACTGCCACAAGATAGCGGCTGGGAGACATACAACCCATGTATTGAATGCAGGAAATAAATGTTTGACGATGGTGTTTGAATGACAAGCAGTACAATACAACTTAACACATTCGGCAATAGCCCTCCCGCTACGACGAAGGGCCATTGCCCAAGACGTCGCCTCTTGTATATTTCTAGTGCTTGTCAGGACAGCGGTAATTGATGCCCGTGTTCAAGTGGGAATTCAATGTATTGGGGAGCGGTAGTGCAGTGGTTAGAGCGCTGCGCTACGAACCCGGCGCCCCGAATTCAATTCCCGCTCACGGCCAACATCGGTGGCGATAATCTGAACCGGTCCTGGGCCTCCCCTAGATCGCCTCGTGTGCTGTTCCGGCTTTCATAGGTGCTACTCGCTACCAGCACTTTCCCCAACAGTCTGTTCAGGCTACACAAGGGGGTGTCTTTGTCGTATTTAAAAAAAACGACTAAAAAAATACACACGTGCTCGCAGGCCAGGGGGGGGGGGGGGTTGCTCTCCGAGTCCCTACCGAGGCCCTCATTTTCCCAACGGGTCACGGAGACAATAATATAGTTGTACAAAAAGACAGGATTACAATAGGGAGTGGTGGGGGGGGGGGTGCTGGTTGGTGGTAACAAAGAAAAAAAAACCCCAAGAAATTAAAAAATCTCATTAAGCTGAACGGCTTGGCTCCAAATTCCAGTGGTCACCGGGAGACAGTGACCACTGGAGAGGGCTGGGTGCAGAGCGGTGAAAGGAGAGGCGAGTTGGATGAAGTCTGTGGTCAACAATCACTCTTTCTTTCTTTATTTTAGTGGGCCGTTGAGGAATTAGAGTGGACGCTTGGACAGGGCTTATAGGCCAGGGGCAGTGAAGAGGGACCCGTGGATGAGAGTGGTGACGGAATGCCGGCCGAAGGTGGACTCGAATCCGAGAGGGTGAACACCGTGGAAATGAAAGCGATTGTTGTTCATCCGGAAGCCACTGGAGCAATTGCACTTTTATTAAACAATCTAGATTGAAAAACTAATTTCTTCAGAGCTTCCTTTTGTGTTAAGTTTGTTGTCCTTTTCCGATTAACACGGGTGGCTACGTACGGCGCGAAAGAAGTTCAACCCTACATGCATTACAAGCATCATCATCATCATCATCGCCGCCGCCGTCGTCGTTATTATTATCTGACCTGCGGGCGGTTGTAAATCCCCGTGTGTGCGCGCAGTGAGCCGTTACCTGCGACGCGTGCTACAGGTGCTGTTTGAACTTGAAAGAGCGGCCGGGCATTGAGAAGACCCTTGAGCATTAACACACTGACCACAGAGACAAAGATCCCCCGCGTAGCATTTACAGACTGCAGGGGCAAGTGCTGTTAGCGAGGAGCACCTATGAAGGTGCCGGCACGCCACACGAGGAAGTGGGTGGCCAACACCAACAAAGACAAAAGATCTCCCCGTGTAGCCTGTAACAGACTGTAGGAGCAAGTGCTGTTAGCGAGTCGCACCTATGAAGGCCGGCACGGCACACGAGAGGGTGGGTGGCCAGCACCACGCCCGGCCGCCTTTGTCTCCCCAGTGGCAAAGTTTTCTAACACATCGCATCAAGTACTCATTTGAGGCTGAGTCGACCTAGGGGAGGCCCAAGACCAGTTCAGATAATCGTCACTGGTGTTGGTAGCCGTGAGCGGGAATTGAACTCTGATGGCCGGGTTGGTGTCAGAGTCTGCTAACCACTGCGTCACTGCTCCACCCCCAACACCAAACACACACAAACCAATACAAAGATCCCCCGTGTAGCCTTAACAGACTGTTGGGGCAAGTGCTATTAGCGAGCAACTATGAAGGCCGGAACGGCACACGAGGGGGTGGGTGGCCAGCACCACGCCCGGCCGCCTTTGTCTCCCCAGTGGCGATGTTTACACACCGCACCAGGTACTCATTTGAGGCTAAGTCGACCTAGGGGAGGCCCAGAACCGGTTCAGATAATCGTCACTGGTGTTGGCCGTGATCGGGAATCGAACCCGGGTTGCCAGGTTCATAGCGCAGCGCGCTAACCGCTACACTACCGCTCACACACACGCACGCACTTAGACACACACACACGCGCGCACACTTAGACACACACACACACACGCGCACGTACAGACAACAACACCCCACGCACGCCTCCCCTTTTATCGTCACGCAGTTCGTGTCGCCGCATTCCTGAGTCGTCGCAGTCAATGGAGACGGTGAGAGTCGCGGCGAGCGACCTGAGACACTCGACCCTCGTGACCTCGCCAGCACACGGAGGGGACGCGGGGAGGAGGAGCAGGAGGATGGGTGGGAGGAGAGAGGATGGGAGGGAGAGAGGGAGGGAGGGAGGAGAGGATGGGAGGGATGAGGGAATGGGATGGTAGAGGGAGGGGGGAGGGCGGAGAGGATGGGAGGGATGAGGGGATGGGATGGTGGAGGGGGGGGGATGGGAGGGAGGGCGGAGAGGATGGGATGGGAGGGAGAGAGGGAGAAGAGGATGGGATGGGAGGGAGGAGAGGATGGGAGGGAGGGATGAGGGGATGGGATGGTGGAGGAGGGGGCGGGGATGGGAGGGGGGGGCGTAAAAGTGTAGGGAAGGAAGTTGAGATGAGAAATGGATGATGGGCGTGTGAGTGGGAAGGAGAGATGGGAGAGGATGAGAGAAGAGGGTGGTGATGGGAGATGGTGGGGGAAGAGAACGAGAGATGGTGTGGGATGGGAGGGAGGAAGGGGGTGGGAGGAGAAGGAGGTGATAGGATAATGGTCGGGCGATGGTAGATCACGGGAGGATAAGATGATGTCGGATGGGAGGAGAGAGGGCAATTAGATCGTTGGCTATTCCTGTGCATGTTGGCAGCAGCAGCAGCAATATGTCCCTCGCACCTCCGATTCGCACGGTTGGCTACGTGCGGTGAAAAATAAGATCAACGTACGCACATTCGTTGTTCAGGAGCTCGGTGCTCATGTGGAGGTCTGTTGCTGCTGGCCACGAGGAGAGGGCTTCAGCAGCAGAGAGAGAGAGAGTTCGTGTCGTGTCGCTGTTCCTCCTCCTCTGTTGAAAGAACGCAGACCCACAGTGGCCCACTCTGTGGTCGGTAGTTTGGATTTCATGGCCGCATGGTTTGTCTCTAATGTCTTTCTCTGATCACCTTCGTATGTCTACGAGTCTCTCACATATCTCTGTGTGTCTCTATGGGGTTAACTGTATGGAAGAAAGTTCGGGTTTTATGGTCAGATTCGCGTCATGGCCTGTCTTTGAGTCTCTATGCCTCTCTATGGGTCTCTATGCCTCTCTCTATGGGTCTCTTTGTCTCTCTATGGGTCTCGATGTCTCTCTAGGGGTCTTTGTCGCTTTACTCGTGGTCCCAAAGTTTGAGATCGCGTGGCAACAATCGCACAGTCGCGGCTGATTTTGTGTCTTTCATTTCCCACGTTTTTGTTGTTGTTGTTGTTGTTGTTGTTTTTGTTGTTGTTGTTGTTTACGAAAGGTTGATGCGCTTCGGCCTGTCGACGAGGACGTTCTCACAGTTGGCGACCTCGAAGAGGATCGTCAAAATGGGAGAAGACCTCCCCGGGGCTGGGGACGCGAGAGTGTTGTGAGAGGGGAGGGGGGGATTGGTGGGGGGGAGGAAGGCGGGGGGGAGGTGGGGGGATGATGGTGGGGGTGAGGAGGGGGAGGGGGAGAGGAATGGGGGGGATGATGGGGATGGGGGGAAGGAGGGAGCAGGAGGGGGGGGGATGATGGTGGGGGGGGAGGAGGGGGGGGAAGAGGAATGGGGGGGATGATGGGGGTGGGGGGAAGGAGGGAGCAGGAGGGGGGGGGAAGATGGTGGGGGGGAGGAGAGGGGGGGGAAGAGGAATGGGGGGGATGATGGGGGTGGGGGGAAGGAGGGAGCAGGAGGGGGCAGGGAGGATGGCTGGGGGGGGGGGTAAGGAGGGGCCGGAATGCGTGACTCCGCTCCCTCTCGCCGCCTCCGCCGCGGCCGCCACACAAAGCGAGCGCGCTTACCGCGGCTGCCTCGGCTTTAGGAGTCCATTAAGTAGAGAATTCTAATGGGGCCCCCGGTCATTAACCCTGGACACACTCTACCCCTCCCCTCCCCCCCATACTCACCCCCCCCCTCCCCCCGCACAGTAAACCTCAACACTCCCTCGCTGTCGAAGCCGCCCACAACCGCGAGCATTGACGACGATTTTGCGCAACGCGCTGCGTTGAAGACGTCTCCAGGTTTCGGATGAGTGATCGATTTGGTTCCTCTTCATCTTCTGTCCTGGTTTTTTGGAACCTCCGCTCTCTCTCTCTCTCTCTCCGTGATGGAGCAGAGTCGTTGGCCGCGACACGAAAAGCCTCGGTTTATATCCGTTGCGTAATCATGCACCCAGACATTGATTTCTCATCGACTCGTAATGAGGCTCACGATGCGACGGCAATATGAAAAGGACTGCCAGAGCGAAGTTTGTAGCGTCTTGTTGGTTTATAATGATCCGTCCCGAGCTCAGGTGGGTTTCCGGAATATTCTCACGGCGCTGCCAACTCCTGACCACCTCGCGGGCCCAGCGGCGAAGTTCGAGACTTTCACAAATCTTCGCGTGATACACCAACCCCAAGCCCCCCCCCCCCACCCCCCCAAACGACAGGTCACAGACGGGCACGTAAAATTGTGTAAGACGTTTATTTATTTATTCTTAAAAAGCATCTCCCGATACGCCGTGGTGTCGCAGAGCACTTCGCATGACACCTCATGTCAACACAATTGATTGGACAACCCCCCCAACACCCCCAACACACCCCCCCCCAACACCCCCCCCCCCAACGCCCCCCCCCCCCCAGTGGCAGCAGTGGCGGGTTAAGCTCGTGTGGGGCCTGTAGCATATGATATAAATGGGCCCTAAATATTAAAAAAACACGTAAATATTAAAACACACAAATGTATAACTTGCATAGTAAAGTAATTGTATTTGTTCATTTGCTTTACAGCCAGATAATACGACAAATCGCTAACCTGAAACACCCAATCGTTCATGAAAGTTGAAGGCAGTATAGTACTATAGTAATAGAGCAAGTGCAGAATCACTGAACCGGAATTGATAGTTCTAGATTTGAAGCTTTCGTGACTGCAAGGATTCATACTCTTAGTTCTTTCGGCAAAGTCACGCAGGTAAAATATGAAATTTAAATTTTAAATAAAACAAGAAAACATTTAGCGCGGGGCCCTTGAAAGTGCGGTGGCCGGAGGATATGTAGCTGCTTGTGCTACTGGGACAATCCAGCACTGAGTGGCAGCTGTCCCTGCGCGGCAACTCGGCACCTTGTCCCGCAAAAAGGGCCATCAGCCGGCCAGTCGGGAGCGATTACTACTCCGTGTGATCTCCAATCGAGCTAATGCCGACACAAAGTGTGCACTCAAGCACGGAGAGGTGGCACGCGTACAGCAGAGCGGCGAGGCGAGGCATGCATGTACATGTGTCAATTCGTCACTAGTACAGCACACCGGTGTGCTGGAGAGCAAATCCACAAGATTCACAATCTGAGTACGGCGTTTCGCCAGTAACTACAACTGGCTTCATCAGGTGACAGCCAGATTTTGTGACGAACATTACTAATTGGCCGTGTCGGGTGGTGGCGGGTTTAACGACACATCTCCAGTTACGCGATCTAACCAAAAAAAATACCTATATTATGTGTTAAAATGTACATACGTGTATGTATGCATGATGATGAAACTTCTTTCGCACCGTACGTAGCCAACCGTGCTCATCGGAGGTGCGGATGGATCGCAGACGAGGAACTCGTGGCTTTACCGGAAGAAAAGAAACGGAGAACCCACAACATCGGCTTGTCCCAGAGAATCACCTTCTGTTGAGTCGGCGCATTGATTGGGATGGACGCGTAGTTTAACTGTCACGGTCATCTCATGGGGGGGAGAAGCTTCTGTAATAACTTTCCAGAGTGGACGGTAAAGTGGTTCAATGTAGCAAGCGTGGGTTAGCTATATATCACGGTGGCGAGATGTTAACTACCTCGCCTGGTATGCAAGAGGTCGTGGGTTCGATCCCGATTCTTAACATCTGTAAATTTGGTGTTCGCATGTTCGCTCTCCCCGTGGTAACGTGGATTTTTTTTTGTTATCCGGGTCCTCTGGGTTTTCACCCTAAAAATAACCCTGTGTCCTGACTCGGGCTACCCTATATAATAACAAGCCTATGTGTCCTGACTTTTGGGCCACGCTGTTTATAAGTGTGGGTGCAGACCGCCACCTGGTGGATCTGGCAGACATCGCGGAAGGTAAACCGCGACCTCCGCTTGCCTCTCTCTTCCACGCCCCATGCCTCCTCGTTTCGCGTCTTTCCTGTACGATTGATGACGATTAAACACGATGACTGAAGCCTCCGGGTTATATACAGGGTGCTTCAAAATTGTTTGAACACTTCTGAGATTTTGCAACAATACCACGAGAAATGTGACTTTGGAGATCACCTGGAGAAGATTCCACACGCACATGGCCAGAGCGATCGCCTTCATCACGACTTTCCCAGTCACCTGGCGACCCAAGAATAAGATTACAAAGACGCTCCCGTCAATTAAGACGTACTCTAAAAATACCTGTGCCCGATGTCAATAAAGTTATACAAATCTGACAAAGACAAAGATCCCCCGTATAGCCTGAGCAGACTGTTGGGGCAAGTGCTGTTAGCGAGCACCTATGAAGGCCGGAACGACACACGAGGGGGTGGGTGGCCAGCACCACGCCTTTGGGGCCTGCACCGCTTAGCAACCACGATAAGAACCACAAACCACCGCTCCAATCCCCCACGGTGAACTCGGACGTAACTTTCCCTCGGAGGGTCTCCACACTTTAAGTGGCAAACGGGCACGTGCGCGCGCGCGTGCGTCTCACGGGAACATTGCAAATTAGAGGTTGCCTCGAATGCCATGCAGAGACCCCCCCCCCCCCCCCCCCCAAAAAAAAATCCATTGTAATGAAATACAGCAGGGCACTGCACCGCACGCGATGGTTAACCCCCCCCCCAACCAACCGGTTAAAGATATTTTGAACAAAACCTAAACATTCGCAATATAGCTTTGGAGCGATGCCCCGCTTGGAATGGCATTGAGAGGCGGAGAGGGGGAACGCGTGGATTGGGGAAACGCGCGCGGGTTAAGCAATGACATCATTGTTCAAGCTGTTGAGAAAAAGAAAGTGAAGCTATGGCAGGGATAATACTGGTAGGAACCTCCTGGTTACACCAGCCCACAGGGGATTATTGTGTCCGTCGTCCAGGGAGGGGCTGGGTGGGAAGGGAGGGTGGGGAGGGGCTGAGGTGGGGAGGGTGGGTCTGGGTGGGGAGGGGAGGGTGGGGAGGGGCTGGTAACCCCGTGGTGCCCTTATAAAACTCAACGTTTAACCTACTCACGCCGGCTTGTGCCCGCCCTCAGTCGGGCATATTTGCGGAATACACCACGCCGCCGTTGACCCTGGCCATTGACCGAGCAACCCAACGTTCCTACCAGCTCCCTTCGCAGGAATGTGTTTCACGGCTAACTGTGACCATGGCCGTTTGTCGAGGATAATGAGAAAAAAAACTAAGAGCGTGAGTGGCAGCCAATGAATGGAATGCGTTCGAGAAGTCGCACACCTTTGGAGGCGTAGCGATGCAATGGGTTCACGTGCAGGTGGTGGTCCAGGTCGATATTATTAACGTCGCAAGAATCGTGAGAGGTGAGCGAGCGGCTTGTTTGGGCCTTCGTACATCAGTGGACTGAGCGTGACTTACGGAAGGAATGTCTCGCCACGTGTGTGGAATCGCTGACGGGGCTCGCGCAACTTGCTGATTCCGCACGAAGACAATTTGAAAGAACAAATGAAACGCACAAACCGTACATCGGCAGCTGTTATTTCCGATGTTAAATCAACCTCGCATACATTGGCTCGCCTGGCCCTGGGTCATCCCAGGACACATAGCTTTACTTATTTACATATTAGCAATATAGTCAGCCTCTATCTACTTAAAGTGTAACGTTTCCGTGGTTTAGATTGGTAATTATGGCCGTGATCAAGCTGAAGATAAAGCCGCCACAGCCGATTTGCACATCCTGGAGTTTAATATGTGATGTCTGCTCGCGCGATGTTCTATTGCTAATGAGACAGATTGTTTTGTTATTTCAGATTTATTTTTCAAGTTGTTGTTGTTGTTGTTGCTGCTCTGGTCATTTCGGGTGAGCCGAGTGACCCTTGCAAATTAGAATGTTTACTCATCCTGCTCCCCTTAGAACTCTCACTCGGTTAAAACAAAATGTACGTATGGATGTTGAACTTCAACACGGGGAATTACAGGTGCCCGCAGGTTAGATGAAAATTAAAACGATGATGATGCTTGCATGTATAACTTATTTCGACACCGTTACGTAGCCAACCGCGCAAGTTGGAGGTGCCTGGGGAAGGACAACAAACGAAACACAAAAAGCAGTTTTAAGTAAAGTTGCAACATTCAGCAACCCGTAGTGACGAGCGCGGTGAAGTATGGACAGAGAACCATCGTTACCGTGCCAACCGATGCCTGCGTGAGATAGGCCTCCATCCAGCAGCTGCAAATTAAAATAAAACTCTATGTGGCAGCAATAAGAACCCTTCTGAAAAAGAATCGCACGCGACTCAAGTTCATTTATTAGGTATAGCCCTGTGAGCCATTCGGCTCTTGAATCGGGTGCAACCGCAACAAACAAAAAAACTAAAACATGAACAAAAAAACATCTTAAAGTGAATATGTGACTGAGTGCAAACAGAAAATCCAGCGTGTGCGACGTCCTTGAGGCTCTGGACACGGCTCAGTGGTGGCTCTCCTGGATAATAAATAAGTAGAACGTCCGCGAAGCCCCAGAGAAGCGGTTCTCAAACTTTTTCCCGGCCTGCTGACCCACTCGGCCGATGCCAACATTTCCACGCACCGCCCGAATTTCAAGACCCGCAGCGCAGCCCTTAAAAAAAAGAGAGAGAGAGCCGCAGGTTTGCTGACCCCCTGGTCGCGAGAGAGATCGAGAGAGAGGAGTATCCAGAGGTCCACTCTGTAGCGGAGGCGCCTTCCGCTCATCGGTCGGCGTGAGCGCGCACGGTCGCAACGGCGCTGCGCCTTCACCTCGCAAAGCAACGGGCGGCTCTTGAGCATCAATCATCGACGAACCAAGAAAAAAAGCCTCCGCCGCCTACACGCAAGATGACAGATATAAATGAGCATTTGCATCTAAATCGGTAATGCAATCGCACCGGGATCTATTTTGGCTGGGACCGTGCACGGGTTCGTTTTGCGTGGTGACGTCTGCAATAGAGACACGGGGCGCGTCGCTGTCACCGAACGGGCTGCCCGCGGGCTGATAAAGAGACGTTATGAATGGCGTCGTTAAGGTGCAGGCAGATAGTGGCGGTCTTATTGCACGTGCTGTGATCTGTGGTCGCACCTGCGAAGATGCCACGGTGTAAAATGCATTATTTATAACGAGGGGTTGTTCGGGGGCACCTGTGGCGTCCCCTCACAACCATTGACGGCCTTCGGCCAGGAAAGTCACGAAAAAAATTGCACGCGAACGACGCATTCACGCAAGCAACCCGATGCTCCGTTTTTAAGTTTTAAAATGAAACTTCTTTGAATTGTATTATGTTTTGAATTAGACAATTGTATTTCTTCATTAAAAGCTTATGTAATTTTACATCTGGAAGACTTCATTGAAAAGGACATTTCGTGTGAATTTTCTCTCGTCGTTAAGTCGATGGCCTTGCTGGGGGTTCGGTTCGATGCGGACTTTCACCTGCTTGGGATTGCGGGATCGAGATAAGGCGACACGGAGCTGCTGGCCGTGCGAGAAGACCGCCGTCTGCAGATCGATTCCAACGTAGTCGAACGTCTGTCCCTGCGCCGACATCGTTCATGCAGGGGGCGACGGAAAGTGCAGCGTTCATCACAGGAAGATAAAGTTGTGCGCTTATATAAGCGTATTGTCATTGCAGGTACTGGCCAAATATAGCAACACGCTGAGCATTCTGGACAAATCAATACTATTTAGTGGCTCCGTTTGGTTTTATGGGCGAATAAACTAATGGTTTGATTTTAAAGAAAATAACTTTGTGGAAAGTGGTCTCTCAGTGGGGCGATAACCAGACTCAGGTGACTGCCAACAAACACAATGATATAAACACATTTTTAAAAGTAAACTTTCAAGACCAATATTATGATTCTCAATTAGTTTATTTCGTGTTAGATCGTCGTGTAGTGTATAATGCCATTTCTTTGTTTTACTGTAAACCCTCGACCACTCGGCAATCAAATCAAGTTGTCACATCATGGGCAAATATCAGAATAACAATATTGATTCATCCTGAAGGAATCCGATGAACTAAACACGTCTTTCTCACAAATGTCCAATCGATTTGGTTCATCGGCAAATCGGCAGCATCATCGAAAAGCAAGCATAATGTTTTTCTCACAACATTTGTCCGACGTTTCGCTGCAGATTACAAACATAGCAGTGCATCGTTACAGCCACCACCATCGGGTCCACGCGAGAGCTCAGCTGCTGTCGACGACCTTATGATGCTGGCTGAAATCTCCAGCGAAACGTCGTACGAAACCGGGAAAAACTGCACGCTCGCTTTTCAACATTCCTCCGGTTTGGTGAGATAACTTACGAAGCGAAACGCATCAGCAACAAAAAACACGTTTTGAACAATAAATGGGCCGTTATTTTTTCCCAACTTCATAAAATCTGCCTGTCATTTAAACGACAAGCAGGATTGAATTTCTGGGGTGGTTCACCCTAATACACCTCCACTGCAGCCCCAAAAAATACCACCGTGGTTACTCAGGAAACACACATGTCCACACCTCCACTCAACGCAGCGGTAGGTAGCCATGTGTTTTGTGCTGTGTACTCGAGCGCTTTGTGTCGGTAAAGGTGCATCGTGTATACTGATTATATTGTAGCAGTGCTATTATTATTGTAACAATAATAGCGGTGCTACAATAATAACACATTCGTTTTGCGTTGTGCATCTGCGAGCTTTGTCACCACCTGGGAGCTACATTCTCTCCACACACACACACACACTTTCAGCATTTATCCTGCACGGTATCCATGCCACGGCATCCATGCCGTGTTTTTATAGCTTTATTTTGGTGATTTTGAAAACGTTTTGGTTTAGCCATGTTTGTTTGTTGTAGTACAGAGTTAGCCTGATAACTTTAATCTACATTTTCTTATGGTTGTTATTGTTTGACTTGCATCCCACTGGGATTTTTGCACACAGCGTTGAAATACGGTGCTTTTTCTGGAAGAAATTTTGCAGTTTTTTCCAGGATTTTTCTGTTGCGTGCAGTCAGTCACTTTAAGATGTTTCTTGTTCATGTTTTTGTTTCGTTGCGGTTGCACCCGAGTCAAGAGCCGCATGGCTCACAGGGTTATACCTAATCAATGAAACTGAAACAAAGCCTGCACCCTCCCCCCTCTGGATGTGGTGGGGGGAGTGGCGTGACCCACAGGCAGAGGAAAACAATTTAAATACCCCGTCGTCCCAGTAGGTCGGACAACTTTTCGGAAAAATTAAAAGTCTTTGACAGGAGCAAATAGGGTTTTTAATTGGACGCACAAACCATGCCAAGGCAGCCCGTGCGGGTGTTGAGATATTACCGTTGCCACGTTCGTGATGGTCGGCGTACGCGGCGGGGGCAATCGGCCGGAGCCGCATTTGGGCGTCACGCAACGACACCACTGGGACACCCAGGAAGTTTGAACAAAGTCGACAAGCGAAACGGTTTTCTCGTTGACATGCGAGCAGTGTTTTCCCTTTTAGCGGACGCAGAGAAATTGAACTAACCCTGACCCATAATAAAATACAATTATGTTTTATTTTTATTATTTTATTATTTCCCTTCTACGTGACTTTACCGAAAGAACCAAGAAGATGAATCCCTGGAGTCACGAAAGCTTTAAATCGAAATTTAACCCTTACCCACTCCGATTGGCGCACATGGTTGGCTACATACGGTAAAGTCACGTAGATAGAAAATTTATAGATCTATTAATTTTAGTATGGATTCCTGCAGTCACGAAAGCTTCAAATCGAAAGAGGTTCAACTTACGTAACTTACGTACGTATGTACGTCGACCCCCAATTTAACGGTTAGCAGCGTGCTCCAGAGGTCGCCGGTTCGATTCCATCTCCTGGCACGTGCCTATTTGCGTCACTTGCGTGAACAAAAAATCTAAATCAGTTACCGGTTTGACGCACACATGGCGACGTCCATCGATAAGCGAAAGATACGACTCGCCCTTTTTACCGAGAGATCACGCGAGCTGCCACAGTGGTTGCTGTGGTCAGCACGCTGGAGGTTTCGTCCAAAAGGTCAAAGGTTTGCAACGACATCTCCTGGCGTGGCGGTTGAAACAACGGCTTCAAAAATACAACCCCTCCCCCCACCATTGCCTCTGTCCACCCAGTGGTATAAATCGGTTCGTCGCATTCAATAGATAGAAAGGGTCGCGTGTAGTGGGGTCAAGTGTGGCTTGCTCCCAGCTCTTCGAAGACGTCTGGCCATTATGAAAGAGGAGGCCTAACACACCGTCTACAAGAGCTCTCTCTTCTCCAGCTCGCTCAAGGCCAGCTGTTCCCAACGTCCGGTCTGCAAGGTATAAGAGGCTTGAGAACCAGATTCTTTATCTAGACTGGAGGAGGAATCCAATGAGCTATGAAGCTCTTTGTCTCAGATGTCCATAAAGTAAGGGGCGGGTTGTGTGGTATTGTCGAAACGCCGAGACCGTCATTCAAAACGCGAGCAGCAGCAGCTGCGGCAGTGACGACATGAGCGGTGAGTGCGGTGCAAGCGGTGAGTGCAGTGAGTGCAGCTAGTACAGCGAGTGTAGCGAGTGTGGTGAGTGCGCAGCGACGCGTCCCGACCGCACATCGATTCGTATGCTCATGATACGAGCGGAGTGTTTAACAATGCCCCGCGGTGCAACGCCACACACCGCACATCACACACCGCACGCCACACACCGCACGCACCGCACGTCACGCACCGCATGCCACACCGCACGCCACGCACCGCACGCCATGCCCCGCACGTCACACACCGCACGTCACACACCGCACATCACACATCACACACCACACGTCACACACCGCACGTCACACACCGCACGTCCCACACCGCACATCACACATCAGACGCCACGCCCCGCACGTCACTTGTGTCGCTGGTAGAAGCGCGTGACGGCGATCTCCTGCTCGCGCGTCTCGATGGACCCAGGCCGGAGCCGGCGGATCTCGGCCACAGCATCCAGCCCCGACAGCGCCCGCTGGCGCACCAGGAAGCACGCGAGCATGGTGCCCGTGCGGCCGTGCCCGTGCATGCAGTGCACGGCCACCGCCTGCATGCGCACACAAAGGCAAAGATCCCCCGTATAGCCTTAACAGACTGTAGGGGCAAGTGCTGTTAGCGAGCACCTATGAAGGCCGGCACGACACACGAGGGGGTGGGTGGCCAACACCACGCCCGGCCGCCTTTGTCTCCCTAGCGGCGATGTTTACACATCGCACTGGGTACTCATTTTAGGCTGAGTCGACCTAGGGGAGGCCCGGGACCGGTTCAGATAATCGTCACTGGTGTTGGCCGTGAACGGGAATCGAACTCGGGTCGCCGGGTTCATAGCGCAGTGCGCTAACCGCTACACTGTGTGCATGCACACACACACGCACACACGCACACACGCACACACGGTCACACATGCACAGATATGATACAAAGACAAAGATCCCCCAGCGTAGCCTTCGGCAGGCCGCTGGGGCAAGGGCCCTCGGCGAGCACCTACGCCGGCAGGCATGGCGCACGAGTGGATGGTGTGTCCGGCGACATGCCGAGCCGCCTTTGTTTCACAGGTGGTGAAGTTTGCACCACCGCATACTCATTTGCGTGACGTCGCTTTTGCTGAGCCCGAAGATAGCGTAAATAAATATAGTCAAGCTCGGTCAATTTTATTTTAGCTTCAAGACGCGGTGCATTTCTGGTACAAATCTGCCGCCCAAAGCGTGTGATGTAAACGATAAGGAAATAACCCGAAATCGTCTGTAAACTAAAAAAAAATCGTTAAAAAATCTTATCTTATCTTCATTTAATTGATATAGCGCCTCAACCAAGGCAATCGTACAGCAAACCAGTTCAACGATGAGATGAGTTGATGAGAAGGATGGCAGCGCGTGATGAATATGAAGATGTGTGAAATGAACAATGATATGTAAATATATAAATGTGTCATTAAACCTGCAATCACCCGACACAGCCAATTAGTAAGGTTTGTCAACAGAATATGCCAAATCGTGGCCAGCCAGGCTGCTGTGAGGTAAATATTTGCAATTTAGAAGCAGTTCCTTGAACGCCATCGATCAAAAACGGTAACATTTTCACTTCAAATTATTAAAATGTTTTAATGTTGATCAGATAAGACCTCCATAATACAAGTTTTTTTGTGTTGGAGAGCCAAGCCACAACATTTACAATCTGAGTACGACGTTTCGCCGGTAATTACAACCAGCTTCATCAGGCGACAGCCACATTTGTGAAGAAATCCTCCCGTTTCGTTCCTTAAATAGATTGCTAGATGTGATGGCGTCACTTGTGAGCACTTCACCTGTATTACGAACGGTGCTCTAACTGCGTAAAAGTCACGTGCAAAAGCATTCGCTAAATAGATAAACGAGGGAAGAACGGAAAACTGTGAAAAACTTCCTCCCCCCCCACCCCCCCTTGCTGGACTACCTCTCCCTTGGCGCCAGCGTCGCTCACGATGTCGAGGAAACGTTCGATTTGCTCCGGCAACGGCGGCTGGAAGTCCTCGATCTTGATGGCGTGCAGGCGGATGCCCGGGCACGTGTCGGCGTGACGCGGCGCGCCGTGCGTGAGCGACACCAGGTGACGCACGCCGCACTCGTACAAGTAGCGGTAGTGCGAGGCGTGGCACGGCATGGCCAGGCCTGCCAGCCGGCCCGGTTCCACCCAGGAGAAGTTTGGCGGAGCTGAGCCTCCGCTCGCCATGGCTGGTGACCACCGCTAAGCTCGGAGGCTTCCCTCTGTGCGCGGCACACGGACAGATTTTAAACTCCGATTAGCACGGTTGGCTACGTACGGTGCGAAATAAGTTCCATATATGCACATACAAAGACTCAACACTGCCCATAAACTCAACACTGCCCATAGACCAATACTGCCCATAGACTCAACACTGCCACCCATAGACTCAACACTGCCCATAGACTCAACACTGCCCATAGACTCAACACTGCCGATAGACTCAACACTGCCCATAGACTCAACACTGCCCACAGACTCAACACTGCCCATCGACTCAACACTGCCCACAGACTCAACACTGCCCACAGACTCAACATTGCCCACAGACTCAACACTGCCCACAGACTCAACACTGCCCATAGACTCAACACTGTCCATAGACTCAACACTGCCCATAGACTCAACACTGCCCACAGACTCAACACTGCCCACAGACTCAACATTGCCCACAGACTCAACACTGCCCACAGACTCAACACTGCCCATAGACTCAACACTGCCCATCGACTCAACACTGCCCATAGACTCTGTGTAAATGTATGATCACACCGTATAAACGTGCGCAGAATACGTTTGTAGAGATTTTAAAATGTTTGTATGCGTGCCGTTACGGGGATTTGCCACGTGTGCGTTCCACTCAGCTCCCTGCACGTCCTTGCGAAACGAGATGAACCATCTCACGGGAATTATCCGTGCGAGATATTACAATTAGTTAAAAGGTGACGATGAATTTGTACGATAAACCTACGGCATTAACGAACTCGTCAGGCACTTTGCGTCGAATCAACTAAGGGTCCACCCCATCCCGGAACAGTCTTCGGACTCGGAGAGGCAGTGGTGATTGATAAAGATGATGACGACGATGATGACGACGATGATGACAATGTAGAGGATGTAATGATGATGACAATTTTTTATGATAATATTGATTATTATAAATGTTGAATGACAATAATAAATTCCAATAATGTCGATGACGAGACTCAGAAATAGAAACCCTTTGAGCCAGGCAGCTCCACGGGCTTCACTCGGGGACTCAGCCAGCTGACACCCTCGGCGGCCACGAGACAGCCGCTACAAGTTATACACCCGCTTTAAAAAGAGAAACTAAAATCAATGACAACGACATCATCTTAATCGTACACATTTCCACAACGACCTACATTCACGTAGAATCGCTACGGCGACGACGACGACTACGCTGATGTGCAAACACGGGACAACGCGACACTTGCTGTGAACTTCACTGCCCGGCAGGAAAATAAAATAAAAAATCGGGCGTCTCCTAGCCAACTTCGCGCGGAGGCAATCGGTGGCCGAATCCACCGTCACGTCCAGGCGGGGCGATCCAAAATCCCCCCCATCCCGGACCAGCGCTGCCGGAGGGGTTGCCCAAGGCAGCTTCACTCGGTGGCACAAATCTGGCTCTTGTAAACACCGGGGGGGGGGGGCGGGGAGGGGGCACGCGGCCGAGATTGCCTCGTCGCCACCGTGTCCCCCCACGCACCCCCACCCCCCCCCCGATTGTGTTTTTAGCTCAGCGCAGTTCACTTCGCTCTCTCGTCACCGGGGGAGGTCGCGCGTTTACGTGAGCCTCCCCCGACCTCGCTCCGTGCTGCCTTGGGATTGATTTATTTTCTTCTTCCCCAAAAGCCGACCGACACCCCAAAAGCTCCGCGGTTGCCAATCTGTCCGCCCGTTCTGCTCGTGTATAAATCTCAGTTCGCGCGAACCACTGATCGGTGTTTACCGATGGGAAGTGCTCTGTGTTTGTTGTTTGTACAAAAAGAGCATGGCACATGCACGCGCGCACACACCGCTGCCTCAACTACCTGCCGTATTATCTCGGTTCTCAACGCCCCGTCGCGTAACAATGATCGCGCGAATTTGTACGGCCGTCCATAAGCACGCAACAACTCTCGATGCATTATGACAATTTTCGGCTCCCTGCCTTGTATCCCAACTAGAGGCGGGGACGATTAATCGACGACTTTATTCCTGGTCGATCACTCATGCCCCCTGCCCCCCTTCCCCTAAAAGTGTGGAGGCTGAATCCCACATCCCCTTTTCCGAAGGCAGGAAACCCCCCTTCAAACTATACCCAGTGGGTGACGGTGGCTGATGATGACCGTTGATGGCCGATGATGCCGATGACGGTCCCCACAGCCCCACGCCCACCACCTCCCGTCCAGCGACACACGCGGGAACAGAGGTGAGACTTTTGTTTTACACCCCCAACTATTTTTCGTGCGATCCGATCGGTCGGGCAATCCATTCTATTTTTATTTTACCAGGTGAGGCCCACTGAGTTATGTAGCTCTTTTTCAGAAGCGACCGGGTCACAGATGATAGCTCAACGAAGTGGCTTATCATGTGGACATTTCAGCAGCCAAATACTCTAAATGCATGTTTCTACATGTGGAGGGAAAAACAGGAGGGCCCGGAGAAAAAACCCACGCGACCACGGGGAGAGAGAGAGACACGCAAACTCCAAATGTACAGCAGACATCGCCAGGGCCGGGATCGAACCCACGACCTCCTGCATATCAGACGAGGGATTTAACATCTTGCCAACGCGGCGAACTAATTATCGGTTTGGTGTAGTAATCGATCGCTTGAACAGTCGGCCATCGCAGCTGTAATCTCCACTCCTTGCTGTCAGTCTCAACAACAACCTGCTCCGCATCTGCTGTGGAGAGCTCTCCACGTGACCCTTCCTGTGACCCTGCGGCGTTATTCCCAGGGTGCAACTCTGCCGGTGAACGCCAGGGGCCTCCCAGCGCCCATCCCGTCACGCCGGTCCGTGTGCAGGGGTGGTTTGGCTTATTCCTCAAGTGCAACTGTTGCGTCCTTCACATACTACATACAGAATGCAGCACTAATAACAATATATATTCTTGGTTCTTTCGGTAAAGTCACGTAGAAGGGAAATAATAAAATAATAAAAATATTTTATTATTTCCCTTCTACGTGACTTTACCGAAAGAACCAAGAATATGAATCCCTGCAGTCACGAAAGCTTTAAATAAAAAAAAAAGATATATTTTTCTATAATATTGTAATTCATGCAACGTGCACCTCGAAATGCCGTGAAAATTGAAACGGGAGTGGTCGTTTTCTTTTTTTGCACAGAGGCGCAGAAGAAAGTGCAGACAAAGTGGAGGAAGGCAGCCAGAACCCGGTGCCGCCAACATTTGCCCAAGCTCTACGATCCTACATTTGGACGTTTGGCCATCTCCATGAATGAGTATCAACCATCACCACGCGAACTCCGGTCATCCTCGCAGCAATGGCTTTTGGCTAGGCCATCGAACGAAGACGGTCACCGCATCGCGCGCTTTCACATGCGCTTCCGCGGCCGTCTGGAACGCTCTTCCTTCCGATATTAGGAAGCCACTGGAGCTATGCACTTTTAAATCATTTACATTAAAAACGAATTTCTTTAGAACTGATTTTTGTGTTCAGTTTGCTGGCCTTCCCTGCACCTCCGATTAGCACGGTCGGCTACGTACGGTGCGAAAGAAATTCGACATACACACGTACACGCAATGAGCGTGTGCGACTTTGGCGTGCGCCTTGTAAGTTATCGAGCAGCGCCATTGTTTATGATCAGGTCACGGCATCCCGGCGTCGCGGGTAGCCCGGAGTGATCTGCAGTCTTTGTTGGCGACCCACTTTCCCAGCACGGGCAGAGAGAGGGGAGTGGAAAAAAACTCAATGAATAAGAAAAAATGTTCAGGGAAAATGTCGCTCCGTATGTGGCTCTCCTGATTGGCTCTGGCCTGCACAGGTGCTTAGAAAGTACCGGTATGCAAGAAAACAGAGATCCCTTGTTTCACGCAGTAGATGCGTTTAGTGAAAACACGTGAAGCAAAAACAATTTCCCCGTAGCAAATAATGTAATAGGTGGGGCTTGCAACATACGATGTACGCACACGCATTAAGACGGCCAGACAAAGAACCGAGTGAGATGCGCGTAGGGGCAAGTGCTGTTAACGAGCACCCATGAAGGCCGGCACGGCACACGAGGGGGTTGGTGGCCAACACCACGCCCGGTCGCCTTTGTCTCCCCAGGGGTCGATGTTTACACCACACCAGGTAGTTATTCGAAGCTGAGTCGATCTAGGGGAGGTTTGGGACCAGTTCAGAAAATCGTCACTGGTGTTGGCTATGAGCAGGAATCGAACTCGGGTCGCCGGGTTCGTAGCGTAGCGCGCTAACCATTACACTACCGCTCACCTATTAAGATACACACACCCACATACACCAAATACAAAACATAATTTACAATTGTGGACTGTGAGGGGTAGCGCAATTAGCGAGTACCTCTATAAAGGCTGGGGTGGTGTCGGCTGTCCACCCACGCACCCACCCACCGAGTAAATTACGGCATTGTGATTTTAAAAATAGCAGCTTAGCACCGCATATGTATAAGTGTGGATGTCTATTTTTAAGACAGAAAGACCTGGGATTGAATAAATATGTATTTTACCATTAGTGTACAGAGAGACAGATGATCATTACGACTGGGTATAAGCCCCCCAGACACCCAATTGCTTTTTTCTTCGTTGTTGAGCAGAATGGTGAAGTATGGTCAAATAAAACCAGTGGCTGACTTGGCACGGGGGAGGCCTTCATCCAGCAATTCTGAATGGAAGCATCTGGAACGGCTTTCTGGGGTGACACGAACCAATTCATAATTTTCCTTACACAAACCGATTCTTATGAACGCGAGGGCCACGAGTCCAAGCGTTTCAATTCATCGACGAGCAGATGCATCGGTGAACAGGTGCATCGGTGAACAGGTGCATCGGTTCATAGGTGCATCGGTTAATAGTTGCATCGGTGAACAGGTGCATCGGTTAATAGTTGCATCGGTGAACAGGTGCATTGGCGAACAGATACATCGGTGAACGCATCGGTGAACAGGTGCATCGGTTCATAGGTGCATCGGTTAATAGGTGCATCGGTTAATAGGTGCATCGGTTAATAGTTGCATCGGTGAACAGGTGCATTGGCGAACAGATACATCGGTGAACGCATCGGTGAACAGGCGCATCGCCGAATAAATGCATCAGTGCACTATTACAGCAAAAGCGTTCCTCGCGGTGAGTAGCAGCGAGCAGCGTCTGGTGCGATGTGATGTGAAGGAACACAGGACCCCTCCCAATGGATGGCATAATCCAGCCATTACTTGACATTAATTACATGTCACGCTTAAGAGTGGCTACGCTCACTGTTAATTGGCTTTTAATTGAGTTAATCGCCTCTTCGGATTAATGGGCTGCTGCTGCTGCTGCTGCTACTGTTGCTTGCGCGCCATGCAAGCAGATCATTCTTCTGCAGCTCGGGGAGTTTTTGCGAAAACCCAGGAAGGGCAGGAGCAGCCAGCCACGGCGGAATTCTGACATACGCCACACGAGCTATATGCGATTGGACTCCTTAACAAGTGGTGGCTATCCTGCACGTGGTTGCCTGTAATCCGGCACTGTGAAGGCAGCGAGGGTTGGTGGATCGCCGCACTAGCGCCGTGAAACTCCCTTCCCCGCGGGTGGGTCGTCGGGAAGGGTGCCGTGCCCTGGCTTGCCAAGAAGACGGTACAGGAAATAAGTAGACTCCATCCGTTCCATCTGCGTGGGCTCGCGTTACAGCTTCACACGTATGGGTTTTTTTCCCGGGTGCTCCCGCTTCCTCCCACATGTAAAGACAGTGCTCATTAACCCTCTTTCGAAGAGGGTTAATGAATCGCAAGAAAAACTAAAATATCTTTATCGGTACGTCTTCGGGCTCCCACAAGGCCTTGCGGGAGGGACGTGGCACAACTTGGCACCAGCTGTCACAGAGTGCGGTCATGTCGCTACGGTTCTCTGCGGTGAGTACGATGTCATTAAAAATAATGGCGCTACACCTCTTTAAACAAAATTAATGCTGAACCGCTTGCACGTTAAAAGATTCAGGGGTGAACGGGACACCCACCCTGCTGCAACTTGCAGACATCTCGGAACGGGAAAGGGTTAATTGGCCGATAACACCTTCACATATGGAGGACCGCAGAGCTTGGAGGGGAATTTGCAGCCGGCTCAACGCCTGGTTGCTGCCTCTCCGCTCGTCCGTGGTTCCTCCTCATGGCGCCTCTGAGTTGCCCTCTCTCTACGAGAGCGATGAGTGAACACTGTGTTCGGCAACTGCGGTGCGTTATCAGTTGAAATGATTAACAATTATAAAAAAGACCGCTAGTTATGACTAAACATATTATAAGAGTAAAAGAAGAAGTTTAACAAAATATAGAATAGCAATCATTTACCGAGCAATAATCTCTTGAGTAAGAATATAATTGACCTTCGCTGCTCACAACGCACGGACTCTGTGGACCAAATCAAAACTTGTGGAACTGGGTAGAAATACATTTGAACACAATTGCTATCCGCGAGGTGATACGGTAAGGTGAGGGTGGTGAGTATAGTAACAGATACTCCCAAACAATCGATGTGAGCTTGTACCTGGGCTAAATAAAAGCCTCGTGATCGCTACCGTACTTGTACACGGAGGAAAATAAACTTTTGTTCCATGAACGTTAAGGCTAGCGCAAAATCTATTCGGCCCTGCATATCCTAATGGCCGCTGTTAAAACTTTCGGATCCATATTGTGAACGGTGCTCTAAAGATAGAAGAGCCTTCATCGATTTAAATGTTTTACTGGATTTATTTTCAAAGTCACAGGAAGTATCAGTGGTCCTCTTAAACGTGTCACGTCAGAGCTATTCACATCGGGACAGCGCGCGTCATGGGTGGGGGAGATGTTATCGCCCTCGTCTGGTATGCAGGAGGTCGTGGATTCGATCCCGACCCCGACGCCTGCTGCTGTATATTTGGAGTTTGCATGCTCTCCCAGTGGTCGCGTAGATTTTTCTCCGGGTCTTCCGTTTTTTTCCCGCCACAGATTATTTTGCTGCTATATATTTCCACGTGATAAGCCGCTTCGCTGAGATTCTGAAAAAAGAGCTAATAGCTCAGTGGGCTTGACCTGGTCAATAACAAAAATAACAAGAACTTCGGTATCACGTATATATGATTGTCTGAGAACACGTGAAGCCAAATACCACGACCAAGTCACCGAAAATATCAACGTCTGATTGATCTTTCGATTTAAAGCTTTCGTGACTGCAGGGATTCATCTTCTTGGTTCTTTCGGTAAAGTCACGTAGAATGGAAATAATAAATTAATAAAAAGAAAACATTATAAAAAAAATATTTTATCATGTTTTATTTTTACATTACAAGCTGAATAATTATTTTATTATGTTTTATTTTTATTATTTTATTATTTCCCTTCTACGTGACTTTACCGAAAGAACCAAGAAGTCTGATTGATCCTCGCTGTGCTCATCCTCAGCCATGGTCAATCCACTGCTGGATGCAGGCCTCCTCCCCCCCCCCCCCCAAGCCGTCGCCGCAGCCGCGGCCACATCTCACGATCCCACCGATGTTGACAGCGCCCGCGTGGCAATCCGCACACCAACCCATTCCATCGCTCCGTCTCCCCGGCGGACGTGCTCTCGGACACGTTCGCTTCCTTAAGCTAGCCGCTACGTTATTACTCTTGTCCAAACTTCCCTGCTCGCCATGACGTACCCCGGCCCCAAGCAAAACGCTCCATCTCGTCAAATATTGGACCCCCAATAAATGACGACGAATGTTTCGCCACCGCCATGAGGTTTACCCTCTTTATCCGTGCATCGGCGTGGATATTAAGAGGAATGATTGCAATTCCAGAGGCCTGCATCGGGCTGAATTTGGATCCATATTCTTAGGTTTTTTTCGGTAAAGTCACGTAGGTAAATTTTTTTTTAAATTAAGTAAAATAAAAATAAAACCTAAGAATATGAATCCTTGCAGTCACGAAAGCTTCAAATCTAGAATGAATTTGGATCGGCGAAAAACTCTCGTGGGAAATGTGTGGACAATGCGAACGGACGCGCAGATTGTTTGGGTGATCGTGGCTGTGCTGCACGTGGCCTGCAATCGAGCACTTTGGAGGAGCCGAGAGCTGATGAGAATCACACACTAATGTTGTGCACCTCCGATTAGCACGGTTGGCGACGTATGGTGTTGAAGAAGTTCAACACGCATGCGTAAGTACGTACAAAACTGTCTTCAACATGGGCGTCGATTAGGTATACATGCTCTGGCTCGCCGGGAGAAGGCGGTAAAGCAATAATGTGGACTCGGTCTGTTCCGTCTGTACGAGATAGGGTGTTGCCCCCTCGCACCGGCTCACCGCGTGGCTGCTGTCTTCCCCGCACGTCTCTGGTTCCTCCTCACTCCTCCCGAGTCGTTCTCTCCCTTCGAGAGCGAGCGAATACTCTGCGGCACATTCCGAGGTGAAAAGATTATAATTGTTAGAAGAGCAAGGTCTTTCGTTACATTTGAGGGTGCAGATCACGATGAACATCAGGCCAAAGGAGTTTGAATGTACAGTAGAAGCTCGGAGATGGAACGCACCAGAACTCGAACAAATCGGTGTTCGAACGATATTTCCGAATATTTTTTTTTCCCGAACGAAATTCGGAGGTCGAATGGGCAATCGCGACTTGAAAGAACCTGTACGGCTGAGACGCGTATGGCCAGCGTGCATGACGCTTGCCCAGACAAAGGTTTTACCGTGTGATAACCTCTTTAGATACGTTTTTAGTCAGAAACAGCTCAAGTGACTCACAGTCAGTGGCAGCAAAGAGGCACAAAAAAGAAAGAACCCCAGAAGGGCAGTTCACCCGACGTTATTATGGAAGGGGACTTTCCTTCCAAACAATAACACCACCACCTCCTCCTCACCACCTTCCACTCAAGCCATCAACTCTCCTTACTACAGGTAAAGTGAAGTTCAATGTTCATTTATTTCATTTATTCCATTTATTTATTCATTTATTCCATTTTATTGTTTCTTGTTTTATAAAAAAAATGATTTTATGCATGTAATTACTGTAAACTTCGTGTAAAAATGCTTTAGAATGAAATTTCTTGTGTCTGGAACCAATTAATGTAATTTACATTAATTCTTATGGGGAAAATTAATTCGGTGTTCGAACAAATCGGTGTCGGAATGGCCTTCTGGAACGAATTAAGTTCGATCTCCGGGGTACCACTGTATATTCTTTTGTACTCCTACGATTGTGCATTCACAAAGCGCAATACGTAAAGACGAGAATGTCTGTCAAACCTACAAATTATTATTATTGTTCAACTGATGTAACGGAGAACGTGATGAATATAAAAGCGGGCGATTAAAGTTGCATGCCAGTCAGCTGATAGCACATACTGCAATGTCAAGTGCTCTACCCATGGAGGGAATGGATTATTCATGCTTTCATTTACTTTCGGCATTCACCTCCACGCACCTGGTCGCACCCGGATCCCTTTCGCGTTATCACGTTGCGGCTTTCATGAATATTGGATTCTTAAATGCGCAACACATTTTTTTTTGCCGTGACCACCACTCCCCCCCCTCTCCCAGGTTGAGCTTTCTGCACGTGTAGTGATGCACTTTAGAGACACCATCGTGGGCACAGGGAATACTACAATCTGGTCAGGACAGCAACATGCTGCCTGACCCACAACGCTGAAGACGAGGGTAGAGACGCGGTCTTCCAGATAATTACGAAGAATTGACGAGTTCTAGGGGTCAACTCCAACAACTGCCCCGAGTCTTCTCGGCTACGCCCTCCTTCCAAAACCCCCTCGAAGGTTCCCGGCTTTCTCCCGTGCCCCCTCCGTCACCTCTCCCCACATCCCGTCCTCCTGCCTACCCCCATCACCTGCTGGCCGACAGGGTTGCTATAGCAGCCGAGGGCCTTCTTGTCAGCAGCCAGTGCTACACGCCGTAGTGACCCATTCCATGTCACTCCACAAGCACTATTCATTCTTGGCGACGGTGATTTCGCTTGTGGGCATCAAGCGATACCTGGCCTGAAATCACACAGATTTCGCGGCGTCTTGCCGTCTTGCCGCCACGAGAGGGTATAACGATACGTACCCCCCCCTCCCAAGGTCGCAACGAGGTTCAAATTTAGTTTTTTACTTTTACAAAGCATCACAAAAATTCAAGAACTGGAATTGTAGTTGTCCTGCATCGCAAGCACAATCATCATCTTATACCCGCCCCCCCCCATCACATCGCGACTCGCTAGCTCACCGCAACTCTCTCCTTTGCGGCTTTAACAAACTCCTCTTCTCCAAATTGTAGACGAATCGAATCGCCACCGACAGCCATCCCGCGCCGACATCACTCAACGGCACGTGCCACCAACTTTGAGATGGAATACAGCTGAGTTAATGTGACGTTAGTGACGACACTTCCTGTTTCGGATCAATCCGAAACATTTTTTCTTGGATCGTCCAAATGATCACATCTAGATTAATCCCCAAAAAATTATAATCTGGAGCCACATCCTCCATATACGAATATACACTCACCAGTACTACCCCAGTCACACACACAATGCCCACTATTCTACGCAGTGTTTGGAGATGCGGTTGTCAGCTTAACACTTAGGCTTTCGCGTCCAGTATGATCAATAAGAGTTTTTTTTTGGATTAGATCGCGTAAATAAAAGTGTCGTTAAGCCCGCCACCACCCGACACACCCAATTAGTAAGGTTTGTCACGTAAACAGAACACGCCAGTTCGTTACTAGTTCAGCACACCGGTGTGTTGGAGAGTGAACTTTAAATGAATTGTAAATGTTGTGGGTTCACTCTCAGTGTGCTGAACTCGTAACAAATTGTCATGTTTTGCTCACGTGACAAACCTTACTAGTTGGCTGTGTCGGGTGGTGGTGACTTGCAGCCATTATCTGCGATTAAGACCGGTCGTCAAATTTTTTCATGTGAGGGCTTTACCATTTTGGCGAATTGCCCGATGATGCTGGATGTACTTACCAGCGAAACGTCGTACTACTCAAAAATTGTAAATGTTGTGGATTCACTCTTCAACACACCGGTGGGCTAAAGTAGTGAATTAATTGTCTTTTGTCAACGTGACACTTTTTTGCTAACCCAAAAACGTTTATTATGAAAAATGTTCTCACGCTAGAAATCTGACAGCAACAGCAACAAGCCCCACACTGAACCATTCGCTAACGACGCGTGAACATGGAGGCCACTGTTGCATATTTGTTGTTGATGTTGTTGTTGTTGTGTTATTATCTCAGCAGAGTTAAGGTGCCAGGATAGATGGGGCCAGTGACACGGGAGGTTGCGTTGGGGACAGGAGGCAATGCTGTCGGCTTATTGTTGAGAGATACAAAAAAAACATACATGTCCCGGCAACTGCTCAGACGTAATGACGCGTCTATTTGTACATGTTTAGCACCGCCGGCATCATCATACATCTTGTATGCCTTAGGATCAAAAGAACTCGCTATGTACTCCATCTCGGAAGCTAAGCAGGTGTGTATATATAGAGCCTGGTCAGTGCTTAGAGATTTCGTTACTGCCGTGCAAAGGGCGGGTTGTTGTTGTTATTATAGGCTGCCGAGGAGAGCAATCCATTGTACTGCACTGTTCTATGTTCCCACCTGCACGCTTGCCGCCTTCACAGAGCCACATCGGGTGAGTGTGGTGAAGTATGGTCCAACATAACGCTCGCAACGGTGGTGTGGAGGGCCCTCATCCAGCAGTGGATTCAGACGCTGTCTTTCCGACAGCCCTGTTCTTCACCTGAGGACGGCTGCTTGCGTTGTGGCCGAAACGTCGTCACCTTTCGATTTAAAGCTTTCGTGACTGCAGGGATTCATATTCTTGGTTCTTTCGGTAAAGTCACGTAGAAGGGAAATAATAAAATAATAAAAATAAACATAATAAAATACAATTCTCACGACGAACAGGTCTGTCTGAAGACGCTGTCTTTCCGACAGACCTGTTCTTCACCTGAGGACGGCTGCTTGCGTTGTGGCCGAAACGTCGTGAGAATTTTATTATGTTTTATTATTACTTATTTCCCTTCTACGTGACTTTACCGAAAGAACCAAGAAGATGAATCCCTGCAGTCACGAAAGCTTTAAATCGCAATTTAAAACGAGAGCCTTTCATGCATACACGAATCCCAATTTGAACACATGGTATCTGCATACCCTTATCATTGCCCTACCTTATTACAGACCAATTCAGACCTTATTGGTCACCCCGTGGCCCCTTATGAATCTCAACTTTCATCCCACAAAGTCCCATCACAAGGGAGAGAAACACAAATACATTTGTGTGCCTGTATTGAAACGGCTGTGCGCCGTATGGACCTAAAAACTAACTTTCCCTGCACAAGAATAGGGGGTAACACCTATGGGTTGACGCGGTGTGGTATCTCTTCAAAACAAATAAAATACATCTGAGAATCCGCTCAAACGAAGCTGCGCGCCCTTAATAGGTCACTCAGTCCCCACACATTGCTTAGAGATTGACCATACTTCACCACGCTGGCCAGTGCGAGTTAATGTAGTGGGGTGGACATGGGGGGGGAGGGCAGATTGATCACGCGGGGTTCCATTATCAAGGCCAGGACCGGTTCGGATTAATTTAATTCGCCCCGTTCGTGCTTGCAATGCGCTAACCATTGCGCCACCGCTCCACGTGCACTGCAACCACAAGTCAATGCAGTTTTACCCGTCATTCGTCAATCCACTGCTGGATGAATTAAGGCCTCACCCCCCCCCCCCCCCCCACGTCTCGTCGACCGTGTAGATTATTTGACCTGATTTGACCTTACTTGACCATACTTCACCACGCTGGCAGCTGCGAATTGAGCTGGTGCTGAACGGGGCCTACTACCGGTACGCTCAATCTCCAGCCCAGGCACCGATGGGTTATAGCCGTGGGCGGTAATCGAACTCGTCGCACGAAGACCACAAGGCAGACAGAACAAGAGGACACACGACACACGCGGGCAGGCAGGCGGACGTGATATCAGCAAATGTTGTAAGACCCACGCGGTCCGTCGAACCGGTTAACAGACACGCAGCAGCGGACGCTTCCTACCCACTTGCACGTCCCCCGCCTGTCAAAGTGGCGCAGTCCAAAGATAGCGGGCAGGGGCGCGACGTCACTGGAGCAAACCAAGTGCGGGCTGGGTAGGGGGGGGGAGGGTGTTTGCCGAGTTGCGAAACCGCGGCTCTCGTAACGCGCGACAATACGATACAGAGAACAATTTAAATAGTCCACGATTATCGCGATATCAATTCCCACCGCCCCCTAACTCTTGCACAGTAAGTTTGCATTTTACATTTTAACACGAACAAATATGTACGCAAACACATTCCTGCGGAGGGAGCTGGTAAGGAACGTTGGGTTGCTCGGTCAATCGCCAGGGTCAACGGCGGCGTGGTGTATTCCGCAAATATGCCCGACTGTGAGGGTGGGCACAAGCCGGCGTGAGTAGGTTAAACGTTGAGTTTTAGAAGGGCACCACGGGGTGACCAGCCCCTCCCCACCCAGCCCCCCCCCACCCAGCCCCTCCCTCCCCACCCAGTCTCTCCCTGCACGACGGACGGACGGACACAATAATCCCCTGTGGGCTGGTGTAACCAGGAGGTTCCTACCCGTAAGACTGATTTAATTCTTCAATTCCCACGGTCTTACGCTGCGGTTGACTGTCGAGCTCAAATCGTGGATCGAGGGTGCTTGGCTCGGCCCATCATCCCTCCGGGGTCACTAAAATTGGTACCGTGTTGTTGTGACATCAACAGTGAAATTTCTACCACTGGCTCCAAGGGGCCTGTAACTCGGATACGGCCACGGCCTCGGTACTTATTTGAACTGAAAATTCCAATAATGTTGTTTTACTGTCAACAAAGGTTTTCTCCGTCGTGGCGTTTGTATGATAAGTGGCGTGGGATGGGTTAATGATGATCAAGGCTTTTTTGTTGTTGTATGTATCTATGTAGGCGTTTTTTATTTGTCGATGTCTGGGGGTGGGGTGGGGGGTGTGTGTATGGGTTCACGCTCGCGCTTGGATGGTGGTGTTTTTTTACGGATAGATGGAGGAGGGGAGCTTGTGCATCCACGGGGGTCAGGGGATAATGAAAATCGAGACACACAATAGGCACGGGCAAAAAAGCATCGCCCAGCCAAGGCGAACACGCAATTAACATAATTACAATAATTAATGCCCATCATTTTCCGTCCCTATCCATCATCAAACCCCCTTCTTTCTTCCTCTTGTGTTTCATCATTTTACACAACTGCTGGCACAAGAGCCGCGAGTCGCGGGGACACTCCTCGAATCATCCACTTTGCACGCAACCGCCGCGAAATGCACCGAGAGCACATCGAGATGCATTTGGCCCTCACGAGGAAGCCATCGGTGGCCACAGCTGTTGTTGTGGTTGTAAACCACATGTGGCTCATGTGGACATTTGGAAATTGGGCTTTGGCGGTGGAAATTTGGCAGAATTTCTCAAAAATCACACCACGTGGAGATGCTTTATTGTCCCATTCGCAGGCCATCTCTGAGCACTTTTGTGATTATTGGCAGAATTTTTTTTCTTTCTGGGGAGAATGTAGAGAAATCACACAATCGTGGTTGTTGTTTGCACAATGACCCAGGTTAAGAATAGCACGAGACGAATCACATGGCGTCGTTGTGGAGGTCGTGAGTAAATAAATAAATAAAACTGGCACAAACGCCTCGGTTCCCATGTGTGTCCCTGCACATGAAAACGCAAGTATATATATTTTTACGCATCCCAGCAGCCGGACGGTTCTCTTTCTAGAAGTGCGTGCGTCTCTTCCAAGCAAGCCCTTCCCTCTGCCCACAATTCACTGAATGTTGCGACCAACCGCGATGATGAGTGCGGTTGGCTACATACGGTGCGAAGGACCGGTTCTAATAATCATCACTGGTGTTGGCCCTGAGCGGGAATCGAACTCGGGTCGCCGATTTCGGAGATCAGCGCGCTAACCGCTGCGCCACCGCTCCCCGCCAGTGCTCAGAGTAAAGACACACACACACGCACACAAGGGGATATAAGACACTCAAAAGTTCCCCACAGATGTGTTCATAGATCCGCTTGATGTGCTGCCAACTTGTGGCTACCTAGAAACCGAGGCATCTGAAGCACCTCCGATGGTTCGCGTGGTTAGCTACGTACGGTGCGAAGGAAGTTCAACATACGTGGCTCGCAACATTGCCCAGACTTTGCTTGTGGGGCATTGAATCGATGGCGCTGATGAGGCCGTGCCGACGATGGGTTGTCGTGGTATGCAGTCGTGACGCCCGCCTATTAATTATTTGAGAACAAATTGACGACTGCCCGTGGCTGTGATGGTGACGAGCACGTGTGACCCAGCGGCTTGGAGGCGAAGGTTGGGTGGATCACGTGGGGGGAGGGGGGGTTGTGAATCTTCCCAATCCGCTGGGCTGCGAGGTGGCCAGTTGATGGCGGTACAGCCAAGTTGATTCCTAAAAACTGCGGTTTCCTTCCACACGGAGCTACACACACTTGTGGCATAGCTGTAGGCCAAATCTAGCAATGTAGCAGCAACCTCCTGAAAAAAAGTCTTGGATAAATGAACGACGTTTCACTATGACAATACCGTAAGTACACACATTGTAATTCCGTACAACAAAAATTGCGTGTGATTATAATAAATTCACTTCTTGTAGGGATGCTTTCCAAATTTTCAGATTAATAAAAAGAAATCAGGCCGAAATACAAAATTTTGGACAAATCCAAAATGTCGTGATTTTCGATTATTCTGAAAAGGCAAGCGACGCAACTAATGACGTCACTATCGCTGTTTTCCTGCCAAAAAAATACGTCACGTGGCGTAGAAATCGGCTCGCCGGGTTCGTCGTACAGTGCGCTAACTGGTGCGCCACCGCTCCCCACTATCACCAAACCATACACACTCACGCGCAGAGCATTCCTATGATGATATTTTTTTAACGTACAAAATTTGCAATTTAGGATTGTGCGTTAAATATTAAAACGATTGTATTCAATAGACCCTTTGTGTTTGCAGGATTACTGATTACATTGTGCACGCTTTATTGACTGTAAATTGACAATTCAATAAATTATGCAGCTTGCCATCATTTCAGTCAAATGATAGCGAATATCTGGCGTTAATGCGTTCAGCAACATACACGCGCCTCGGCACAGACGACCAAACGCTCGCACGATTCCAATTTAACAACCTCCACCCCCAAATGTTTTAGATGCGATAGGGCAATTCCCCCCTCCCCCCCACACACAAATACAAAACTGTCATCTGCATCATTGTTGCGAGCGGGCATTGTGCGACACTGCATAATGCTTGGCTCATGCTTGCCTGCGAAGCTATTTCTGGCTTCCAAGAGTGGCGAACGAATTGAAGAAAATGCATTAAACCTCCTTTAAGCGCAGCAGCGAAGTAAAATTTTTACTTCTTTATTTAGCCGTGCGCCTTCGAGACCCCCGATTTCGGAGCAACGCAAACGTTGGCATGCTCCCGTGCAATTCGGTCATCGATGGTTGTTGTCATCTGCGAGAGAGAAAAAAAGAGCTTCATAGCTCATCGTATTCCTCAAATGATAAATAAATATTCTGATTGGGGGGGGGGGGCGGATACTGATGAGGATATCCGTGTTAAGGCTAACCCCTTCCCCCCTCATTCCCCGCCCCCACCCCCCCCTTCCCTCAATGCATCATGAGCTTTTGTTCAGTTAAATAAAACGACAGTGATGTTTCATTGGGACGCAATCCAGAGACAATTGCGTTCAGCAACCTTGGCTGGCAAATGTGTTCGGTGGTGGCTCGATACAAAAGACAAAGATATCCCGAATAGCCTTTAACAGACCGATCGGGCAAGTGCTATTGGCGAGTAGCGCCTATGAAGGCCGGCAAGGCGCACGAGGGGGTAGGTGGCCAATACCACGCCTGCCTGGTCGCCTTTGTCTCCCCACGGACGATGCTTACCGCACCAGGTACTCGTTCGAGGCTGAGTCGACCTAGGGGAGGCCCAAGACCGGCTTAGATATTCGTGACTTGTGTTAGCAGTGAACGGGAATCGAACTGGGGTGGCTGGTTCGTAGCGCCGCGCGCTAACCGCTACACTGCCGCTCCCGACAACTTCAGCAAGCCCATGCTTACCAGCATGGGAAAGTATAGTTAGCCTGTGGCTGATACGACATAGGAAAGTCTTCATCCAAGAGAGGATTGACCCAACGTTATAAATTGAGATTATTGAACAGCAGGTTTGTTTGAAAGATTATTAACATCACAATAAGTCAATAAAATAGGCTCTGGGATAAGTATTTTTACACGCTTTCATTTAACTCACTCTGTTGTTGTCGTTGTTGTATCCTCAAATCTTGTAACTCAATTTTAACCCATTTCCCAATGTGGTATCGACTGCAAACTTGGTATACTTATGTCATACTGATGACAATACTATATTCTATCATTGAAAAATACATATTTTTGACTATTCTTTTTAATATGTTATGTTTCGGCTTGGGTCTAATTGCCCACGCTCTACTGATGTTGGCTGTAATTGGCCACGGTCCCTAACGTTATGGCAAGCTTCGGGGCCACTTCCTGGAGTCGTGTAGTTCTTCCATTACTAGTACATTTCATAAAAGTGTGTTTTTAAAAAAGTTTTTACAAATATTACAAATTTTCTTTCGTATACATTGCATGTCAATGGCGTCACGTCACCTCTGCAACCAAGAGTGGCCGCTACATGCACCAGATTAGTAAATAAATGTGTTGGACATGTGAATGGCATCCGCCAACCTCATTCGCGACGATCCATTTACACCGCTCGTTGGCAATGATTGTTATTCATCAGCGCAATCAAACGATGCAATTAAAACTCTGATCTTCTGAGATCGCGGGCAATTAATGAACGCGAGCTGTCTAATCAGACTTGACTGATCAGCCTTCAAACCACAAACATTATTCCGCCCTCGCGAAAGTAAACTTCTAAAGTGTCTCTAATTAAGCCGCGCTGCGTGTGATGAAGTGCCGATGGGTCTCTTTTACTTGCACGTGCAACAAAGGACAAAGATCCCATCCCCCGGTATAGCCTCAACAGACTGTAGGGCCAAGTTCTGTGTGTGAGCAGCACCTACGAATGGCGGCACGGTACACGAGCTACTCGGTGAGGCTTTCCCGAACAACCAAATTTAATTATTGTTCATTTGTGATTTTGCTTGACAAGAGCAGAACGTTTTAAAAAAATAATCTAAATATGACATTTTTATTACAGGGTTGTTCATACATATTGCAATAACAACACGCATGTTAACCGTTTAAATGTTCGAATGCTGCAATTATTTTTAAATGCGAGTTTTCGTCATTTTTTATTTTCGTTTGCAACCGGCAGAATCCCCCCCCTCCACCCTCTCCCTAACATTTCAACGAAATTCGTCAGAAGGCGCAGCCCTGCAACTGCTTTTCACACCCCACCGCTGGCAGAAGATCATCTCCGCGATAAAGGGGCTCTGGAGGGCTCACTTGGCTCTCTTCCGCGTCGGCCAGGCCATCTTTGGAGGAGGCAGGAGCACCCACACTTTATACGCATCGCACGCGAACCTGCCCATTGGCGGCTACCCGTGGCGGACCGATTCACACTGCTGCTGGGCAGAATAAAGGCGTGGGCCATCCGTTGTTCCATCTGCCGCGCCGGCAAAAATGGAAATGGAACCGGCAAATTGCATTGCCCAGTGTGAATGGCAATTGTACGATGGATTTTTCTTTTGTTCACATATATGTGTTTTAAAGAAACACAACAACCCTGTAATTGTGGAATGTCTTGGTTGTTGACTGCCAGCCGAGTCGCCCTTGACAAAAAGCGTTTAGGCTCAATGGGGCTTCGCTCGTGAAATCAACTCATTCTGATGCTGACCGATTTCAGCACGGCGGCTTCCCAATGCCTGTGCAGCAGCCGCGTGTTTATTTATACCCTGCAAGGCTGCGAGTGCAAAAACAGACGGGCGCTCTCGACTGGCTCGCGATAGAATAACAGCCACTTTGGAAATGTGCTGCTAGATTAAAAGCCCTGTCAGTACCACCACCAGCAGCACCAACAGCACCACCACCAGCACCACCACCAGCACCACCACCAGCACCACCACCACCAGCACCAACAACACCACCAGCAGCACCACCAACAGCACCACCACCAGCACCACCAACAGCACCACCAGCACCACCACCACAAGCACCGGCACCACCAGCACCACCACCAGTACCACCACCAGCACCACCAGCACCACCACCAGTACCACCACCACCAGCACCAACAGGACCACCACCAGCACCACCAACAGCACCACCACCAGCACCACCAGCACCACCACCACCAGCACCGGCACCACCACGCCAGTTGGTGGCTCATGGCGGGCGGCTTCACCACGCTTCACCGCGTTGGTAAATAAATGCGTGATTTGGTGCTTCTGCATTGGTGGCAGCGGTGCACAATCAACAAGAGTCAACGCACGCGTCCAACAACACTGTAGCCTTTAAGAGCATTGTTTTTACAATAGGTGACGTTTCGGGTAATGGCCCTTCAGCGCACGCTGGTGGCCATGGACGGGAGGGGGTGCGAGGATGGGTTCAGGTGATACTCGTTACCGACGTGAGTCGTCACAGTGGCATAATCTCCCCCTTCCCCCCAACCAACCATTGCATTCAAACCGGTCCCGCCGTTCCAGCTCCGCATACATACGCCGCACTTCTTTCGCACCGCACGTGGCCAACCGCGCTCATCGGAAGTGCGAAGGAAAGACAACAAACTCGACACAAAAAGCAGTTCTCAAGAAATTACGTTTCAACCTAGATGATTTAAAAGTGTACAAGCTCCAGTGGCTTCATAATATCGGAAGGAAGAGAGCGTTCCAGACGGCCGCAGAAGCGCATCCGAAAGCACCGCGCGATGATGCGGTGACCGCCAGCCTTTGTTCGATGGCCTCGCCAGGATGACCGGAGTTCGTATGCTTGATGGTTTACACTCCTCGACGAGATCATCATCGCGGTTTTTATTTGCAGCACGTGCGTCGCCAACTGTCCTCACCAGAGGTGTCCCGCACGAATCGCGTAGCCGCTATTCGTGTGGGACACCGATCCCCTCCCCCCGGCACGGAAGTCACCGCAACCCAGCGGCAGGTGCCTACGAAGTGAACAAATCCAGCATGACGCCAAAAGGCGTACAAAGGTGTCAGTTTTTGTACCAGTTGAAAGGGTAAAAACCTATTACTATATTTTGCCACTGGTAATGGAGATGTCTCATAGTGTAAATGCTTACCCCGAGCTCTCAATACTCTGATAGTGCGCTGTTTTTGAGTTGTGCGCCTTTTGGCGTCATCTGGTCCAACACCAATGGAGACTAGGCTCTAAGAAAAGCTGTCTCAAGTGTGGAGCAATCAACTTCAAGGACAGTGCATATCATTATCATCATCAGAGTTGTTTCTTTTTGTTTGCATTTTGACTGCTTGTGTTGTGGTTATTGCAAACATGATGCCTTGTATAAAGGTGTCAGTTTTTGTACCAGTTTAAAGGGTAAAAACCTATTACTGATGGATTCTCATTATCCCCAGATTTCATTCGGTGCCAAATTGGGAGTGTCTTTAATGACTCGCGTCGATGCCTCCGCCGCTGCGTTGTAATGATGATGCCTCGACCCGCTTCGGGGAACGCACACGGTGTGCACATCCTTGTTACAGAGCGAGCCGCGTGCTCGATCCACTGCTGCATGGACGCGCGGTTTTGCTTGAGCACCACGTCTCCGCGGCGAAGGGCGATTGCGTTCGTCCGCTGATGTTAGCTGCAGAGGACCCGAAGACTCGGGACAGCAGGAGTCGAAAAGGGTTTCGCGGAGGAAAAGTGCCGCTGACCGCTGCACCAACACCGCGCGGTTTGTCGCTGGCCGCCTGACGTCGCCAGGCCTTCGGGCTTGTGCGGAGGAATCCGCCTTTTGACATCATCTGGTCCAACACCAATGGAGACTAGGCTCTAAGGAAAGCTGTCTCGGGTGTGGACCAATCAACTTCAAGGACAGTGCATATCATTACCATTATCAGAGTTGTTTCTTTTTGTTTCCATTTTGACTGCTTGTGTTGCGGTTATTGCAAACATTATGCCTTGTATAAAGGTGTCAGTTTTGTACTAATTTAAAGGGTAAAAACCTACTACTAAAGATGCCCACTGTGCACAGATCCTGTTGGTGCGAGTGCCGTACACTCCAACATTGTCAGCGGCAGCAGCCGCGATTGCAATATCATCATTGTATTTGCCACCGAAAAACAACACGTACTAATGTCTCCCATGTACACACACACACTCACTCAGGGGTGTGTTTGCACATATGCTACGGTAATGTTATTAACCCCCCCCCGCCCCCACATTAATACCGTTTACACGATGAGATCATTCTCCAATTCTCCACAACAAACAAACGCCACCCGAATCGCATCGGCGACACCGCGGAGCTGCCGGCAGACGACGGTCGGTCGACTCGAGACTCGAACGGGAGGACACTGGAGATGCGAGCCGCTTACGCTAATGTGATGCGTGTGTGTCCCAGCAGTATTCATTCTCCACAACACACACACACGCACGTGCGCGCGCGCGCGCGCAACAAAGAGATATACGGATTAAGCGAGCGTCGCCCATTCAGATTAGCGGCCACGATCTCTCTCTCTCTCCTGCCTGGTGTAACCCCTGGGGAGAGCGAGCTCCTAATGAGCACCGTTAATGTGACTGACGTGCAGTTCCATCCGCCTCCCCCCCACCGATATCATTGTGGTTATTTAAAGCCGTACGATTATTAATAAAATTAATGGTATTAGCACTCCTCCTACCACCCCCCCACCCCCCAGTGAGCCCTTCGTGTTTGCAGTTGCTTGGAGAGAGAAAAAATTAACCCGTAAAAACAAAGTTTTTCACTATAAATCCTTTATATGCGTGGCGGCTAGAGTCCTCTCGTCCTCTGGCTTGAGATGGCTGCCACCTATGGGTCAGATGATTGCTTGCCACCATTAAGCAATTGGTAATTACATATAATTATTTTTCCCTAAAAAGTGTAAAATTTTGGAAAAAATTTTCACGACCATTAATTGTCATGCACAACGAGTCTGTGTGAAAAATGTCAGCTCGATTGGATCACGGGAAGTGGGTTAAAAAACGACCGAAAGATTTGCACGGTCCTAAGCAAGCAAGCGAACTTAATATAAAGGATTGAAAAAGGTGGCGTTGTGATTGTGCCCGCGTCTGTATCGTTGCTGGTGCTCGCTAAAAGCACTTGCCCCCGACAGTCTTGTAAGGCTGTACGGGGGATCTTTGTCTTTGTTTGTTTGTCTTTGCTGGTCAGCCACTCGGTGTCTCTCTTCTCTCTCTCTCCCCTCTCTCGCTCTCCCTGCGTCACACATCTCGCTGTCACGAGCTCAATTACAGCGGCAAGTCTGGCAATGCTAATGAACCTCTCCCTCCCAATTTATGAATTATAATTGAATCTTGTTTCCTATATTTACATACATGCCGGGTTTGTTTTAGGATGTTTCGCTTTTTGGCCGCGGGTTTGTGAATAGCCTTGATTTTGACAACGTGTGTGTGTCTCAGAATCAGAATATTAATTTACACTGGAGGAATTCAATGAGCTATGAAGTTTGCTTTTTTCACGGATGCCCAGTCGGGAGCGGGTAAATAATGTTACAACAACAAAAAACACGACAGGGGTGCGTTGAGCCAAATCGTGAGACTCGTTTCAAAACGGAACTGACGAAGCAGAGTGTGCGTCTGTGTCGGTGTGTGTCTGTGTGTGTCTGTGTGCTGTGTGTGTGCATGTGTGTGTGTGTCTGTGTGCTGTGTGTGCATGTGTGTGTGTGTCTTGTGGGGAGAGGTAGTGTAGCAGTTAGCGATACGCTGCGCTACGAACCCGGCGATCCGAGTTCGCGTACCGCTCACGGCCAACACCGGTGACGATTATCAAAACCGGCCCTGGGCTTCTCCTAGGTCGGCTCAGCCTCAAATGAGTAAACATCGCAACTCGGGAGACAAAGGCGGCCGGGCGTGGTGTTGGTCACCCACCCCCTCGTGTGTCGTGCTGGCCTTCATAGATGCTACTCGCTAACAGCACTTGCCCCAACAGTTTGTTAAGGCTATACGGGGGGGGGGGGGGGTAATCTGTGTTGTTTGTTTGTTATCTGTGCGCATTTGTTTTGATGAGAATGTGCGAGCGATCATCGTTCCGTGATCTGCTTGTTGGAAGATGTTTGTCGTTTCACTTATAACCAGAACGCGACGAGCAGCTGAAGGGAAACAGTCAACATTCCAACGTTGGGTCAACGTCGGAACGTGGTCAGAACCGTCTTGATGCATGGTTGATGGGCAATGAAAAATCCTCCAAAAATCAGCAAAACAAAAATGCGAGTTTGTGAGTTGGAGAGGGCATCACCTGGCCCGGAGATTGGACAAAAAAATGTGCAATGAAGTGATTGGTGAATCTGTAATGTGCTCACCCAAGAGAGAAGCGTAAATAGGTTATTGAATTGCTCTCTTTTTTAAAATTATTATTATAATTCGATCGATGTACTGGAATAGATGTTATCCATCATCGTCGTAGTCGTTATCAAACTATAACTGCTGTAGTTGAGACTAGTTACGTCCATCAATCTGCTATCGGCACAAGAGCATTGTTTGCTGTTTGTAGCTTACTGCTGATCCACCCCCCCCCCCTTACTGGGCATCTTGACAAAGAGCTTCATAGCTCATCGGATTCCTCCTGCAGTCTAAATAAAGATACTGTTATACATATTATAACAAAATTCTAATCGTAGTGAGAGGACGAACCTCCATCAACCTGCTCCCTCCTTTTCCGGAACGCGTGTCTCGCGGTATCGAAACGGTGCCAGGGGCACTGCCAAACACTCGTGCAATGTTAATTGTATTCGGATCACCTGTTGCATCATTCATTCGGCCCCGAAGTTACACCGGCGATCCGCGCACCGCGTTGCACCCTAAGCCAACACCGGACGTTCGAGTCGCACGGCCGGTTAAGTACGGTGCGAAAGAAGTCTAAACATGCACATACATACGTGCATACTGCACGGATATTCGGGAGTCCAGGGCTGTACATCGAGCGGGTGGAGGGTTGGGGTTAGGGGTCCGGGGAAAATCCCACTGCGTGGGCCCCCCAACACCTTCAAGCTAAACCAGAAGTATTACATCCGCATTCTTAGGTTTTTTCGGTAAAGTCACGTAGGTAAAATTTTTTTTTATAAAAGTAAAATAAAAAAATCACGACGTTTCGGAGGCAACACAAGCTTCCGTCTTCAGGTGGAACCGTCACAGCACGCTTGCTGTATCAAGTCCCTTTCTGTGACTCTTACTTGATACAGCAATCGCGCTGTGACAGGTCCACCTGAAGACGAAAGCTTGTGTTGCCTCCGAAACGTCGTGATTTTTCTTTTATTTTTCTTTTATTTTCATTAATTTTAATTTTTTTACCTACGTGACTTTACCGAAAAAACCTAAGAATATGAATCCTTGCAGTCACGAAAGCTTCAAATCTAGAATTATTACATCCGCCACCGTAACGTGCAAGCGTGGGCACCACCCCCCTCCCCCACACCTAGGGTCCTGTGCGATCGCCCAGATTCGCCCGTAACCCTAGGGACGCCTCTGAGTCGGACCGCCACCTGCAATGGATACACGAGCGAGCGAGCGAGCGAATTGATGATAGCTCTGCTCGTATTCGAATTAGCGGTGATCGTGTGCGCGCGCGTAGCCTCGCCATTTGCGAGCGATCGCAATGATAAAAAAAACCCACACCGTCACGTGCTCGCTCCGGTTAATATATTCTGATGATGTTTTTTATTATTGCTGGATTTGAAAATTTGAAACGCTTCGCAGGGCAATGTTATAAATTGGCTGTGATCAGCCGTGACTTTTGCTGCGATGGAATGGCAAAAGCCAACGACGGAGCCATGGACGTAGCTTCCTGTGCAGAAGTGAAGTTGATTCTGGCATCATCGTCGCCACGAAACCACGGTCTTCCTTCCCATGGCTCGCGACGATGAATTCTTTATGGCCCTCTTCAAGACACTAACAAGCTCTTAGGTTTTTTCGGTAAAGTCACGTAGGTAAAAAAATAAAATTAAAATTGATAAAAGTAATACTAGGAATAAAATAAAATAATACATCACTATTTCTATTATTACATTTATTAATTGTAATTGTATTTTTTAGCTACGTGACTTTACCGAAAAAACCTAAGAGTATGAATCCTTGCAGTCACGAAAGCTTCAAATCTAGAATTAACACAAACAAGCATTTAGGCATAATTGGATTTTGTTGTTGTTCAAACATGAAACGTTGGGTCAACGTACGTTTTGTCCGACGTTTCTGACCACGTGCCAACGTTCACCCAACGTTGTTTGTTTACTGTGTCCCTTTCTGTGGCTCGTGACGATGATGTCAACGCGATGTCTCCGATTGGATTGCGTTCAGTAATGGCATTACCGCACAGTGTGATTCGGAGCACGTATAAACGTAGCAAATTTTAGTCCGTGATTTCATGCCATCTCCACACAAATGAACACGAATTAGCTAAACAAACGTTCCAATATTACTATTATTCTCACGTTTAAAAGGAGTCTTGAAAAATAATGGCAATCATCAACGTCATCCGATGTGATGTATTCACTGCTGATAACAGATACAATATTTACTTAAATAATTAACAATTAAAATGTTTCATTGCTAGTGTTAAAATAAATTATTTATGCCCTGATTTTTGGGACACTCTGTACAAATGGTATATAAGTAATGAGACTCTACAGGTGGTCTGTGAGAAGACCACTACATCCGCACACCGTGAGGCCTGATGAGCGATTTAAAAAACAAATGTTATCTAATAACCAGTTTTTAAACTGGCATGTGAATAACAGCTAGGCTATTCGTAGCTAACAAGTGTGAGATTTAAAAAAAAAACCTTCAGTAATCGAAAAGATGAGTATTACGAAATAAAAACTAATTTATACGATGAGTCAAATTATAGAAATAAAAACATGTTTGCTGGCACATTGCAGATGGTTGGCCCTGATGGAGATCTCAAATGCCGGATCTGGGGTTTACTTAAAGGGCCTCTGTTGCCACGCGCCTGCCACGTCCTCTGAGCCTCACGAAACAAGGCATGTCGAGACATTAGGGGCATCGGATAGCGTCCGACATTAGGTCTCAGGTAAGAGGGCAATCCACTGTACATAGAAAGCATCTCAAAGTGAAGGTTTTAGAAAGCATTACTCGGGATTTAAGTAAATTGAATTCTAAATGTGTTTTTTTATCATCATCTTTTTGCTTTTAATCCGCAACCTTTCGGCATGATCCGAGGAAAACACTGTACTCTACGCTTATGCATTTATAATGCGAAACAAGAAATAACCGCACGAGTTCAATAGTACGGAGTCTTAGTCGTGACCACATCATTTAACAGGGGCGGCAGGGTTGCGCCGTTGCGCCTCTGAGCAACAAAAAACTGGGTTCGATTCCTGAGTCGGGCGCCTCTCTGTGTGGAGTCTACGTTCTCTCTCTCTCTCCCCCCCGTGCGTTTCTTCTCGAGCTTCAACATTAATAAACACGATACGCCAAGCGTTATTGGGCCCAAACATCGCAACTCTAAAAAGAACAACAAATCACAGCGCAGGCAACTCAATCGGTGTCGCACACGGCAAAGCAGCACCGTCACCGTCTCCTGCAAACCGTTGGCAGGACCCTCTTGACATTGAGTCTTGAGACCCAGGGAGGCTTCCCCGTATCAACAAGTGGAACAACAACAGCAATAACAATCACAAAAATAAAAACACTCGGAGTGTTCACCCTGGACGTGTTCACACTCGGAGAGTTCACACTGGGAGTATTCACACCCTTCTGGAGTGTGTTAACACACTCGGCGTGTTACCCCCCCCCTCCCCCCCGCTAACGGAGATGGAAACCACCCGTGGCGCCACGGCTGCCGACGAGCAGATCGAAACCGCGACTGACACGCTGAAGACATCTGAACGTGGTTCGTGACCAAGCAGGGCCAAGGGCCTCGGCTCATCACGTGTCCATTGCGTGTGACGTCGGTCGCTGCCCCGTGACGATCTTCAGCTCACCCCGCGCGCGCCCACAGCGTGGGACGTGTAAAGCAGCACGCTCATCACGTGATCGTAGTCGACAGCTCACAACGCCGCTGTCCTCACGGCGTACTGACCGACGTCACACGCAATGGACACGTGATTAGCCGAGGTCCCTGGCACCTGCTTGGCCACGAACCACGTTCAGATGTCTTCAGCGTGTCCGTCACGGTTACGGTGGTGGCACCAGTGCCGCGAGATTTCCTTGCTGGCTCGGCTCGGATGTGCCAATGGAAAAATGGGTTTTATATTAATGCTATGCCAAGCTGCTCACGAGGCGGACCCTCAACCCTCGTCTACCACACGCGCTCGTTGGAGGCGTTTACCGAATTGGTGGCGCAGGAAATAAAAATAACGCCGTGTGGCTGGGCAGGTCAGGGGTCACAGTGCTGTGACCCTGGGTTCATATTCCAGGCTTAGTGGTCCAAAATTGAACGACGTTCTCAACGTTCATGGTTGATGGTCTCAGGTCAGTCACTGACGACTGCATACACCACCGCTCCCCCCCCCCCCCCCAAATTATATTATATTTGTGAACTAGATTTCGCTAAACTCCAGCTCCTAGCATAAAAATGTTTCTGAACGGAGTCCTGCGAAAAATACCTTTCACGGAAAAATCTCTGACATATGGGGATGCACCTCTGTGTGAGATGTCCGAATAGATTTCTCATCTCATAATTGGAATACCAACGGTATAATTGCGGGGGGGGGTGATCTTTTGTTTAAATCTGACTCGCGACCTCTCGATTTTATGTCAAATCAGACTTGCCATTTCACCAGGGGGAATATTGAATTTAAAGAGTTATTCACTCGCCGTTTAAATAACTCTAATTACGGCCACCTGAATATAATTTTAATGATGCATTAAATCATTATTATCCCAAGGGTCTTCGACCCGCTTCGTTAATCATCATCATCACCACGGTCATGATTGCCAGCAGTGGGGAGGGTGGCCTTGAAACAACATTCCTCTGGGACCCCCTCCCCCCCCTTGAGAGACGTGGGTGCAGCACTGCCATCCACGGCGACCCTGGATTAATGGACAGTCTGTGAGAATCTCGCAGCCACCGTCCTTGGGCCAGCTCCATCCAATCGCTCACAATGGCTCCACTCGATTCAATTATGAACTTACACGTGACTCAACGCGCGCGCGGGCGCGCGTACGCACGCAGAGACGCGGCGCTTTGTCTAGAAGCTTCTGTGTTTCTTCACAGCGTCCTTTGTTTAGAAGCCTCGTGTTTCTTCACAGCGCCCTTTGTCTGCTCGCTAAGTGGAACGCTTCAAGTGGTAATGGTTGAATGGCAGGATGGGGGGGGGGGTCGTAGTTCAACCGTCGCGCGTCTCGGATCGCTCGGTATTAATTGATTACATCTGCGAGCGAGCGAGCGAGATGGAGAGCGCGCCGGGGCTCTGGGCGAAGTTGCAGGCGGCGGCGTCGTCGTCGTCGTCGTCACCGCAATTTTACCCACCGGGGATTTTGGCCCCTGGCGCGGAGCGACACGCGGCGCGAGGGGCTGCGCTGCGCTTACGAACCCCGGTGGCCCGAGTTCGATTCCCGCTCACGGCCAACACCGGTGACGATTATTAGAACCGGTCCTGGGCCTCCCCCTAGGGCGTACGAATGGTTACCCACCACAACATATGGATGGTGACCTATCACAACAGAGCTTCTCTTTATGCACCGCGGTTACATTTACTTATTTATACCGGACTCCTTCAGTCTAAATAAAGATTCTGATTCTCATCTGGGGGACCGGTATATACCGCAGAATATTTGTTGAGCTGGATTTGTGTTACGTGGATCACGGCCCCGCTGAGCCACTTTCCCCGCTATCTGACACGGGCTGCCACAGCAGCAGCAGCAGCAACAAGAAAGACAAAGGCGTCGAGGATATACGTTGGTCGTAAACAGTTAGAAACAACTCGTTCATTCATTGAGGACGTTTTTTGAGTCAGCTGACCAGGATTTGGGGCAAAACCTCGCCCACAATGTTTCACCCAGGCAGCCGGAGAGCACAGACGAAACGAGACTCACCGAACATTACAGCGATCAATAATACATTTAAGAATCGCAATTAATAGACGAACAGCATATGCACAATTTAAACAATCTCATTAATTGTTCTCAAACTATCCGGGACGCTGTTCGCTCCAGTGGCCAGCCAGGCTGCTATTATTATATTTTTTTAAATTACATTTTATTTTACTTAAAAGACCGTAAGCACACCAACTCAACGCCGCGAGAAAAATATTTTAAATTTAAAAGCGGTTACTTGAACGCCATCGATCAAAAAAGGAAACAATTTTCCCTTTAAATTATGATTTTTTATGTTAATCAGATAACACCTCCATAATAGAGGGTTTTTTTGGGTTAGATCGCGTAAATATATAAATGTGTCGTTAAACCGGCCACCAGCCGACACAACCAATTAGTAAGGTTTATCACGTAAACAGAACCTGCCAATTCGTGACTAGTACAGCACACCGGTTGTGTGTTGGAGAGTGAAGTATACTCTGATATAAACACACAACTTTATCTATCACTGCCAGGCGGGTGACTCTCAGCCCTGACGTCGGAGGCGAAAGTGGATGCCCGCCACCGCAAGAAGTGTAGGACCCCCCCCCCTTCACCTAAAAAAAAGTACAAAACGGATCGCTCGCAAACCGATGCCCCTCCTGGCGACCCCCCCCCCCTGTTGACACGCAGGGACTCCGATCCGAGCCTGGCTGGCGTTGAACTCGCCCCGTGTCTGCTCGGCTGGAAACAAAAACGACAGCCGGTGCAGGCGCAAGGCGAAACAAATACACACTGATGAACGCATTTTTAATTATCGTGAAATAATATTATTTCCCTCGACATCCGCGCACGCCATGAACCAAATCGTGGGTGAGTAGAAACATTCCGCTCAAGCCGGACTTAGAGGGATTTGCGTGCCGGGTTGTACTCTAATTGCCGCAAGCAATGGAAACTGCATCAGATGTAGAGCACGGGTCAGACGATCGCGTGCGCAGGAAGAAGGCCGCGAGACCATCGCTGCCGCCCGTTCAGCCAACACCTCCCCCACCACCACCCAGCGCGCCGAGAGAGAGAGACATAGAGTAGGGAGAGAGGGGGGGGGGAGAGAGGGGGTAGGGAGAGAGGGGGTAGGGAGAGAGGGGGTAGGGAGAGAGGGGGTAGAGAGAGGGGGTAGAGAGAGGGGGTAGAGAGAGAGGGGGTAGGGAGAGAGGGGGTAGAGAGAGGGGGTAGAGAGAGAGGGGGTAGAGAGAGGGGGTAGAGAGAGGGGGGGGGGTAGAGAGAGGGGGGGTAGAGAGAGGGGGTAGAAAGAGAGGGGGGGTAGAGAGAGAGGGGGGTAGAGAGAGAGGGGGTAGGGAGAGAGGGGGTAGAGAGAGGGGGTAGAGAGAGAGGGGGGCTAGAGAGAGGGGGTAGAAAGAGAGGGGGGGGGTAGAGAGAGAGGGGGGTAGAGAGAGAGGGGGGTAGAGAGAGAGGGGGGTAGAGAGAGGGGGGAGGGGTAGAGAGAGGGGGTAGAGAGAGAGGGGGGGTAGAGAGAGGGGGGTAGAGAGAGAGAGGGGGTGTAGAGAGAGGGGGTAGGGAGAGAGGGGGTAGAGAGAGGGGGTAGGGCGAGAGGGGGTAGAGAGAGGGGGTTAGAAAGAGGGGGTAGAGAGGGAAGAAGGAGGAGAGCAGAGCGTGAAATCTCGTTTAAAAAAAGGGGGGGGGGGCACATAAAGCAAAGCATTACAAAACAAAAAACGAAATGATGAACAAAGCAAAGTGCCGAATACACCGAGCATCTTCTTGTTTCCTCTGTCGTAAAAATAAAGAGAGGGAGAGAGAGAGAGGGACGCAATGTGATGTTGATCAACATTCACGACACACGGGAAATCCATCTCAGATGGCAAACCCTTTCTCACCCACCCCGCCCCCCCCCCGCTCACCGCTTCTCTTGGATTTGAGCTCCGGCACATACATCACTGCCCGGGAAATGTGTAACGCCGTGCCCACGGTTGGCATGTGGTTCGAAACGTTGGCTCGACGTTGTGGCACCACCAGCACCTTCGACGGGGACAGCGGCTGCTGCTGCTGCATCGAAGTCTTGTGATGGGAGAGACCTGCAGCTCGTTCAAGGTCTACAGCGACGTGGTCGAGCTGCCTCGCGTCCATCATTTGACTCCGGTGGACGGAGGCGAGGAGAAGGAGGCCGCGAGGGCTCCGTCACGTGTCGTAGGCACCCGACGCGCGCGCACGTGGCCGAGTGAACGTCTGCGTCACAAATCTGCCCCCCCCTCCACCCAAATCTGCTCCCCCCCCACCCCCCAACAGATGAAAAAAAACCCAAACGATGTAGAGCAACACCCAGGTTTACGTCGGTGGGGGGAGGGGATAGGTGAGTGGGTAGGTGGGTGGGTAGGTGGATGGGGAGGTGGGTTGGTGGGTGGGTGAGTATGTGGGTGGGTACTGGGTAGGTGGATGGGTAGGTGGGTGGATAGGTGGATGGGTAGGTAGGTGGGTGGATGGGTAGGTGGGTGGGTGGAAGCGAAGGCTGAGAGGCGACGGATAACGATAAAAAACTGACGACGCCGACGATGCCGTCAGCGACCGTCAGTGTGGACTTGATGCGAGTCGGGTCGCGGTGTGGATGACAATAAAGCGACGACGAGGATGACGACGACGTGTTTGCGAAGCGACGCTAAAGGGATGAAGGTGTGAATCGGTGCATTGCCGTACTGCGGACGCTCGGAGTGAATGCAAATGTTTCACAATTGTGATAACACCGAGACAAGCGATAGTTTCAGGGCGACGACGGCTCTTAGCACGCAGATATATAATTATGCGCGCGACTGATTTCCACCCTTCCGGCCATGATGTTAAAAATATAAAAAAAAAATTAATGATTTAATGACGACTCCCTGGGGTAGGGGGGAGGAGGAGGAGAGGGGGGGTGCAAGAAGTTGTTGTCGCTGCCGTCACGGTGATATTTGCCCATGGGAAATAGCAGCGAGTGGGGGGGGGGGGCTTAGACGGGCGGCCGGGGACGGATCGAGGGCAGCGAGCGGGGTGCACTATTAGAGGCCGAGATTACCTCGATGGAGAGGTTTTGTCTTTAAGCCATGTGGGCGGGTGGGGGAGCCGGTAAGGGGTGGTGGGTGGGCAGGCTTCAACTGGCTGACGCTGTGGACATTCTGAATCTTCCCACACTCACCGCACTGCGGGCAATGAGGGCACGGATCAGGCCGAACTTAAACACCGTCTCCCCCCTCCCTCCCCAGGGATCCGGAGAAATGCACGTCAGTCAAGGGGGGGGGGGCCTTACCGATGTGGTCGGCCACCACTCATCGGCGCGGGCCGCACATTCCCTGGGGTTGAGACGATGTGAAGATTGTTGCTGTTGCTGTTTTGTGCCCGCGGTCTGTCACAAGCCACGTTCAGCGTCGGCGGCTGCGAGGAGGCGAGTGGGGCGAGCGTGTGTCCCAACACCCACCACCAGAGCGTGTCCCAACACCAGAGGTCGCAAACGGGTTTTGATTCCTTACCCGTACCCGGCCGCACCAGGGTCGCAAACGGGGACCCGTACCCGGCCGTACCCGGCCGGTACGGGTAGGGTACGGGTATCGGGTACCTGATTGCGACCTCTGGGATGAAGCCATGTTGCAGGCGCCGGTGGGTTGATTCTAGGAACTTGAATTGAGAGAAGAGACAAGACGTTGGGGAATGAGTGACAAACGGTTACTCACCAGTGACTCACGGCCTACCCGTACCCGGCCGCACCAGGGTCGCAAACGGGTACCCGTACCCGGCCGGGTACGGGTAGCCGGGTATCGGGTAGGGTACGGGTATCGGGTACCCGGTTGCGACCTCTGCCCAACACCACCACCCTTGCGTGTCCCAACACCCACCACCGACCAACCCGCCTAGGATTTCTCCGCGAACTTGGGTTTGCTGCCACGAGGCGTCGGCTTGTCACCATTATCTCATCTGGCGTACGACAATGCAGTGGTTCTTCGCCGATTTTCAGAGGTTGGGGGGGACCCACTTTCGCCGATATGACATCGTCGATGCGAGGGCCGCCACGCATTTGACAGCAGCACGATGCTGATGCTGCTGATGATGTTGGTGGTGGTGGGGCCTGCCAGGGGCTCGCGGGCCTTTCGATGAAAAACGCTGCGACAATAGAACAGCTGTCGGTTTGTCCGTTACTCTATTTGTCTGTAATTGTTGTTTTCAAGCCAATAATTATTTGAGCGCATTGAATGTGTGTACGATTAAGCGTTTGTAAAAAAAAAAGATTGATAAAAAAAAATTGGGAAACATTAGAACCGGTTTACGACGGTCCCAGTTTACGACCCACATTTCTACGACGCAGAAACTTAATTTACGACGCACCTTCCGACACGACCCAAAACGCGTTGGAACCGTGATATTTGTAACTGAAGTGACGTAGAAAGTGAGTGAGTTGGAACCGTGATATTTGTAACTGTGAAATGTGGTAGACAGTCCGTGAGTTGGAACCGTGATATTTGTAACTGTGAAATGTCGTAGAAAGTCAGTGAGTTGGAACCGTGAAATTTGTAAATGTGAAATGTAGAAAGTGAGTTCGAACCGTAATATTTGTAACTGTGAAGTGACGTAGAAAATCAGTGAGGATTTTTGTCTTCTTCGTTTCAAAAGGTCAGCTCACTTTATCATCAGGGGAAGTAAGAAAGACAAGGTAAGAAAAAATCAATCTAAAACTTCATAACAATTTGCTTCGTGTCAATTTTGGCAAAACAAAAGTTACGTTCAATACTGTACTGTACACTTATAAACTATTTTTTTTTAGATTCTACCAGGTAAGGCCCACTGAGCTATGTAGCTCTTTTTCACAAGCGACATGGTCACAAATGATATCTCAACGAAGTGGCTCATCACGTGGAAATGTATAGCAGCCAAATGCTCTACACGCGTGATGTTGATTATAAATGCGGAGGGAAAAATCAGAGGACCGGGAGAAAAATCCACGCGACCACGCGGAGAGAGACGCAAACTCCAAATATACAGCAGCAGGCGTCAGGGTCGGGATTGAACCCATGACATCCTGTACACCAGGCGAGGTAGTTAACATCTCATAGCCACCGCGGTGCCTCCTAACACTTGTTCAATCAATTTATACAACAAAGGGGGACTGTTTTCGGACATGTTATAGCGTTACGAATGGTTACCACTTTACATTTATATTTGATTTTACATTTATAAGTCTCATATTTCTAGCCACTTCGGGAATAACATTTAGCGTTCACTCTTTACCTGTCACCGTCATTCTCATCGTTATCACAACCCAAGAGTGGTGTCCCCGTTCTAAACAAACACCGAGTAAGTTGGGGGGGTGGGGTGAGGTACGGATCTCCTGCCCGCAGCTGCCCTTGTTGCTTTTAGAACGCGCACGAAAATATCCACCCCCCCCCTTCTTCACCTCCCCTCCCCCCCGGCCTCCGCCTCCCTCCCCACGGGGCGGGCGAGATCGAGAAACTCTTCCGCGAGCTCCGCTGGACGTGACGCGGCTTCTCGCACGCGCACGCCGCCACCCCGTCCCCAAGGGGTCTTCGCTCGACCGACACCAATGCCGCCGTTTTAAATCGTGGCCCATCATCCGGAGGACGCGCGCGCGCGTTGTCGCTTTTTGAGTAGAAAAATACCGAAAGAACCAAAGAGTAATTCCTGCAGTCACGAAAGCTACAAATTAAAAATAAAACACTCGGGTTCAAGATATCGCGACGAAGCTATCCGTGGCTGCCGCTCGGGGAACAGAGACGCCCGTTCGCCGGAGTGCCGGCGTCAAAGACGAACACGTGGGGAGTCAAAAACAAACACTACACACCCGGGTCGGTGGCTGAGTGGGTGGGTGAGAGGGTGGGCGAGTGCGCACTTGGGTTTCCACCTGCCCCGAAGGCCAGAATCCGGATGTACTCCTCAAGTCAGCGTGAGGTCTATTATCGACGCCGTGCAGATTGCTGGAATAAAGTTCAACACAATGGGGTGGTGATGGTACCGGGTCTCGATGCAAATCAATATCCTGCCACCCGAACACAAAGCGCCAATTCCCAGACTGTCTTCGTCATCCATGCCTGTCCACCCACACGGTTTACCCCCATTTTCTTGCACAGGGAAATTTCGTTTTCAGATCCATACGGCGTACAGCCGTTTCAATACGGGCACAAAGAAACACATTCCTGCGGAGAGAGCTGGTAGGAACGTTGGGTTGCTCGGTCAATGGCCAGGGTCAACGGCGGCGTGTTGTATTCCGCAAATATGGCCGACTGTGAGGGCGGGCACAAGCCGGCGTGAGTAGGTTAAACGTTGAGTTTTATAAGGGCACCACGGGGTGACCAGCCACTCCCCACCCAGCCCCATCCCTCCCACCCCCCACCCAGCCCCACCCTCCCCACCCAGCTTCTCCCCGCCCTCCCCTCCCCATCCAGTCCCTCCCCACTCTCCCCACCCAGCCCCTCCCCACCCTCCCCTCCCCACCCAGCCCCACCTCTCCCATTTTTGATGCACGACGGACGGACGGACACAATTATCCCCTGTGGGCTGGTGTAACCAGGAGGTTCCTACCAGTAAAATCTCTATTTGTATTTCTCCCTTGTGATGGGACTTTGTGGGATGAACGTTGACATTTATAAGGGGCACGGGGGTGACCAATGAGGTCTGCATTGGTCTGTAATAAGGTAGGGCACTGATAAGGGGTTGACAGGTATGGTATAGTGTAGTGTATAATGTAGTGCGTAGTGTAGTGTAGAGGATGAACGTTGAGATTTATACGTGGCACGGAGTTGTCCAGTAAGGTCTGAATTGGTCTGTAATAAGGTAGGGCGCTGATAAGGGGTTGACAGGTATGATGGTCATCTGGATAAAAAATTCAAAATTCCTGGCACAAAGCACCCGTTGACGAATGGTGGTCACCAATTAAATCACTAATCAGGCGCACAAAGAAGCATGCTTCGCTTCTGAGATATGATAATCTCAAGGGTGATTTGTGATTTGATCAACCCATTACCGTGGATGGAATAAAAAGATAAACAATTTAGCAATTGTTCAATGTAAGACCTCTCGTAATGTTATCATTGTTGCCCTTTGTTATCCGTAACGAGATATGTGTGTGTCGCCTGCAGTGGTCTTCCTAGTCGAGGAGCCGTTTATCTCAATGGGCCTCACCTGCCGAGTTCCAGTCTGAACGTTGGCAAATTCAAGGTCTCTGAACTCGCGTTGATGACGCCACTTCTGGTGCTGCTGTTGACGCCGCTGATGCTGCTGCTGCTAATGATGATGTTGCCGATGATGCCGATAATAAAGACGACGATCGATGATCACGATGATGGCACGCATCACGCTCGTGCGAGTGCCCTGCGCTCCACGTGGTGGGGGGGGAGGGCCGGCATGAGTCTTGGAGAGATTCGCCAGATGGCCGAGGTCACGTGTTATGAGTGCATCTTTATTGAGCTGCTTTGGGATCACAGCACAGCTGGGAACACCTCGGCTCACAGCCCCCGACGATGCCCAAATAGCTGCGCGCAATCTTTAATTCCCGCGTGAGCAGAGCGGCTTAACCCTTACCTAATGAAACGTGGGAGTTCCCTACCCCCACTCTCCTCCACCCCCACACCCCGGAGCGCAATGCTAGCCCCGAGAACATCGTCCAGGCTCACTGATGAGGCATTGGCTTCAGCGGGGGCAGCGGCGATCACTTACAAGCGCGAAGAAACCACGGCGGCGCCGGGCGACGGTGGTGGTGATGATGTTTGTGCGTTTTTGCATCGACGATGGGCCAACTTATGGCTGTGCCCGCAGATGGCTCCTTCACAAGCAGGCGGTCTCCGCTGTCAACCAATGACACACAAGCAGTCTCTGTTGGTCAAACAATCGTAAGCGAGTGGTGTCTGTCGTCAGATAATTATCACAACAACAATAATAATGATACATTGCCAAGGAATGCAATGACTACCGAGGAGATGGAGCGATGAAATAGGTCCCTGTGCAAGCACTCGTGGATTCGTGAGAGGTGCCGGTGGCTTGACCATGGTTGTTGTTTTATGATGATGATGATTGGCAGTTATTTGTCGAGAAAAGCCTTACCGAGTCCCACGGCTATTTCAGGAGGTGCCTGCATTGGAATTGTTTTGATCAATGCCATTCACGAGGGGTTTTGGCTTCATGTTGGACACAACTGGAGCGCCCGGAGAACAGCCACACACGTGCGAGTTGATAACATCCGAAGGGTCCCACACAGATTCTCTCCCGGCAGACTCCGATCAGCGAAGTGGACCAAACCTCTCCATGGAACCGCACCCATCGCATTGATGCCACCTCCTGGTGGCTTGCAGCTCACCCAGCCAATAAAGCAGCCCCCCCCCTCTCCAATCTCAATCAACAATCACACGTGGGCAGCATCGACACTTAACCAATCACGAGAAGAGCAGATTTTACCATAAAAACACATCCCTGCGGAGGGAGCTGGTAGGAACGTTGGGTTGCTCGGTCAATGGCCACGGTCAACGGCGGCGTGGTGTATTCCGCAAATATGGCCGACTGTGAGGGCGGGCACAAGCCGGCGTGAGTAGGTTAAACGTTGAGTTTTATAAGGGCACCACGGGGTGACCAGCCCCTCCCCACCCAGCCCCACCCCTCCCACCCCCCACCCAGCCCCACCCTCTCCACCTAGCCCCTCCCCACCCTACCTTCCCCCCCCAGCCCCTCCCCACCCTCCCCACCCAGCCCCCCCCTCTCCACCCAGCCCCACCCCTCCCATTTTTGGATGCACGACGGACAGACGGACACAATAATCCCCTGTAGGCTGGTGTAACCAAGAGGTTCCTACCAGTATAACAGACGTGATCGGCATGTGGGCGCCACGGTGGCGAGATGTTAACTCCCTCGCCTGATATACAGGAGGTCGTGGGCTCGATCCCGACCCTGACGCCTGGATATTTGGAGTCTGCAACTCTCTCCCCGTGGTTGCGTGCATTTTTCTCCGGGTCCTCCGGGTTTTCCCTCCACATATGGAAACATGCGTTTAGAGTATTTGGCTGTTATACATTTCCACATGATAAGCCAGCTATAATTTGTGCCCAAATAACTATATAGCTCAAGTGCTGTTAGCGAGCACCTATTAAGGCCGGCACGGCACACGAGGGGGTGGGTGGTCAGCACTACACCGGGCCGCCTTTGTCCAGATACTCATTTGAGGCTGAGTCGACCTAGGGGAGGCCCAGGACCGGTTCAAATAATCGTCACTGGTAAAATAAAAACAGGTTTTGTTTTCATTTTGGTTCTAACATTAGCTCCAAACGTAGCGTGTTAGCCATATTTTTAGAAGTGCTGTGACAACACTCGTTAATTGACTGAAAACATCTGAATATATCGAGGACTGCGGATCTCGGGAAATTGTTGGGAGTGCCAGCTCACCGTCTGGCTGCCTTCCAGCTCGTCTGTGGTTATCAGCGACTTTGCGAGATGCAATTTTGCATGCACGACCGCGACGCTCTGTAAAACGAAACGTTATCACAATATAATTACTCTTAAGCCAAAATTATTTCTACCACCACCACCACCGCGGAGATAGCCTTCGGAGTAATTGCTAGAGGATTTTGTCAACTTTTGCTTCCCACTTCAACGGACGTAAATCACTCGGTTCGCTGGCGATGGCAATCGTATCGTAATTGCAAGCGGCTTGGCGCGCGACTTAAAGCGACGTGAAACTTCATGCCGTGCCCTGCCCTAATAGCATGAGTGAAAACAATTAACCTCTGCTCTGTGATTCTTCGGCAGCTCGAATTTTGGAGAGAGTGAGAAAATAAACTTTTTAAAAATCTTCTCGCGAGCGGTGGAAATGTGAACTGTAACGTGGCGTTGCACGCCGAATTATCTCGCTCTCGAAGAGGTCCGACGTCGCAGTGGGTCAGAGTCTGTGCGCACGATGTTTAGCTGCATTTGTGCCAAATGTCAGCTTTTGAGCCCTTCTAGAGCTTCACTATAATTCTAGATTTGAAGCTTTCGTGACTGCAAGGATTCATACTCTTAGGTTGTTTCGGTGAAGTCACGTAGGTAAAAAATAAAATTACTAAAAGAAATAATAGAAATAAAATAAATTTCGATTTAAAGCTTTCGTGACTGCAGGGATTCATCTTTTTTCACCTGAGGACGGCTGCTTGCGTTGTGGCCGAAACGTCGTGAGAATTATTTTATTATGTTTTATTTTTATTATTTTATTACTTCCCTTCTACGTGACTTTACTGACAGAACCAAGAAGATAAAATAAAGTAATTAATTGTATTGTAATTTTTTGTATTTGGATTCTCAACCAACACCGGTTTAGGTCGAGGTACACCGATTGTTCTCTTGCACATTGACGACGTTGGCCAATTTCTCTTGTAGCTCCGCCCACCACCCCAACACGTGACATTGCCTGGTTACCACACTCAGATAAGCCCCTCCCCCCTTAACTTGTATTTAAGGGCTGGTCTCTTGGAATTTTGCCTCACTTGATGCAGTAATTTTAGCTGTGACGGTCCCACCTGATGACGGAGACTTGTGTTGCCTCCGAAACGTCGTGATTTATTATTTTATTTCTATTATTATTTTTAGTAATTTTATTTTTCACTATAATTGTCATTTTTTTCTTACTAAGTCATGGTCATCTGTGCGGATAGAGCAGCGTTGAAGAGAGCAGCGTTCTTCACTAATTTTCAAAGGGTGGGCCACTTTCGCCGATAAGACATCATCAGTGTGAGGGCCGCCACGCGCATTACAAACCATTGGTGTTTGACAGCAGCACGACGACGATGATGATGATGATGGGGGGGCGGGGTGGTCACTTTATTTTGTGTATTGTCGGGGGCTGCACTAGGGGCCGCACTAAAGGCCACACGGGGGCCCGTAAGTGGCCCACGGGCCTTGCAATGAAGGGACACTGGGATAGAGTGTTGGGGCAAGTGCTGTTTGTGAGCACTTATGAAGGCCGGAATAGGCACACGAGAGGGTGGTGTGGCCAACACCACGCACGGCCGCCTTTGTCTCCCCAGTGCTGATGTATACACGCTGCAAGCAGGTACTTATTTAAAGCTGAGTCGACCTAATGGTAGCCCAAGACGAGGTAGGATGCCTTGTGCCCATGATGCTTTTCACGAACAAGAAGCGAACTGGGGTTCGCTAGTTTTGGAGTGGAACGTCTGAACTCATTGTGCCACCAAAGACAAATATCTCCCGTATAGCCTTAACAGACTGGAGGAGCAAGTGCTGTTAGCGAGCACCTATTAAGGCCAGTACGGCACACGAAGGGGTGGGTGGCCAGCACTACACGGGGCCGCCTTCGTCCAGGTATTCATTTGAGCCTGAGTCGACCATGTCGAGGCCCAAGACTGGTTCAGATAACAGTCACTGGTGTTGTTCATGAGCGGGAATCGAACCCGGGTCGCCAGGTTCGTAGCGCATCGCCCTAACCGCTGCACCACCGCTGACACCAACACTCACAGCCATGCTTGCAGTGCTCAGCAGAGAAATCTAGTAGTTATAATAATAATACCAATTACACGTACAGTGCTGAGCTGCTGACACCTGAAAATCCGGTTGGATAACTGCCTTGAAACCAAATGGCACTCGATACGAAACTGTGTGTTAAGTGACGTCATCCGTCAGTGATTTCGTTTTTTTCTCTGCTCACGCGAGGGCTGCTGAGGAGATAGCGTGTTATCCTCTGGTGGAAATTCCACGTTCCTATGGCTGGACAACGACCAGTCGATCTCTTACCGCAACGTGGTGCTCATTTAAGGATGGGCCCGGTCAACTCTTAACCAGGAGTCGAACACTCAAACTTACGACTGTGAGCCGCTAACAGTAGAAAGTAATGTATTTCGATTTAAAGCTTTCGTGACTGCAGGGATTCATCTTCTTGGTTCTTTCGGTAAAAGTCACGTAGAAGGAAAATAATAAAATAATAAAAATTTAAACATAATAAAATACAATCCTCAGTGAGAATATAAATAAAACATAATAATATACAATTCTCAGTGAGAATTGTATTTTATTATGTTTTATTTTTTTATTATTTTATTATTTCCCTTCTACGTGACTTTACCGAAAGAACCAATAAATTATTGTATTGTTCATACAACGTTCGACTGCATGATTCTATCTCTCTCTATATAAATATACATATTATTATAATGATGGTGCTGAAGATCGTGTTTTTTTTGTGATTTATATTTCAGCAGAACTGTCGGTCGAATTGCGGGGTCAAAGAATCCCATGAGGTGACTCCAAATGAGGAACCCAACTTCGTCTTTGGTGAGGCATCGCGCAGTCGGTTGTTTGAATACGATCAAGTGTTAGTGCAATCATTGCCTCGAAACACGACCATCAGAGTCAGAGAGATTAAAATTAACACTTCTTTCGAAGTCCCTTCCCATTTTAATTTTTGTTTCATATATTTATCGTTTTGAAAAAAATTCACGCGAAAATTGCCAGCGAGGGGCACAATTTGTTTTGCGGATAACATTTAAATTCTCAGATCGGGTCCCTATCCATGATGACCGGGGAGGCTTTAGTAGTCTGGTGAATATTTAATTGCCGGCTAATTCGTCTGTGTGCAATAACGTCCGCGCGTGTTTGCCATTGAACCGAAATGTCCCATTTTCCACGTGGCAACTGCGTTCATCGTCACAGCATCGCAGAACAATCTGACACGGGTTTGCTCCCTTTAACGTTGGCTCGAACAAAAAAAACAAAAAATTTGACTCGCTCAGCGATGACACTTTTCTACCAAAGTTCAAACTCGATGACGAGCGAGAATCTGAACCGTCTCGAAACTCCCAGGTCAAGTGCCCAAGGGTAATTCTAGATTTGAGGTTTTCCTGACTGCAAGGATTCATACTATTTGTTTTTTTCAGTAAAGTCACGTAGGTAAAAAATTTAACATGCTACAGCAATTTTACTGGAGCACTTACACCTGATGACGGAGGCTTGTGTTGCTTCCGAAACGTCGTAAGTTAATTTATTTTAATTTTTTACCTACGTGACTTTAACACGTAGGCTTTCGCGACCAATATTATTCATAATCAACGTTTTTGGGTTTAGATCGCGTTATTTATAAATGTGTCGTAACCCTCCACCACCAGACACGGCCAATCAGTAAAAAAGTGTCACGTTGACAAAAGACAAATAGTTCACTGCTTTAGCCCACCGGTGTGTTGAAGCGTGAAACCACAACATTTACAATTTTTGAGTACGACGTTTCGCTGGTAATTGCATCCAGCATCATCGGGCAATTCGCCAGAATTTCCCGATGATGGTAGCCGGGTATCGGGTAGGGTACGGGTATCGGGTAGGGTACGGGTATCGGGTAGGGTACGGGTATCGGGTACCCGGTTGCGACCTCTGTCGCAAAGTCACTTGCCAGCGGACGACGCCGGCACTCCGACAGCAAAGCGGGTTTCTTGGCCGAGTCGGAATACGGCCATAGTCAAGTTCAAGTTCATTGATTAGGTATAGCCCTGTGAGCCATTCGGCTCTTGAATCGGATGCAACCGCAACAAACAACAACATGAACAAGAAAACATCTTAAAGTGAATATGTGACTGAGTGCAAACAGAAAATCCAAGAAAAGACAGCAGGGGTTGAGGGCCCTTTGTTGCTCGACTCAGCCGGTTCTGTTTCACGGACGCGACTGAGTTCATCATCATTTTCGTTTTGTTTTTTATGGAGCGACATTCATGCTGATCGCCTCTCACAACGCGGTGCAATACTCAAACATGATATACGGGGCGCCACGGTGGCGAGATGTTAACTTCCTCGCCTGGTATACAAGATGCCATTGGTTCGATTCCGACCCTGACGATGCCTGTATGTTTGGAGTTTGCATGTTCTCTCTTTCTCTCCCGGTGATCGCGTGTATTTTTCCCCGGGTCCTCTGGTTTCCCCCTCCACATTGAGAAGCAACATCACGCGCTTAGATTATTTGGCTGCTATAAATGTCCACGTGATAAGCCACTTCGTTGAGCTATCATTTGTGACCAGGTCACTCCTAAAAAAAGTTGCATAACTCATTGTGGCCTTACCGGGTAAAATACAACATATTTTAGTTTTTAATAGTTTATGCAAAATTACGTGAACGGCTAAATTCTATTCATAGCAATAACAATTATTAAAGGGCCGTCGAATGCTATAAAAACAAAAGGTATAATAAACAACAACACAAAGTGATCACGACAGAGGTAGAGAACATTGTGTACGGTACAAAAATCTCCTCCTCCTCACGCCAGCAAACAGGCCACTCAGTGACAACCCAGAGAACCATCTCACACAAGCCAAAGAGCTGCAAGCATGACAGCCAATTAGATATATATATACATTGTAATGCAGAGGAATTGGGTTTAACAAGTGTGCGAAATTAAGAAATGAGTGGACGACTCAAGGTGGTAGAAATCACAGAGAAGATGAGAGAGGGAGAGGAAAACGGCTGCGGGTGTGGTTCGGCCATGTGGAGAGACAACAGGAACATCACGCGGGTCAGAAGGTGGCGAGTGATGCAAGTGGAAGGAAAGAGGTCAAGAGGTCGAGATGAAGGCAGCAGAAGAAGAAGAGATAGGGGGGGGGGGGGGCGATGTGGTGCGATCGGACACGGTGGCCCGAGGAGCGGAAAGAGAGATGGTGCAGAACAGGGCATTGTGGAGAAGGTTGGACAAACGCGTGGAAGGAGAAGAAGATTGTCATTTGTATGAATGTGTAGTGACATCGCGGACACCACGTGGTGTGGGTGTAGTATCAGCCCTAGAGGGGCTCGGTGAGCGCTGATTTTTTGCGCTGGATGGCATCACGCTCGGCGTGCAGTGCCAGCCCTATAGGACAGGGGTTACTAAAGGCCATGACACTCTAGTTGACCCCAGAGGACACGTGACCGGTTAAGTCTACAAAGGGGCCCCAAGTGGGGGCTAGGGGTGGTCACGTGGTCGGGGTTCAGATCCTGCTCGAGGGTTCTGGAAGGTGGGCGTGGCCAAGGGCGGAGCCGGCCACGCCGCAGAGGATCTAAGCCGGGTCCCCCAGAGGGACCAGCGCTGTTGTTCATCCTGAAGAAACCTTCGTTCTACGTTCTACCGAGTCTGTGGTGCCACAGCGACGGGGGCCGCTCGGCCGAGCCAGGGAGCCGCCCGGCTTCCACCGCCGCACTGCCCCCCATCACCCCCCCCACATAAACACGCACCCGCACCCACGTAGGGCCTCGTGGTCGGGTCACCTACCCTGAGTTTTCACCCGAGGGCCCCCTAGGGGGGTTACCCCACGGTTTCTCAGGGCCAGGGAATTGGACAGGACCCTTCCCAGGCCAAGTAACACTGCGGCGCCGTGGGCGGATTTGAGATCGCACGACCACGGCGAGCTCAGAGAGCCCCGCAGTTAGAAACGCATACAAACACAAACACGGGTCAGCAAGGCAGATAGCTGGGGTCAGGACCCGGGACGACTGATTGGTCGAAAGTTCAAAGGCCGGCGGGATCGCAAAAGAGCGGGAAATCCTAGGCTCAGGATTGGTCGAGAGACCAAGGCGGTCGGGACGGGGGCGCCTAGCCTTTGATGTGAATAGTTTAAAAGAAAACGCAGGGGCAGTAGGGAAGTCTCTTCTTCTGGAGTTTGGACACGGGGTCAGCGACGAAGGAGTCATCGGGCGAGCCGCTAGATTGTCTGCAGGACGATCTGAGCGCCGCAAGGTCACCAAGGACTACAGACGGTATCGTGTTGCGCGCCTTACAACACCTCAGAGCGGAGAGTAGGATCCGTAGGAGAGGGTTAGTTCGGGGTAAGGACGAGTAGGAAAGCGGTTTAGCAGAGAGCGCAGCATAGAATAGGGCTACACGGCACCAGAGTGTGGGTTAGAAGCGCCTTGCGGGCCCGCACACACACACGGGTGGCTCGGTTGGTTAGCAAGGGCTAATAAAATCTCGAGCGTAGTAACAAAACCGTGTTGTTGGGTGTTTTTGGAACGTGGTATTAGCGTGCACTGCATTTGCGAGTGTGTGGTCGTTGTATGCATAAAGGCCGTGGTCTCTGTACGATTGTGCGGGTACGGAGGTGTGTGCGTTAACGCCCGGGGAGAGCACTTTTGTGTGTTGGCGTGACTACGCAGCCGTGTGAGAGGAGAATCGTCCTTGTACGATATTTGGGTTGACGTGCACGCGCGAGTGGGGGAGGGGACGAGTCGTTGTGTCGGCGTGTGCCCCGCTTGCGTGTGCTCGTTACTTGCGTAAGCTCTCGGCGTGCGTAATCGGCGTACCCCAGGTGCGCGATCGTAACGTGAGCGGCCAGCGCGGCGCAGAGCGGCGAAAGAGTGGGTGTCGCGTGGGGAGCTGCGTGTGTGTGCGTGCGACCACCCCGTGTGCGATACAGGTGCGCGATCATAACGCGAGTTGAGTTGGAGTGCGCGGAGCGGCGTGTGTGTGTGTGGGCGTGCGTACGTTCGCTCCGTGTGGGTTGCAGGCGCGCGATTAGGACAGGGAGGTATCGTAGTAGGGAGGGGCAGAATACTACTCGATAGTTAGCCATGCCGGCTACGCGGACCCGCGGGGGAGGGGAATCCTCGGGCGATGGTTCCCACGCCACGGGTGAGGAACCTAGCAGCGGGGGGGCGATTGATGATGCTAGCCCAGCCGTTAGCATTATCGAGGGAGGGATCTCGGGGGCTAGCGACCCCCACAAATTGGTGTCAGAAGCGGTACGGACCCCCGCGTTACCTCACGCTAAAATAAGACTAATATTTACCGGCCGGGGGGCCTCTTCGTGGAAGGCATTCGCCCGCAATCTCTTAGGGGCCAAGGAAATTAATGGATGGACGGACGCGCAGGCAGTACGTCAACTTAATATGAATCTTGATGGGCGGGCAGCCGATTTTGTAGAAGCGTTACCCGCGAGCGCACAGACACAGCTAGAGGAGCTGATGCGCCGACTCGATCAGCGTTTTGGCACACGTGACGAGGAGGAAGCAAAATCGGCCTTAGAGGCGCGCCGTCGCCAACCTGGCGAAGATCTCCGTGATTACGCCGAGGATGTGCGCGAGTTAACAAAGATCGCACGCCCGGGGTACGCAACTGAGGTTATTGAGGAACTGGCTGCCGAGAAAATCCAGCGGTACCTGTCTCGCACGGCGTGGTGGCAGCCAGACATGAGCTGCCCACGTCTTCCCTTTAACACCCTTGTCGAGCGCGCACGTAAGTGTGAAAGAATTCACAGCGAACGCGCGCAGCTCCGGGGGCTGGGACGAGAGCGCGCCATTGCGAGCCTGCTCTCGGAAGACGAGGAGGAGAAACAGGAGCTCGCGAGGACGGTAAGGGGCCGGGAAAGAGAGCCTCCAGTGTCCCGCGAGACAACCCCGGGATGGGTTGCCGGTATACAAACGGGTATAAAGGATGTCTCCGGCCAGGTAACCCAGATAGACAACAAGGTAAACCAAGTAGGTGAAAGGGTAACCCAGGTACGCGAGGAAACGAATAAAAATATGACCAAACTGCAAACCTCCGTTGAGACCATCCGATCCGAAATGGGGGACCTACGCGCCACGGTGGGAGGGTTATCTGGGAGGGTAGCCCGACTAGAGGCGGAGGGTGGACGGCGACGTAATGGGGGGGGAGGGAGTGGGCAGGGGGCCCACTACGGAGCCGCCCCCCCTCCCCGGGCATGTTATATGTGCGATCGCCGAGGGCATCTAGTGAGAGACTGTCCTGAAATCACCCGAGCTAGGCAGACGCGGGGGTTAAACTCCAACGCCTCCTAGTGAGCGGACCAACTAGGGGTGCAATCGACGCGGTCCCGATACAAATAGACGGTAATGAGAATAATGGCGAGCGAGTGATCCATAAACAGGTTACAACAACAACACCCAAGGGCGCGGGGACCTCGGGCGATTGGCTGCGGGAGCTGGTGGCAGGGATAACGGGAGCCACGTCGCTGGTGGAAGGCCAGGTGAACGGGCAGCGCACCCGGATCCTGCTGGACACGGGCGCCGTGGCCTCTCTCATGAGCGCCGCGCACTGCAGCATGCTCGGGGTGGACGTGGGCTGCCTGCAGGCCCCGGATCGCGCGCTGCACACGGCAAGCGGAGCCGGGATGGGGTTGCTGGGGAAGGTCTCCCTCGAGGTCCGTCTAGGAAACCAGGTGTGCACACAGGAATTCTACGTGTCGAGTGTGTTGTGCCACGAGTGCATTGCAGGAACGGACCTCCTGGAAAAGTTGGGACTTAACGTACAGCCCCGGCAACGATGCGCTACGGTGGAGGGCAGCGGGGAGCGGATTCCGTTCCTAGGACAGGAGCCGAATCGCCCACGCTTCACACCCGTGGCCGCTACGCTGGTGTCGGCCGTCACCATCGGACCTCTCGCCGAGATGCTGGTGCCAGTGGCAACCCTCTCCACCGACCCAACCCACCGACCATCGGGCGAGGTAATGCTGACTCCGCACCCGGAGTTGGCATCGCGATACGGGGTTGTAGGGTCAGCCACACTGGTAAACGCAGATGGGGGCCGGCTGTTTATACGTGTGTTTAACCCACACAGTACCCCGGCAATGATACGACGACGCACCCCGATAGCCACCGTACACCCCCTGCACGCACGCCACTCTAACGACTCGGTGTTCGCACTCTGGGCTGAGGACCCCGGGCGTCCTGAGGGTGACCAGGACCTGGCCTGGCGAGTCGGCCCGACTCCCCGAGCCGAGGTCGTTCCCCTGCTCGACGCGTTACATGTACCATGGGCGGATTTACCTAAGGGAGAGGCCGATCGGCTGCGCGAGTTACTGCGGGAGTATGCCGACGTATTCAGTGAACACGACTCGGACGTGGGTCGGACCGATCTTGTTAAGCACCAAATTGACACCGGTGCAGCCCGACCCATCAAACTCCCTGCGTACCGAGTGGGCGCACCCGAACGCGCCCAAATCAAAGAGGCAGTTGGGGACATGCTTCGCGATAACATAATTCAGCCCTCGGCGAGCCCCTGGTCAGCCCCAGTGGTACTGGTAACGAAAAAGGATGGGTCAACCCGGTTCTGCGTCGATTACCGTAAACTAAATGCAGTCACGCTCGGAGACGCTTTTCCCATCCCACGCATCGACGACACCTTCGACAGTCTCGCAGGAGCGCGGTATTTTTCCACCCTCGATCTGGCGTCCGGTTACTGGCAGGTGGAGATGACGGAGGAGGATCGGCCAAAAACAGCATTCACCACCCCGATGGGCCTGTTTGAGTTTCGAGTGTTGCCGTTCGGACTCACTAACGCGCCCGCGACGTTCCAGCGGTTGATGGAGTTGGTGATGCGGGGCTTGCAGTGGGAACAGTGCCTGATTTACCTGGACGACGTAATAGTGTTCAGTAGGTCGCTGTCCGAACACTGGTCCAGGCTGCGGGAAGTATTCCAGCGACTGCGAGCAGCCCATCTCAAGCTCAAGCCACGTAAGTGTTACATTGCGCAACGCGAGGTGGGGTACCTCGGACACCGAGTCAGCAAGGCAGGGGTGAGCACCGATCCCGAGAAGGTGCGTGCCATAGTGGATTGGCCGCAGCCGAGGAACCTGACGGAGATCAGGTCATTCTTGGGACTCGCCACTTATTACCGTCGATTTGTAAAGGGATTCAGTGAGATTGTACGCCCCCTCACCCAACTCACCTCCCCTAAGAACCCCTATCAGTGGTCGGAGGCCTGCCAGACGGCTTTCACCATACTCAAAGACCACCTCACCCACACCCCCACCTTGGCTTTCCCAGATTTCACCACCGATTTTATTTTGGACACTGACGCCTGCAGCAGTGGGCTGGGCGCGGTGCTGTCGCAAGTGCAGGGTGGGACGGAGCGGGTCATCGCGTACGCCAGTCGGACCCTGAGCGGGGCCGAGCTGAACTATTGTGTAACCCGTCAGGAACTGTATGCTGTAATTTTCGCGTGTAAACAGTTCCGACCGTACTTGTACGGCAGGAAATGTCGTGTGCGCACCGATCATTATGCACTGCAGTTCCTCCTTACATTCAAGGAACAGCGGGGGCAGATGGCTCGATGGCTGGCGCAGCTGCAGGAGTACAACCTGCAGATCGAGTACCGAGCGGGGCGGACACACGCGAACGCGGACGCCTTGTCAAGACGGCCCGCGGTGCGCGCTGAGACGAGGGAGGGAGACGCCTGCCCGTGCTTCACGGGGGGACGCTGCCGCCAGGCAGCAGAACCCAAGGAGCGCGCGGAAACTAAACTCCCCCCCCCGAGAGAGAGTGCAGTGTGCGCCGCAGGAACCCCTGCAGAAGGAGCCCGGGGACAGACGGATCATCCCACCCCAACCGGGCAGATCCAAGAGGATGTCGGCTGCGCCTTCCCGGGCTTGGACGACGAGCAGCTGCGACAAACCCAGCAGCGGGATCCGGATCTGGCGGCGGTGGAGGCGGCACTGCGAGAGAGGAAGGATGCACTACCAGGGCCCTGGAGCGGTTTGTATGCCCGGTTGTGTGTAGAAAACGGGGTGGTGAGGGAACTGGCCGACGCTGGGCAGCCGGGGTGCATCTGCGTTCCCGCCCATGTGCGACCCCAACTACTACGACTGGTACACGACCACCCGCTCGGGGGCCATGATGGGGAACGGCGCACCCGGGAGACTCTGCGTCGCCAGTATCTCTGGCCTAAATTGGCGCAAGATGTGGCCGCCTGGGTGCAGGGCTGCCGTGCCTGTCAGCAGTGTGGGCAAAAGCCGGCGAGGTACCAGGTACCCCTGAGGCCGTTCCGAGTCAGTCGGACGAATCAGTTGGTCGGAATCGACCTGCAGGGGCCCTTTCCACGATCCCACCGGGGCAACCGATATATTCTCGTAGCGGTGGAGTACTTCACCCGCTACCCCGTGGCGGTGGCTATCCCGGATAAAACAGCCCTCGTAGTGGCCCGGGCCTTCGTGGAAAACTACGTACTTAAGTGCGGGATCCCCGAACGAGTCATTACCGACCAGGGTAGTGAATTCGAGGCCGAACTATTCCAGGCGCTGTGCCGAGAGTTCGGGATCCAGAAGGACCGAACCACAGCGTATCACCCCCAGGCGAACGGGATGGTAGAGAGGATGAACCAGACTCTGGCCGGGAAGCTTAAATGCATGGCGGCCGTGAATCAACAGGACTGGGACGAACACCTCCCCTATGCCTTGTTCGCCTACACCACCGCCGTTCACACATCCACAGGACAGACCCCGTTCCTAATGATGTTTGGTCGCGAGTCTCGCCTGCCCGCAGATCTGCTGTTCGGTGTCCCTCCGCCGCAACGGGAGGAAGGGAGCCACCCCGTGGAGCACTTGCTGGAGACCCTGCGAGGGGCCAGGGGCCGAGCCTACCCGCACGGAGAGGCCGCGCACCAGCGGCAAGAGCAGGGCGCCCGACCCCGTATGGAGCCCCCCTTCTACACTGCGGGCTCCGAGGTGTGGCTGTACACTCCCCGCGTCGGTGCCGGACAGGTGGGGAAGCTGACCACCTACTGGCGAGGACCCTGGATTGTGAGACGGCAGATCTCACCATGGACGGTGCTGATTCAGGGAGGAGAGAGGGGCCGGGAGATGGTGGTCAACATCCGCCGACTGAAGCCGTGGCGAGCAGCCCCCGAGGGGGGGAGCCCCGCTGTCCAAGTACCCCGAAACCCCGGGGTTCCCCCACCCCCCGTGCCCGGGGGCCTCGCGCAGTATATGGGCCCCACGGAGCCCCGGGCTCCGAGGGGCCCCGGGCGGGGCCGGGGGCGACGAGGACGGCGACCCTTAAACCCCACCGCCTCTGAGTTTGTTCCCCAGCCCGCAGGTGCCAGAGACCGAGGGGAGCCGTTGGAATGGAGGAGGAGACCACCGCCGGAGCCCCAGGAGACGGAGCCGCCACCCCCGAGGCCAGCCACAAGGGCCGGGCGAATCCCGCGGACCCCGCGGCGATACCTCGTGGGGGCAACCCAGGCGAGGTGCTCCAGTCAACCCGGGACGGGGACTGGCACCCCGGGGGGCTATGTGGTGCCACAGCGACGGGGCCGCTCGGCCGAGCCAGGGAGCCGCCCGGCTTCCACCGCCGCACTGCCCCCCATCACCCCCCCCACATAAACACGCACCCGCACCCACGTAGGGCCTCGTGGTCGGGTCACCTACCCTGAGTTTTCACCCGAGGGCCCCCTAGGGGGGTTACCCCACGGTTTCTCAGGGCCAGGGAATTGGACAGGACCCTTCCCAGGCCAAGTAACACTGCGGCGCCGTGGGCGGATTTGAGATCGCACGACCACGGCGAGCTCAGAGAGCCCCGCAGTTAGAAACGCATACAAACACAAACACGGGTCAGCAAGGCAGATAGCTGGGGTCAGGACCCGGGACGACTGATTGGTCGAAAGTTCAAAGGCCGGCGGGATCGCAAAAGAGCGGGAAATCCTAGGCTCAGGATTGGTCGAGAGACCAAGGCGGTCGGGACGGAGGTGTGTGCGTTAACGCCCGGGGAGAGCACTTTTGTGTGTTGGCGTGACTACGCAGCCGTGTGAGAGGAGAATCGTCCTTGTACGATATTTGGGTTGACGTGCACGCGCGAGTGGGGGAGGGGACGAGTCGTTGTGTCGGCGTGTGCCCCGCTTGCGTGTGCTCGTTACTTGCGTAAGCTCTCGGCGTGCGTAATCGGCGTACCCCAGGTGCGCGATCGTAACGTGAGCGGCCAGCGCGGCGCAGAGCGGCGAAAGAGTGGGTGTCGCGTGGGGAGCTGCGTGTGTGTGCGTGCGACCACCCCGTGTGCGATACAGGTGCGCGATCATAACGCGAGTTGAGTTGGAGTGCGCGGAGCGGCGTGTGTGTGTGTGGGCGTGCGTACGTTCGCTCCGTGTGGGTTGCAGGCGCGCGATTAGGACAGGGAGGTATCGTAGTAGGGAGGGGCAGAATACTACTCGATAGTTAGCCATGCCGGCTACGCGGACCCGCGGGGGAGGGGAATCCTCGGGCGATGGTTCCCACGCCACGGGGGAGGAACCTAGCAGCGGGGGGGCGATTGATGATGCTAGCCCAGCCGTTAGCATTATCGAGGGAGGGATCTCGGGGGCTAGCGACCCCCACAAGTCTCCAATACGTGGACCTGGACCCGAGCTGTGGTCCCGATCCATAGTAGCAGTTACGTTGTAGCTAGTGTAGTAACTAGTGTAGTTTGCCTGGTGGTCACCACCATAGGTTGTTATTCTGTTAAGGGGCAGTTACCCCGTGTGTGTTAAATAAATGTGTTGCCTCCAAGTGGACTTCTGCGACTACAAATGCATTACCCCCCCCCCCCACTGCTGGTCCTCGCCCGTGATTGGCTCACAAAAAACCCGCTACAACGCAAATCTTGCTATCATACAAATTTGCGATTGAAAGATAGAACGCTTCAAGGAATTCATTGGTAGCATTTGCCACCTCAGTTGGTACCGATCGTGCATTTGTGGGCCCATGGCAGGAACTTGAAAACCAATCGCAGGGGAAACTTACTGAAGCCATGAATTCTATTTTCCGGTGTCTCAAATTTGCTTGCAATCGAGTGATTTTCCCTACAGATTTATAGCAGAATCTTTATTTTTTTACCCCTTAAAACATTTACAGATAGTCACTATCATCTTGGGAAATGCAATGTATTCATACATAATTTAAACCATCCTCATCGTCATACTTCTATTGGCTTATTGAACGATGCACGTCCATCATTGCAACAGCTAGGCAACCGGAGCTGTGCATTTTAAGTGAATAGCAGAGAGCGAGCAAATTGTGCACGAGCATGGACAGGGCAAATAATGCAAAGAGAATGGGGATCGCAGGCCATTCCTCCACCAATTCATTTCGGCGAACGTGCAGCAACAGCGGAGTGTTGTAGAACATATTCTCTGCGCTCTTTTTACAGGTAATGGGAAGAGATGACTCGTGTGTAAACAATCTTTGGAAATAATACAAACCTGCAGCGGTAGGAAGTGTAATACATGTATATATATATACACACATGTACAGTACGTGTACCAACTGGTGCTTTGCCAATGCTAACAGAGCTTGAATAATGTTTACATCTGAAAAATTGTACGAGGTTATTTTAATTAAAATTGTCACCACGACCAGGCAGCCATACTGGACCCGACATGTAATATCAGTTCTTTGTGAACCACATGCATCTCCACGCCTAACATTGCTACCCTACTTGTTTTTGCGTGTTATCAGAGCAATGCTTTCGCGCATTTAACTACAAAAAAGACAAAGATCCCCCGTATAGCCTTAACAGACTGTTGGGGCAAGTGCTGTTAGCGAGCAGCACCTGTGAAGGCCGGCACGGCACACGCGGGGTGTGTGGCCAGCACCACGCTTATGCCGTCTTTGTATCCCGAGTGGCGGTGTTTGACACACCGCTCCAGGTACTCATTTAAGGGTAAAGTTGACATAGTGGAGGCCCAGGATAATTATCACTGGTGTTGTTGGCCGTGAGCTAACTGACTCTCCCCACGCGTGTTTTTTATTAAATGTTAAAACACGCATAAAGTCAACATGAAGATATATTAAAGTACATGGGGCTGTTGGAGCAAGTTGAGTTTGCCACGACATTTTGAACGCCAAACTACCGTACACGCCAGCTATTACTTTTGGGCTAATGGGTACTAGAAACGGGACTGCAGAGCCTGGGAGAGAACGATTGAGAAACGGCGTGCGGCAGGTAGTCAAAATCGGGATTAACAAAATAATGGATTCTCAAAATGCAATCACCAGCTCCGGATTAGGACAATTCACTGAATCGCCCCGGTGGTGGACCTCGTGTACTGGATGTCTGCGACGTAAAAAAAAGCGCTTCATAGCTCATCGGATTTCTCCAGGATGACTACAGATTCTCGTTGCGGCGTTCTGCAAGGGGGGCGAGGGGGGAGCGAGGGAAAGGGCGGGGTGGCCTTGTCCTATACAAAAGTGACCGCACTCCAAAAACAATTAGTATCGACTTTCGGTAAACGCGGCGCGAAAAACATTCTTTTCGGGAAGCGCGTTTTGAATGATAAAATCGAGACAGCGAATCGTGGGGCCCCCGCCAGACAGAGGCAATCGAGGATGACTAAAGCGGCTGAGTGCGTCGCTGACGTCAGGGCACGCGAGATGTCACCGGTGCCCCCTTTTTTGTGTGCGCGAGTCACTTAAACGACCCGAGGCTGAGTGGCTGAGGTCACGCTGAGAGAAGCCAGATCGCCTGACGGGCCTTTTGCTGCTGCTACTGCTGCTGCATCATCCCCCCCACTCGCCGCCGCCGTCACACCCCCCCACCACCCCCACCACCACACACCGTGGCCTTTCAACTCCAGCCCACCAACGCGCGTGTCGGAAAGGAGCCCTTCTCTGCTCTGCGCGACGCCGCGAGGAGTATTCCACGTGGCGTGACTCACTCCAGCCCAAAAATACACACGGCGGCGGCGGCAGCAGCAGCCGACGCCCGATCGGTTTTTTTTTGCAGATGAAAAAAGTTTCAGCGTCTCGAGTTGACGACGCGGCGTGACGAGTGTGGTAGTGTTTTTAAAAAAAAATTACAATTGTCGTAATATGTTTTTTTTTGCAGCGATATTTCGATGCAATGTGTTTGTTGGGCCACCACCTTGGGCCGTGAAGCGTCAATTGGAGTCTGTCTCCGGCTCGGTGCAATCGAGATCGATTGCGGTGTGGTAAGGCATTATCCACACTTGTCTACACAATTGTCTACAAAACGTTCAACATTCATGCGGTGACTTGCGGTTCAGTGGCAGGACTCATTATACGGGAGCCTGGGGGCCGATACAATAAAACTCAGTGCCACCCCCACACACCACCCCCCACCACCACCGCCTCTCAGCGATTCCTCGCCAAATGCCACCTCGCTCCGCGCTGTTTAAATCAATCGCGAAAGCAACAAGAGGCACGCGGAGCGTCTTGAACAAGAGCGAGCCAAGCGGTCTGGAAAACAACAAAAAAAAACCAGCACCGGCTCGCTCAATATCACGCGCACGCACGCACAGCCAGGCACCAGCAGCCAGGCACGAGCAGCCAGGCACCAGCAACCAGGCACGCAACATCTTGATGTGATGTCTTTCCCGGGGAAAGAAAAACGAGCAACACACTCGCTGCGTGCGCGCGCGCACCCACGTGGGCGCTCCGATTTCCTTTTGTCTTTGCCTCATCCTATCCCTCTTCTGCCACCCGTCAAGCCCCCCTCCCTCCCTCCCTCCAACCACTCTCTCGAGTCCTCTCCACTCCTCCTCTCGCCGCCCGCTCGGCCGATGCTCCCGGGTTGCCTCGACTGCACCAAGCGCCGTGGCGGTGGCAGCGGCGGTGATTGCTTTTGCGCTCTCCAGCTCCGAATCATTTGACCCCCCCCCCACCGGGGGGGAGGGCTGGGCTGGCAAGCACTGACGTCGAGCTACCGCACGCCGCACGGGCACACGGGCGCGCGCACTCCCTCCCCTCCCTCTCCTCCTCCCCTCCCCTCCCTCCCTCCTGCCCTCCCCTCCCTCTCGCCCGCCTGCGCTTTGCTCCGCACGCGCATTCGTTCGCGCTCCGTCACAGCGAGCGAGCGAGCGCTCCAACCCCGCGCCGTGCGCAGTGTGGCACCCGCCGTTCGCGCGACTCCCGCTCCGCTTTCCAGCCCTCGTTGGCTCGCAGAGGTACGGCACCACCTGGGACTCCCCCTCCCCCCCACATACCCCTCCCCACCCCATCACCCGCGTGCCTTCCTGCACCGTCCGCTCGTCACGGCGTCGCCAAACTCAGCGCCGCTCGCGCGCAGTCGATGGGGCGCAGCCGCCTGGCTAAAGGGAGCAGACGCTTGTAGGGAGACGGAGGGAGGGAGACAGGCGGAGGGAGACAGAGAGAGGGAGGGAGGGAGAGAGGGAGATTGCTGTTGGCAATGATTGCTTTTTTGTGTCGTTTCTTAAATGGCGCTTTTTTTTTGTGTGTGCATTGCATTAAGCGCAGAAAGTGTGCGTCTGCGGGAGAGTGCGGGGTGTCCGTGCCACGGACGCGAGGGATACCTCTGGCACGGGGGGGGGGGTTGTGGGGGGACAACTCTTCTGCGTGCCGAGGGCTACCGTGCGGATTTTGCGTTCCGCGGCATTTGATAACGAGACGCGGCTACACTTTAGAAACGAGGCGGCGTTTAATAATAACGCGCTCGTCAATGAGCGGTTAGCGCGACGCCGCGCTACGAACCTGGCGACCCGGGTTCGATTCCCGCTCACCAGTGACGATTTTATCTGAATTGGTCCGGCGCGCCCCCCTCGCTAGGTCGACTCAGCCTCAAATGAGTACCTGGCGCGGTGTGTAAACATCGCCACTGGGGAGACAAAGGCGGCCGGGCGTGGTGTTGGCCACCCACCCACTCGTGTACCGTGCCGGCCTTCGTAGGTGCTATTCGCTAACAGCACTTGCCCCAACAGTCTGTTAAGGCTACACGGGGGATCTTTGTATTTGTGTTGTGTGTGGCTGTCAAAGGAAACAAAATAAGAGGCGACGTTTCGGACAATGACCCTTTATAGCACGTACGAAAATACGACACCATTGTGCCTGGTTTGAATTACATTTAAAACAAATGTTTCGTGCTAATTTTTTTTTAAGTAGGTATATGAACAGTTAAGTAACAGTAACTACTGGGTCGCGTAATTCACGTAATTTTTTAAAAAAAAGTATTACTAACTAAACTCATATTGCTTTGAATAGATCGCTTCTGTTACTTAATCGCCTGCTGCTTTATAAATAGCCCCGTGAAAGTAGAAACCGCCACTGTGATTTGGGTTTAATTGGCGCACGACAATGAATCTGCATGCGTGCCGATAACGCTTGCAAGCGAAGCATCTCACGGCGTGGCTACATTCAGACAATCTCTGTGACGCTTGTGGATAAAGGGGCTTCATTGCTCATCGGATTCCTCCAGGACAAACATGATGATTAATCGCATCGCAGCTGTGAGCGGCAGTGGCGAGCAGCGGCGGTGCCGGCAAATCGGTGAGAGAGTGACCAGAGGCTTGGGGACTTGTTACCAGAGGTCGCAACCGGGTACCCGATACCCGTACTCTACCCAATACCCGGCTACCCGTACCCGGCCGGGTACGGGTACGGGTACCCCTTTGCGACCCTGGTGCGGCCGGGTATGAGTAGGCCGTGAGTCACTGGTGAGTAACTGTTTGTCACTCATTTCCCAACGTCTTGTCTCTTCTCACAATTCAAGTTCCTAGAATAAACCCACCGGCGCCTGCAACATGGCTTCATCCCAGAGGTCGCAATCAGGTACCCGATACCCGTTCCCTACCCGTACCCGGCCGGGTAGGGTACGGGTACGACCGGGTACGGGTACCCGTTTGCGACCCTGGTGCGGCCGGGTAGGGGTACGGGTAAGGAATCAAAACTCGTTTGCGACCTCTGCTTGTTACGGAGCGGTCAGGGAGCAGTCAAAGAGCACGAAGGGAGAGAAGAATGATGGATTATGGGTGGCAAGAGGGTTGACAGAGTTGAGAATTTCCTTGCGTAGTGAGATAGTGTGTGTGTGTATGTGCGTGTGTATGTGTTGGGAGCGGTAGTGTAGCGGTTAGCGCGCTGCGCTACGAACCTGGCGACCCAGGTTCGTTTCCCGCTCACGGCCAATACCAGTGACGATTATCTGAACGGGTCCAGGGCCTCCTTTAGGTCGACTCAGCCGCAAATGAGTACCTGGTGCGATGTGTAAACATCGCCACTAGGGAGACAAAGGCGGCCGGGCATGGTGTTGGCCACTCACCCCCTCGTGTTCCGTGCCGGCCTTCATAGGTGCTCGCTAACAGCACTTGCCCCTACAGTCTGTTAAGGCTACACGGGGGGATATTGTGTGTGAGTCCGCGTGTTAAACTGGCAACGTGGTGAACTGTCACTTAAGAGGTTCCTGGTTGGATTTCGGTGGCTAGGAGATGTTGACTCCCTCGCCTGGTATGCAGGAGAGCGTGGGTTCGATCCTGACCCTGATGCCTGCTGCTGTATATTTGGACTTTGCGTGTCTCTCTCTCTCTCTCTCGCCCCGTGGTCTCGTGGATTTTTCCCAGGGTCCTCCGGGTTCTCCCCCTCCACATTTAGAATCAACGTCACGCGGTTAGAGCATTTGGCTGCTATACATTTCCACACGATAAGCCACTTCGTTCAGCTATCAATTGTGGTCAGCCCGCTTCTGAAAAAGAGCTGTCCTGTACAGTTCAGTGGGGCCTTACCTGGTAAAATAAAATAAAAAGTTAAATTTTTCGCGGCCAGGCAGGTTGACACCTCGGGTTTGAGGTTCCTTCACGTGAACCACCGCAATGTGCACATACACAGAGCGCATCTTACCCGTTATCCTGTTACCCGCCACTCCGCGAGCAGTCGTTGTTGGGTCTGCGGGAGAAAACAACTTCCCACGTCCAATTAATTATCCGCCATTCTCCACGACTTTGCCCACCAGTTCATTTGCGGGACGGCTTCCAATCACGCGCATTACAGGAATTGCCCTGTAATCGGCTCTTGTATCGATTCGGTGGGCCGGTGAATAGTTGCAACCACAGTTTTCAGAGACAAATTACTTTTAGTTTTTGAAACCCCGTGCGCTTTGTGTTTTGCGTCGTTAAAATCAGCGACTCGAAACGACGAAATAACCGTAGCAACTGCGGATTAATAATAACGTTTAAATATCTACAACTTTAAACTCCAAAGTAAACAATGCCCCACGTGGCAAAGTGCGTGGCCAGGTGTGCGGCTGTGTTAACAGTTGAAACAGTAAATAAAGGAGTGGCTGCAGTAGATGTGTGTGTTGGGAGTGTATGTGGAGTATGCGCGTGTGTGTGTGTGTTGGTCGTGTAGCGGTTAGCGCACTGCGCTATTTCATTTAGTTTCAGTTTCATTTATTTGGCATAGCCCTGTGAGCCATTCGGCTCTTGAATCGGGTGCAACCGCAACAAAGAAAAACATGAACAAAAAACATCTTAAAGTGACTACGCGCAAACAGAAAATCCAGGAAAAAACAGCAAAGTGTTCCAAAAAAAGCACCGTATATCAATGCTGTGTGAAAAAATCCCAGTGCGATGCAAGTCAAACAATAACAACCATAAAACAATTTAGATTAAAGTTATGAGTCTAACTCTGTACTACAAAAAAACAAATATGGCTAAACCAAAATTAAGCCGGCGACCCGAGTTCGCGTCCCGCTCACGGCCAACACCCAGTGACGATTCTTTTGAACCGATGCTGAGCCTCCCCTAGGTCGACTCAGCCTCAAATAAGTGCCTGGTGCGACGTGTAAACATCACCACTGGCAAGACAAAGGCGGCCGGGCGCGGTGCTGGCCACTCACCCCCTCGTTCCGGCTTTCATAGGTGTTCGCTAACAGCACTTGCCCCAACAGTCTGTTGAGGCTATAGGGGGGATCTTTGTCTTTTTTGAAGCGGTAATGCGGCGGCTTCGCGTGCTGCGCTACGAACCCTGTGACCTGCGCTCGATTCCCGCTCACGGCTGAATGTGTGAATCGATCCTAGGCCACCCCCACCCTCTGGGTCGACTTGGCATCAAATGAGTCCCTGGAACTTCCGTATCACGGGAGAGGTGGCACCGTCGCCTTTCCCAGCGCTCCCACCTGGGGATGTCTTCGTCTCGTCACACGGGTGGCCCGAGAACCACGATCGCAAAAGACTTGGGGAATAAGGAAGAAGGAAAAAACCCCGCCACAAATCTGGCGCGTTCGACGTACACACGCACACACACACACAGATCCTCCATATAGCCTTAGCAGACTGCAGGGGCAAGTGCCGTTAGCGAGCACCTATGAAGGCCGCAACGGCACACGAGGGGGTGGGAGGCCAGTACCACGCCCGACCGCCTTTGTCTCCCCAGTGGGGATGTTTACAAACAGAACCAGGTACTCATTTGAGGCTGAGTCGACCTAGGGGAGGCCCAGGACCAGGCAATGGGTGTTGGCCCTGAGCGGGAATCGAACCCGGATCACCGGTTCATAGCGCAGCGCGCAAACCGCTACACTACCGCTCCCCACACACGCACACACACACGCACGCACACACGCACAAACGCACGCACACACGCACACACACATACACACACACACGCGCACACACACATACGCGTACACGTGCCCGCGTGTCAAACGCGGACACGACTGCGCTAAAAATAAAATGCGCCACGGTTGCACGCATCTCTCCGGGATTGTTTACGCACTGTAATTTTACGCGAACGTTTATATTTATATATTTATATTATATGTAAAGTGCCATGCCGAGGTGGCTCTGAAAGGCGTTCACGGCTCAGTCACCAAGCCGAGTTGGGCCCCTTCCAACAACGAAATGGGGGAGGACACGATGGGTACCCGTTGCTTCGGAGTGTGGTAACGAACACTCAACTAAACTTTCTTTTTTAATTGACCAGGTAAGGCCCACTGAGCTATGCAGCTCTTTTTCAGAAGCGACCCCGCCACAAATGATCGCTCAACGAAGCGAGCTTATCGCGTGGAGATTTAGGCAGCCAAATAATCTAAACGCGTGATGTGGATTCTAAATGTGTAGGGGGGAAAAAAACGGAGAACCAGGAGAAAAATCCACGCGACCACTGGGAGAGGAACACGCAAACTCCAAATATACAACAGGTGTCAGGGTTTGAGGTCGAACCCACGACCTCCTGTATACCAGGCGAGATTGTTAACATCTCGCTCCCGCGGTGCAAATGAATGTAAGCTAGACACACCATCCTTCTGAGAAAGCAATTGCGAGATTGGTGCCGAACCAGCCCGGTCAATTATTTCAGATACTAAAACCGTCCTCCGGCGCTCCGTCTCCAAGCAGGAGGGCCCTGGGAGTTAAACGGTGGCGATAGGGGCGACAGAAAATGAATTTTTGATATACTCTTTGGTGACAGACAGAGCCACTCTTATGATTATTAGATCGCTATAAATATTATTATTATTATAACACGTAAAGAGAGGAATTATTGGATATACACTATCGAGTCACATTTGCACGATACAATCAGCTTGCAGTCATCTCATAGCAGGACAAAGAACTGAGATGAGAATACGCTGCCACATACTGTATCATTCTGCGTACTCTACAATGTTGCTCAGCAGTGCAGCTCAGAATCCCTATTATAACGGGTGCATACAGCGTTATAATGGGTGCATATCGCGTTATAACGGGCACGTATCGCGTTATAATGGGCACGTATCGCGTTATAACGGGCGCGTACCACGTTATAACAGGCGCACATCGCGTTATAACGGGCACGTATCGCGTTATAACGGGCGCGTACCACGTTATAACGGGCACGTACCACGTTATAACGGGCGTGTACCGCGTTATAACGGGCGCACATCGCGTTATAACGGGCGCAGTGGCCTCCTGTCCCTCACAGGCCAGCGGGAGGTCACGAGGACGACTACAACTTCGGCAAAGTGAGAACGTGAATAACATTTTTAAAAAAATTATTTTCTTCACAGACACACATATCCCAGGGGCACTACCAGGGGCAAAATCTCACAGGATAACATATTGCTTTCTGCAGCACAAGACTACGAGAAGAGACAGATTTTGAATCAATAAAGAATGTTTACAACTCGGACGATCATACAAGGGATTAAATCGAGTGCGTGACTGCCACGGTTATAATTTAGTTTTACACACAAAAAAAATTGCCGTAAGTCCTTCCACTGAACTCTTGTGTGTGGCAATCTGTTCAGAAGCTCGCTGGCAATGTCGAGGGGTCCTGCTGTTGCTGGCCACGATGAGAGGGCTTCAGCAGAGAGAGAGAGAGTTTGTGTTAAGTCACGTAGGTAAAGAAAATAAAATAAAAAAGATAAAAATGATATATAATCTTTTATTTTTTATTTTATTTTTATTTCTTATTTTCTTTGCCTACGTGACTTGACGTGAAAAAATAAATAAAAGATTAATTCTAATTTTTTATCTTTTTTTATTTTATTTTTATTTTCTTTACCTACATGACTTTACGTGAAAGAAAAAAAAGATTATTTATAATTTTAATCTTTTTTAATTTTATTTTTATTTTCTTTACCTACGTGACTTTACGTGAAAGAAAATAATAACTAAAAATAATATAAAAAAAGAGAAAAAGTATCAATAATCTTTTATTTTTTATTTTATTTTTATTTCTTATTTTCTTTACCTACGTGACTTCACCGAAAGAACCAAGAGTATGGATCCTTGCAGTCACGAAAACTTCAAATCTAGAAAGCGTTTGTGTTGTTTCGCTCTTCCTCCTCGTCCGTTGAAAGAGCGCATGCCACAGTGAGGATACTATTGTCCATAGTTTGGGTTTCATGGCAACAATCACACTACTTTGGCTTATCATTAACGTGTCTCTATCGGTCTCTGTGTATCTCTATTGTCTATGCCTTCACTATCTGGTCCATAGTTTGGGTTGCGTGGCCGCAATCGCACGACTGTGGCCACAATCAACGCGTCCTTGATGTGACACGGATGCTGCCATGGTGTGACGGATGGCACGCTGGAGGTCGCTGGGTTCAATTCGATCTCCGGGTGCGGCGGTCGAAACGACGGCGCAAGTGCCTTCAATCCTCCCCGCCGCCTCTGTCCGCTGATGCAGCGTGCACGATTTGGTTCACTACATTTTGCTGAAGGGCAGGTCGCGTGCGTGGTGGTGGGGTGTATGTTTCTTGATCTGGAGGGGCGCCACGGTGGCGAGATGTTAACTACCTCGCCTGGTATGCTGGAGGTCGTGGGTTCGATCCCGACACTGACGCTTGCTGTATGTTTGGAGTTTGCGTGTCTCTCTCTCTCTCCCCGTGGTCGCGTGGATTTTTGGTCTGGGCCCCCCTGTTTTTCCCTCTACATTAAGAATCAACATCACGCGTTTAGAGTATTTGGCCGCTATAAATGTCAACGTGATGATAAGCCACTTCGTTGAGCTATCATTTGTGGCCAGGTCGCTTCTGAAAAAAGAGCTACATAGCTTAGTGGGGCCTTGCCTGGTAAAAAAAATAACAAAAATAGTTTAAAGTGTGGCTACACACTTTAAACTATTTTTCGTGGGAAAGTGGAGGCCTTTCGATTTAAAGCTTTCGTGACTGCAGGGATTCATCTTCTTGGTTCTTTCGGTAAAGTCACGTAGAAGGGAAGTAATAAAATAATAAAAATAAAACATAATAAAATAATTCTCACATTGAGAATTACATTGAGAATTATTTTATTATGTTTTATTTTTATTATTTTATTACTTCCCTTCTACGTGACTTTACCGAAAGAACCAAGAAGATGGAGGCCTTTCCACCAGCAGCGGGCGTGAGCGGAGCAATTTCAGGTCCGCGCCTTTACCTCTTGCACCCCCCCGCCCTACCCCCCTGACAGTTTGCGCTACGGAAATAGCCCGAGACAGATGTTCGCGCGCCCCCGTAGCCGAGAAGACGACAGGCAGCTTCTACGGTCACAGAGGCGAGCGAGTAATTTGTGGATTTCTTCCGTGCCAAGTTCTGGCTCCGCTTGCGGGGCAAATTTGCGTCGCGTAAATTTCGCGAGCGAAAGTTTTGTTGCCAAACAACGCGCGTGCGCGCGCAAAAGAACCAACCGCAGATCCCTTGCGAAGACGAAAAGAAAGCACGTCCCAGCTAGTAGTCGTACGAGCGTCAGAAGTGCAATGTTAAGTGGGTGGGATAAATGTGACACTGTCTGTACATACAACACGTGGTGCGCACCCTTCTTGACGGGTTCGTCAACTTGAAACCGTCCCCAACCCTCCCCCTCCCCCGCCGCCCCCCACCAAAGGTTAGGGCCGTGTCCTGTTTATACCGTGCCACAGCTTTTGTCTTCGCCTGCCGAATGATCTCCTTACACCCAGCGGAGGCTGAGTGCGAGCCACCAGGAACACGGCTCGAGATCCCTTTGACAAACAGCGCCGCTGCGAAACATCCATTCGGCGCGCTTTCGCAAATCCTCCCACTGCGATGCTCGGTGCGAGATAAAAACTCACATTTTTGCGCGTTGCACAATATCCGCGCTATATATACACACACACACAGGGTGCTTTCAAAAATGTTAACACTTCCGAGAATTTGCAACAATAGCACAATAAATGTGCGTCCTCCAGGCTCCGGAGACCACCTGGAGAAGATTCCAGGCACACGTTGACAACGATTGCGAACAATGTGGGGACTCTTTGACTTTTTGAAGCTACTAACATTACATTTGTTATCATGTTACAGTGTAGTATCCAGTCTTTTTTCCATTAAAAACGATAGTCCCATATAAGTGTTAAAATTTGTTTTGAAGCACCCTGTATATAAATAGGAATAGCAATTACATAGCCTTAACATACTATTGGGGCAAGTGCTCTTTGTGAGTAGCAGCACCTATGAAGGCCGGCACGGCACACAAAGCGATGGTTGGGTGGCCAGCAACCGCGCCCGGCCGCCTTTGTCTCCCCAGTGGCGATGTTTACCGCACGCCGCACCGGGTACTCATTTTAGGCTGAGTCTACCTAGTGGAGCCCCAGGACAGACTCGTCACTGGTGGGTGGGCGTGAGTGGGAATCGAACTCGGGTCGCCGGGTGTGTAGCGCAGCGCGATAAGCCACCGTCCCCCAAGGCCCGGCACAGTCCTCGTCAATCACGAATTGTCCCGCTGTACGTAACAACCACCCGTTCACCTTTTCCTCCTCCGGATTTATCGCTTCCACTTTGACATCGAGCGCAATGCCGCTGCGCTTTCTCTTCAGCTTCACCACCTGCAGCGTTCGCCGCTCGTTGTCGAAGGGGCTGCGACGACGTCTTGCGGAGAGAAAAAGTCCACGTCGATCTACAACTCGTAGCGACGCACGCGAGAGAATGCGACGGGAGTGAGACGTCGTATGGCACGTTTCACGAGTTGTACGGCACGTTATAGTGGTAGGAACCGCCAGGTTACACCAGCCCACAGGGGATTATTGTGTCCGTCGTGCAGGGAGGGGCTGGGTGGGGAGGGAGGGGCTGGGTGGGGAGGGGAGGGTGGGGAGGAGCTGGTTGGGGAGGGTGGGGCTGGGTGGGGAGGGGAGGGTTGAGAGAGGCTGGGTGGGGATGGTGGGGAGGGGCTGGGTGGGGAGGGGCTGGGTGGGGAGGGTGGGACTGGGTGGGGGGTGGGAGGGGTGGGGCTGGGTGGGGAGGGGCTGGTCACCCCATGGTGCCCTTATGAAACTCAACGTTTAACCTACTCACGCCGGCTTGTGCCCGCCCTCACAGTCGGGCATATTTGCGGAATACACCACGCCGCCGTTGACCCTGGCCATTGACCGAGCAACCCAACGTTCCTACCAGCTCCCTCCGCAGGACAATGTGTTACTAGCTGTACTGCACGTTATACGAGTTGTACGTCACGTTTTCGACTGAACCACTGAGTCGAAAACGCCTTCATCGACGTGCGTGCGGGGGAGATTTCACGTTGAGGTTCCTTAAGAAAGTCAGCGACGCGATTGCAAAACAACGTATGTTGAAGCGACGTATATCGGGACCCCCCCCCCCCCCAATATATCGTTGTCATTCGTTAGAAATGTCATCTCTCACAGTCGCTGAGCAACCACAGACGAGCGGGGAGGCAGCAGCAGCAGCCAGGCGATGAGCCGGCACGACCAATAATTGCCCAATCTCTGCGGTCCTCTCTGTATTAAGATTTTCCAGACACATTGTAATGAGCGCCTATGGGCGTGGGAACAAACCGGAGCATCTGGAGAGAAACCGCGCAAGCGAGGGAGCAACACTCAATCCCATGCAGAATGGGCAGATGATGCTCGTCCACACTTTTCTGTACCGCCCCCTCTTGGCGAGCCGTGGTGTCGACACTCACGGGGGAAGTTCGTGCCGGATTTACAGGACGTAAGTTGAACTTCTTTCACACCGTACGTAGCCAACCGTGCTTATCAGGGGTGCGGGGGAAGGACAGCAATCTAAACACAAAACGCAGTTCTAAAGAAATTAGTTTTCACTCGAGATGATTTAAAAGTGCACAGCTTCCCAGTGGCTTCCCTAATATGGGAAGAGAAGAGCGTTCCAGACGGCCGCAGAAGCGCACACGAAAGCGCCGCGCGATGCGCTGGCCGCCGTGCTTGTCCGATGGCCCAGCCAAAAGCCGCGTGCTGCCGCAAGGGCGACCCGAGTCTGCGTGACGATGGTTTAAGTTCTTCGACGAGATCACCGAGGTGTGTTGTGGTCCATTTGCGGCGAGCACTTTGCGACTAATGAGTGCGACCTTATACAGGTGATTTCGAAAAGTTTACTGGTTTGGCCACGTTTGTTTGTTGTAGTACGGAGTAAGACTGATGGCCTTAATCTAAGTTGTCTTGTGGTGGTTGTTATTGTTTGACTTGCATCCCACTGGGATTTTTGCACACAGTGTTGGTGTACAGTGTTTTTTTCTGCAATATTTTGCTGTCTTTTCTTGGATTTTCTGTTTGAACTTAGTCACATATTCACTTTAAGATGTTTTCTTGTTCAAGTTTTAGTTTTTTGTTTGTTATGGTTGTACCCGATTCAAGAGCCGAATGGCTCACAGGGCTATACCTAATACATGAACTTGAACTTGAACGTGCATCGCCACCACCCCTCAGGTCATTTAACGCGTGACCTTCATTTGTTAAGGGGTTCCATTTCAACATGGAGTGCCCTTGTCAGTAACATTTGAGGAATCCAGTAACTTTTACTTTTATTTTTACCAAGCACCACTGCTGATGAGACACAGAAAGTAAACCCCTGTGCAGAGTTTAACACGGAGGCTGTCGCTGTCCAGAGTTTGCTTGCTTAAACACATGCTGCGCGATAACATTGGTGCGTAAAGCCGATCAGGCTGATGGATATAAAAAAAGAAGTTGTTGTACGTGGAGACGCATAAATACCGGTTATACATTAAATATAAGCAATTCTATATTGCTTATATTTAATGTATAACCAGGTAAGTGCGTACGTGCTCTTGAGTGTTTTACGTCGTAAACCTTTTGAATTTCAAACAATAAAAGTGAACTTCTACAAAAGGCTTCAGCTCCCATAAAAATACAATGACACCACCCGATAAAAGACAAAGGCGCGCCCTGTTGTAGCCTCCGCGTAGTGGGGCAAAGAGCGCTGCTGTGAGCGCTCAAGGCCGCCACGGCGCACGAGGAAGTCCTGCGACACGGCCAACAACCGTGCCCGGCCACCTTTGTCTCCCCGGCGGTGATGTTCACACGGCGCAGATGGGTTCTCGTTAAAAGCTGAGAAGACCGACATGGGAGATTTCAGGCCAAGTGGGTCGATTGCATAAAATATATTTTTATTGGTGAAGTTAGTTTGTTTGCCCCCTCCGTTAGTTTCGCGATGTCAATCACTGCGAGCACCAACGCACTGGCCGCCCAAGCGACACGAGGCTTCTAGTCCAGCACTGCGGAGGCGAGGGTTGATGGCTTTGCTGCTCCGCTCGCTGGCGGTGAGCGTCGCTCCTCCGCCGTTGCCGGAGGGCGACTGCCTCCAACTGCCCGGCAGCGTCCTTCACGAGCCTTCTCCTTCTCAAAAAAGACAAAGATCCCCCGTGTAGCTTTAACGGGCTGTTGGGGCAAGTGCTGTTCGCGAGTTGCACCTACGGAGGAGGCCGGCACTGTGGCACACGAGGGGGTGGGTGGGCAGCACCACTCCCTGGACGCTTTTGTCTCCCCAGTGCTGATGTTTAAATTACACTGCACCAGATACTCATATAAGGCTAAGCCGACAAATACACACACTCACACAAAACGAATGAGACAAAGATCCCCCGTATAGCCTCAACAGACTGTTGGGGAAAGTGCCGTTCGCGAGTTGCACCTACGAAGGCCGGCAGGGCACACAAGGTGGTGGTCGCCTTTGTCTCCCCAGCGGCGATGTTTCCACACTGCACCAGGGTACTCATTTTAGGCTGAGTCGACCTAGGGGAGGGCCCTGGACCGCTTCGGATTATCGTCACCGGCGTTGGTGACCGTGAGCGGGAATCGAACTCGGGTTCGTAGCGCAGCGTAACCGCTCACCGCGACCACAACTGCGGCTCCCCACACAGGCAGCAGCAGCAGTAGTTGTTGTTGGTGGTGGTGGTCACCGATAATTTACGGAGCTTCTCCGCGTCGCCGTTGCTTTGTGTTTTTTAATGTCATTGTGCAAAACGAAGCGGTGAGCGCCGAGTAGCCCAAAGCGTTCACGCAGTTCATGCTCTACCCACCCCCCTCCCCCCGCTATAGGCACCCGCTACGTTGAGAGAGTCCTCGGAGAGGATGGAGAGAGAAACAAAGTGAGCGCCTAACAATAATCACGCGAGAGACGGAGCGGTGGCGCACGCGGTTAGCGCGCCGCGCTGTGAACCCGACGATCGAAGTTCGATTGCCGGCCGCGGCGAACGTATATCTCTCACAGGTTCTGTACGCAGGGCCCGTCCCTAGGGGCGATCGCCCCGGGCCCCGCGCTTTGGGGAGGGGGGGGGGGCTACGCTTTGACGTTACGGTGGTGTCAGATGTAATGATTTCGGTTTAGTTTAAAGGCGTCGACGAGGGGGGGGGGCACACACGCGGTGAGTTGCCCTGGGCCCCGCACCCCCCCAGCACCCCTCCCTCACCCTCATGGGCGACCCTGTCCGCACGCTATACAGGATACTTCTCAGACAAACGTAGCCGTCTCTTTCAAGCCCCCCCCCCCCCCCAAGACCGGCACAGCATGGGGCGGACTCCGATCCAATAGGGGTTTGACGTGGGTCTGTGATTAGTCACAATTGTTGTAGAATACGATGAAGAGTTGGCAACACGTGTTTGCGTTTTAACATATGTGTTTGTATTAATAACACGTGTTTGCGTTTTAACATTTTTTGTTTGTATTTTGTATTCATAACACGTGCTTGTCTTTTCACGCTGTAACGAGTTCCGTTTGTATTTCTAGAGTGCTTGCGAGCGACCACATCTTAAGACAGATCTCACCAAAATAAACTGTATTATAAACTAAACACGAAAAGCAGTTATAAAGAAATAAGCTTGTCGATCAAGAGCAGTGGATCTTAACATTTACATCCCTTTGCTTCTCAATCCTTAAATTTGTTTATATGAATAACTACATCGGGGTTTGATGAAACAAAGTAAGTTGTGCTTACGTGCCCGTGCATAAATTTGTGTTTTCGATGATTTACCTTCTCGAAAACTCTGGCCACGCCTCGCACCCGCAGAGGCTGCGTGCACCCGAGGTTCTGATCTAGGGGCCTTAGAAGCGCGTGAAGCTCCAGTGGCTTCCTAATATCGGAGTGAAGAACGTTCCAGACGGCCGCAGAAGCGCACCTGACAGCGGCGACCACCTTCTTTGGGACGTTGAAGAGGCTGAGCGCGAGATTGACATCCATCCGCGATTGGATTGGGGGGGCGAGGGACCGATGGAGGGATCGGAATAAGCGGTGGCATTTTTTTCGAATTAAAGCTTTCGTGACTGCAGGGATTCATCTTCTTGGTTCTTTCGGTAAAGTCACGTAGAATGGAAATAATAAAATAATAAAATAAAACATAATAAAATTATTCTCACGACGTTTCGGCCACAACGCAAGCAGCCGTCCTCAGGTGAAGACCAGGTCTGTCGGGGAGACAGCGTCTGAATTCAGACGCTGTCTCCCCGACAGACCTGGATTATTTTATTATGTTTTATTTTATTATTTCCATTCTACGTGACTTTACCGAAAGAACCAAGAAGAAGCGGTGGCATGTGACCTCTTTCGTTGTCGGGTGAGCAGTGATAGCTGCTGGCAATCTGAGTGCTCGCTCACAGCACTTGCCCACACCCCCCCCCCCCCCCAAAAAAAAAACCCCAGGCTGTCCAAGGCTATACGGGGGATTTTTGTCTTTGTGGACTTTCTGGATCCACGATTTTAATATCAAACAGATCGAATTTTGCGTAGTTTTTCTTGAGGACTAGAGAACGCTGCGTTTTCTCGCACGAGGCTTAGCGAGTTATTTTTTTTACGTGAACAAGTGTGACCATTTTCAATTCGATTTCTTTTTGAGATCAAACATATCCCACGACTCCGCTGCCACAACACCGCTGGGGGCTATGGGCTTAGCGGGAGTGGGGGGAGGCTCAGTCCGACCTCAGCTCACCCTCGCTACGAACAACGAAAATTCTTCACACACGAGCAGACGATTTTTCACTCACGAGTAGAGGATTGTTTACAGGCGATCAGAGGATTCCTCACACACCAGCAGACGATTCCTCACACACGAGCAGAGAATTATTGACACACGAGCAGACGATTCTTCACACGAGCAGACGATTCTCACACACGAGCGGAGAATTCTTCACTCACGAGCAGACGATTCTTCACACACGAACAGACGATTCTTCACACGAGCAGACGATTCTCACACACGAGCAGAGAATTATTCACTCACGAGCAGACGATTCTTCACACACGAGCAGACGATTCTTCACACACGAGCAGAACAACAATCATCTTCGCGGCAGCCCAACAGGAAACCACGCTGCTTCCTCCGCTGATCGCTGTTTCCCCACACGTGGCCACGCTGTGGCGTTCGTTGCTCAGCTTCACGTCTCTCGCCCTCCCAGTGCCTGGCGGCTGCGGTGACTAGGAGATGTTAACTACCTCGCCTGGTATGCAGCAGGTTGTGTGTTCGATCCCGACCCTGACGCCTGCTGCTGTATATTTGGAGTTTGCGTGTCTCTCATCATCATCATCATCATCACGGTGGCTAGGAGATGTTAACTACCTCGCCTGGTATACAGGAGGTCGTGGGTTCGATCCCAACCCTGACGCCTGCTTTATATTTGGAGTTTGCGTCTCTCTCTCACTTCATCATCATCATCACGGTGGCTAGGAGATGTTAACTCCCTCGCCTGGTATGCAACAGGTCGTGGGTTTGATCCCAACCCTGACGCCTGCTGCTCTATATTTGGAGTTTGCGTCTCTCTCTCTCGTCATCATCATCACGGTGGCTAGGAGATGTTAACTCCCTCGCCTGGTATGCAGCAGGTCGTGGGTTCGATCCCGACCCTGACGCCTGCTGCTGTATATTTGGAGTTTGCGTGTCTCTCTCTCCGGGTCCTCTGGGTTTTTCCTCTCCGCATTTAGAATCAACATCACGCATTTGGAGTATTTTGCCTTCATCAATGTCCACGTGATAAGCCACTTCGTTGAGCTATCATTTGTGATTGCCAGGTGGCTTCTGAATAAGAGCTACATAACCCAGTGGTCTACACTTTGAAAGAACCCGGTTTAATCGCAGGCCGCTGCTGCATCCCGAATCTAGACCCAGGATTTTGAAATGTTTTATTTTTTTATTTTACCAAGTAAGGCCCACTGAGCTATATGGCTCATTTTAAGAAGTGACCCTACTACCACAAATGGCAGCTCAATGAATTGGCTAATGTGGAAATGTATAGCAAACCAAATACTATAACAATAGGTTTGACCCTTTCTGGCAATAAAACAGGTGTTAAGATGTTCAAACACCAAACAGAAACCTTTTGCAAATAATCATATCTGCATTAGCCACAGATACTTGTGGCGGACATGGTCTACACCAGAGACATCCTTCTTGAGGGCCTAGTCTCACCAGTGTCACACTGGAGAACGCCGAAAGGCAAACAGCACAAAGACAATGCGCTCGCAGGGCATATATAGCGCGGGGTAAGCAGCTACAACATGGGACAATTTTCAGCCTAATACTCGAAACGCATGTTTCTTTATGTGGAAGGAAAACCCGGAGCACCCGGAGAAAAATCTACGCGACCACGGGGAGAGAGACATGCGAGCTCCGAATATAAAGGCGTCAGAGGGTCGGGATCGAAAACCCACGATCGCACGCATACCAGGCGAGGTAGTTAACATCTCCCTAGCCACCGCGGCACCGGCTGGGTCACTTCAACCACTGAGCCATCTTCCTCCATCGATTTCACGAACCAGCATCAGCAGCGACAGCATCTACAGCAGCAGCAGCAGCAGCAAGAACTACCCATACACATGGTGCACGTTGAACCAATTAAGGGTGCAGGAATGTCAGCGCAATTTTCATCGTGCCCAGTTCTTTGCAAAAATGAATAAATAACCCCCCCTCTCACATTGAATATCCAGAGCCATTTAGGCCATGCATAGCTTTAGCAACAACAAAATACCGCAGCGTGTGTGTGTGTGTTTTGTTCTAAGAATAGTCACACGCACGGAGGCCCCTGTTACAGCAGCAGTAACAGCAGTAGCAGCGGCAGCTTTAAACAGCAGCCACCCGCTCATAGCTGCCCCCTATAACCCCAAACCCCGGGGGTCGGGGGGGGGTGGGGGCGAGGGGCGATTCCTCTTTCACTGCCCGCTCGTGGCGAGGTCACGGTTATTTCACTCGCTGCCCAACGAAACCTCGCCCACTTGCCGTGGGCCTAAACGGCCACCACCACTGGGCCACCAAAGCAAGGCGGAGGAGTGTCGCTGGTTTCCATTGAACTCCTGGCGCGGCAGTCGAAGCCAAGGCCGTAGCCATGGAGTCAACATTGGGGGGGGACGAAATCTTCCAGGGGTCTGGGATCCCCCCCCAGAAAGAAAAAAAAAATCTGAATTTGAAAACGAATTTTCTGCCTAAAATATTAAAAACATTAACTAACACATAGAATGGACTTTTTATTTATTTTTTACAATAATGTCGAATAGTGTATTGTATTACATTGCTCTGTTTTTTTTCTTTTTTTACCTTTTCTTGTTTCATTGTATGTAATGGCAGAGATTGGAGATTAATAAAGTACAACCATAACCACAATCATATAAACAGAAATATTTTTATAGCAATATATTGGGGGGGGGGGGGGGGGGACATTTTGAGCATATTTGAATATATTAAAATCACGGCCTTGGTCGAAGTGATGCCTCGAGTTTGTTTAATCGCCACCCACTCCGCCACCGCCGCCGTTGTCTGCCCAAGAGACCGGTTCGCGCGCGTGGCAGGGCTAAGTGTGGGTACTTCTCAGATGTTTGGCCGTCGAGGAAGAGTAGGCCAATAGCTAGCCTCTTGGAAGGGTTCTCTAGAGCTCCATTAAGCGCACAGCTGTTCGTTCCTTTCCCGTTACTGACCTGTGCACGTCCAGCCCCGGATAATTTTTTTTGTCGATTTATCACTGCCACCTGCAAAAGTGGGCCGACTCAAACCGATGTTGTTAACTCATCGCTCTGCAAAACAAAGTTACAGGGGGCCTTTTAAGTTAGGGGGTTGGAAGTGGGGTGGGCGGGGGGGGCGTGTTTGGAGGGTGGGGGGCTCGGGCCCCCCCCCCTCCCCCCCCCCTGGGATGCAGGAAGGAAAGGAGATCCATGTGTTGTAGCATGTCCGCTTTAGCGAAAACAAGCGGTGAGTGAGTGAGTGACCTCGTGGGTACATTAAATTAGACTCGCGCGGCTTGTGGAGAGTGTGAGTGGGATGAGCTTTCAGCCGCTGTCACGTCTCATCTAACACATGCAGTCCATGGGCCAGAGCAGACATCGGTACCACCTAAGGGTAGCAGAAAAAATAAATAAACTCTCAGTCGTACACATTTATTTATAGAGCACTTCATAGCCTCGCACAATTCAACTGGGCATCACACAACTCACTGTTATTGGCCGCATACATACGTTGGGACCAGCCCAGGTTGGTATGTGCAGCACCTCAAACGTGATCCATCTGGTCTGGGCTCACGGACTTTGGAGGGCAAAGTTCTTTAGCGAAGCGCTCCATCGGTGAGCGACACGGCCAGGGCAGAGGTGCGTCGCGGTGACTAGGAGAGGTTAACTCCCTCGCCTGGTATGCAGGAGGTCGTGGGTTCAATCCCGACCCTGGCGCCTGCTGCTGCTGTATATTTGTAGTTTGCGTGTCTCTCTTTCTCTCCCCGTGGTCGCGTGGATTTTTCTCCGGGTCCTCCGGTTTTTTTCCCCCTACATATTTAGAATCAACATCACGCGTTTGGAGTATTTGGCCGCTAGAAATGTCCACGTGATGATGACGAGTCATCTCGTTGTGGCCAGGCCGCTTCTGTAACAAGAGCTACTATATAGCTCAGTGGGCCTTACCTGGTAAAAAATATAAATATAGTTCAAAATAGTTTAAATAATTAATTTCACGTGATTATATTTCCATATGTATACCCCCCACAACCACTATTAAGCCCGAGAAGACGATTTGGCCACAGACAAGCCCGTACTGGTGGCGAATTTGAGCACCGATCAGAAGGGAATATGATAATTATTTTGCCAAAAACATGTTTTTACAGTTTATTTGGAACGCACTGACTTGCGGGGAGAAAACCCGCCCACCGTCTCTCCCTCCACGCCAATGAAGGATGCTTGGCAGAGCTGAACCCGGCACTCGATTGACGCCGAGCCGACCTAGGGGAGACCCATGACCGGCTCATAATCATCACTCGCCGTTGATCATGTAGCCGTGGCCAGGAATGGATCCATGGTTGCCTGGTGTCGTAGTGCATTTGCGCGAACGAAGACGAAAGTAGCCTTAACGAATTGTTGGGTGCAAGTGCTGTTAGCGAGCACCTATGAAGGCGGCACGGTACACGAGAGGGTGGGTGGCCAACACGCACACACACGCACATACACAGACACAAAGATCCCCCGTATAGCCTTAACAGACTGTAGGGGCAAGTGCTGTTAGCCAGCATCTATGAAGGCCGGCACTGTGGCACACGAGGGGGCGGGTGGCCAGCACCACGCGCGGTCGCCGTTGTCTCCCTCGTAGCGATGTTTACACACCGGACCAGGTATTCATTTGGGGCTGAGTCGACCTAGTGGAAGCTCAATACCAATTCAGATAAATCGTCACTGGTGGTGGCCGTGAGCGGGAATCGAACCCGGGTGACCGTGGTCTTAGCGCAGCATACTCACCGCTACACGTGCATCATACACACGCGCATCATACACACCCACAACACACAACAGCGGAACACACTGTCTCTGGATTCCCAGCAGGATGGACTCAGCATTTCGTTAGCAGGGGGCGCGTTGGTGGTAGTGGTGGTGGAGCGGGAGAGAGATGGATGGGTGAATGGGTGGGCACGGGTCACACCCGGACAGGTGGCAACCCGGCATCCCCCCCCACCCCCCCCCCATGTGCCCTGGGGGGTGGCAGCGAAGACTGCCAGCTCATGGCCACTTGTCACGCGTGTCAGACTCCGCTGACCCTGTGTGTGGGCACGGCGAGCGCTGCGGGGGGATAGCCGTGTCAGAGGACACGCGTGAGTGGGGGGCATCAGCATGGGCAGAGATAGCAGCAGCAGTAGCAGCAGCAGCAGTAGCAGCCGCAGCATCGGCAGAATAGCAAGCAGCATTGCCATCAGTAGCAGCAGCAGGAGCACAAGTAGCAGCAGCAGCGGTCGCAGCAGTATCAGTAGCAGCAGTAAAGCAGCAGCATTAGCATCAGTAGCAGCATTTCCATCAGTAGCAGCAGCATTTCCATCAGTAGCAGCAGCATTTCCATCAGTAGCAGCAGCATCAGTACCATCAGCAGTAGCAGCAATAGCATTAGCGTTAGCCTCATCAGCAATTGCCGAAGTAGCAGCATTAGCGTGAGCAGCAGCAGCAGCTGCTGCTGTGGACATTCATCTCATGGGTAGAGAGGGAACCCATCTGGCCGTGGCGATAAGCAGTCGCGAAACTGAATGTCATTTTCATTATCTCGCAACATTTAAAAAAAAATGTTTACCCTCTAAAAACAGTTGCAGAGGCGCTTGTTTTGAAAGAGTTAAAACCAGGCGACACAACGCGTGGCTGTTGTGGTCGAGATTAACAGCGTCGCGCCGGGGTGTGTTTCTTTTTAACGGACTCGAGGCCATTTCACATTAACGCGTCGGCCGTGAGCTGTAACAAATACGCCCCATTAGTGGTTGTGGCAAGCGGACGACTATTCGCCGCCTCGTGCCCCGACAGCCATGGGAGGGTTCTTCGACCATACTTCACCACGTGGGGGCAGAGGGCCGCCCAAACGGTGACACCCACGATCGCACTTTCGCGGCGCGGGTTAGTTAATGCGCGTCTTGTATACAGGAGGTCGCGTGTTTCTATTATTACTTTTATTAATTTTATTTTTACCTACGTGACTTTACCGAAAAAAACCTAAGGCTATAAATCCTTGCAGTCATGAAAGCTTCAAATCTAGAATGGATTGTTCTGCTACTCCCCTCGACTGACAAGATCCCCCCCCGCACCACCGACATACAGTAAATGTCCCCTCTTGACTTCTCCTTATTTGGCAGTCCCCTCGTGGGTCAAGGGTGACTGGCTTCCACTCCGTCTCCCGTCTCTCTCTGTGTGTGTGCGTGTTCTAAAGAGGGCAGCGGTGGTGTAGCGGCTAGCGCTACGCTGCACTACGAACCTGGCGACACGAGTTCGATTCCCGCTCACGGCCAACACCAGTAGCGATTATTTGAACCGATCCTGGGCCTCCCCTAGGTTGACTCAGGCTCAAATGAGTAGCTGGTGCTGTGCGTAAAAACATCGCTACTGGGGAGACAAAGGCGGCCGGGCGCGGTGCTGACCACCCACCCCCCATCTTGTGCCGTTTTGCCCTTCATAGATGCTGCTCGCTAACAGCACTTGCCACAACAGTCTGTTAAGGCTATACGGGGGATCTTTATCTTTGTTCTAAAGACGTCTCCAAAGACCCCTACCCCCCCCCCGCCAAATGCGCGACCCACAGAGGCGTGCGGGGCGAGGTGCGGGGCACTTGATGGGTCACGTGTGGAGTCGCTCGTTTTAAAGCCTGCAAGCCACGTGATCCACTTTTGGCAGCAGCAGCAACAACCAACGCGTGAGTAATGATCACGAGGGGGCCTGGTTCAACAACCGATGCAGGTGGAGAGTGGTGGCCGAGCTAAACGAGGCACGTGGAGACAGAGGGATACGGTACATAACCGGCATGTATAGGCGGCAGGGTAGAGCCGATTCAGCCTCGTCGGCTGTGGGCGAGCGGGCGAGGGAGCGAGCGGGGGCGCCAATTTCCCACGGCGACCTCGACACGCCTCGATTTGCGCAGTTGAGAGAATCGTGGTTGGGACCGCTGGACCTTGACCTTGTTGATTCGACTTCGAGCAAACGAAGAAAGATGTCAAAGAAAGAACCGGGGGCCAGAATAAGAGCCAAAAACGAAGCAACACTTAATTCGACAAAAAACATTTTTTTTAAGTCAAATATTTGCAGTCGGGATTGAAAGATGCCAACGCGAAATCAGTCGCTGGGCCCTCCTCGCTTGGCCAGAGCCGGGCTGACTTTAGCACCGCTGCGGGTTGCACAGAAACAGCGTGGGGACTGTTGGAGCGGGGAGTTTTTTTGTGTGCACCCCCCCCCCTCTTCCTTCCCTTATGTCGACGAATAAATGCGCAAATGTTCCGGGCCGGCCTCGGTTAATTATCGCCTGCAATGAAGGTGGGCCAAGAAATTCCCTCGGCTCGTAGGCGCCAGGGCACACACACACACACACAGAGAGTCTCAACTTCTCTAAATATAGACGCAGGCCTCACCCCCCACCCCCCGGGGGAATAAACAATGGTTTAGAGCAACCCAGAAATCCCTGCGGATCCCATAGCCGCACGCCCCCACCTTCAAAAGGGCACGCAAGTTTTGTTGTCGATGCAGATTAATGACGATTGGGTTATTATGTAACACGCGTAATTAATAACGGTAAATTCAAATGTACAGCCCCTTGTCAAAACGCCGCTTGATGAAGAGCTACCCCGCATATGGGTGGGGGGGGGGGGGTGTCCACCACACTTCACCGTGCCGGTCAGGGTGGGTTTGCCGAAGCCGAGGCTCAGTTCAGAGGTCGCTCGCGAGATGTATTGACCATGGCCCGGAATCGAACTCAGGCGACGTGATCGCCAGCGCAGTATGCCAGCTGGCCACTTGCCGAATCGCCTTCCAGATTGGCTCCATCGCGATACCTTTTAGTAGTCGTCCTCATTGTGACCTAATCACCCGGAATTGAACCCCCAACTTATCCGATCCTTGGACGCCGTGCACGGGTTTTGAGCCGGCAGAGTTCCTGGACGGGCGATCTTAACGCACAAGCGGCGGCGTCGTCTGCGGGAGTGTCACGTGGTGGAGAGCAGAGGATGGCGCAGCTCGAGCGATGGTCGTACCAAGCCTGGACTTCTGCACTCCCGTGTCCGTGTGCGATGCCCCGCAACCACCAACTCCACCCAGACCCACCGCCTTCACCGACACGTAGTGACCCACGCGGTGAGGTATGGTTAAATAACAATGCCCGCTGTTTTGGAGGCCCTCAAGCAGCAGTGGATCCGCAAAAAAGGAGGGGGGGGGGGGGCCTGCACCTCCGATAATGCACGGTTGGCTACGTGCGGTGCGAAAGAAGTTCAACATACGCACGCATGACCGTACGGTGCGACCGGCGCGCGTTCGTGATGCAGTATTTACGACGAGCCAGATCGCTCTCATTCTATATATAAATATATGTTGGCTGTTTGACACAAGCCCGAGTGATTATGAGAGAGAGAGACGAGGAATAGAATTTTAATGACAGCAAAGATAAAGTGAGTGGAAGGGACAGATTTCGATTCGCAGTGTTGCGCGCTCGGAACATTTGACACGACACGTTTTTTTTGTATTTTATAATCAGCAAAAGAAAATACGACGGGCGCGGAAATGAGACATCACGGCGCGACAGCGGTATTACGAGCTCTGAGATTGTCTCGATCGACGGTAAAAAATATAAAAATAAACATTATCCCCTCTTCTTCTTGGCTCTTTCGGTAAAGTCACGTAGAAGGGAAATAATTAAATAATACAAATCAAACATAATAAAATAATTCTCACGACGTTTCGGCCACAACGCAAGCAGCCGTCCTCAGGTGAATAATTGTATTATGTTTTATTTGTATTATTTTAATATTTCCCTTCTGCGTGACTTTACCAAAAGAACCAAGAAGATGAATCCCTGCAGTCACGAAAGCTTTAAATCGAAATATAGTGCAGCAAAGGTTCCACTGCTCGGAGAGAGAAAAACGCAATGAGCACGTGTGTTCGAGAAGGCGGGCAGGGGACATGATAAAATAAACAAGCAGACGATAGCGTTTCACTCACGTGTCTGTCTTCCCACGTATACAATTGAAGCAACGCTTACACCACCCATCAGCCACACAGCCTTTCGGGGCGTGCATACTCTAGAAAGGTTGGCCACGTACGGCGCGAAAGAAGTTCAGCGTACATTCACACCGCACTTTCATCAGGATTGCTTCAAGACAAACGCAAACTCTGGACCGGTTTTTGACGCACAATGTCTCATCATCATCATCAGCAGCAGCAGAGTCGGGTAGGACCACTACTGGCGAACTGTCGATTAAAGACATCGATTAAATACATTTCTAAAACTATTCAGAGAAGTTAAGTGGACTTGCGTAGGACAAGCCCATCGTAGAGATGATGGCTAACGGAGAATAGTCATGCAGGAGTGCGTTTGGCGTCAAGAACCTTCGAGCAATTTTCAACCCTTTGTCAATCCGCTGTTGGACGAGGTCCTTCGCACGCCGTTCAAGCGTGGATGATTGTTTGACCATACTTCACCAGGCTGGGCGGTGCGAGATTGAGAGGTCTAACTCGGTCACTGATGTCAGACGTGACCGGGAATTGAACTCGGGTCGCCGGGTTCGCATTGTGCAACCCGTTGCGCCACCACTCCTCACCCCTTTTCCGAACGGTAATAATTGTCGACGTGGCTGACACTCGGGAGCTAGTCTAGATCAAAGTTAAGAACATTTAGAACGCCCAGATATTTCTGCACTGCTATAAATATATCTACCGGTGTTCATATTTAATGACTCTTCTGCAAATTTGGGCTACCGATGTTGAAGCTGTGCCTCACTTTTTCGCCGCTACACTTTGTTTTATGCTTTGCACTTTTAGAAGAAAGAAAGAAACATTAGTGTGTGTGTGCTGCACTTTTTCCTGACCCAGTTGGGCTCTCATCGGGTTGCGTAACGCAGATGATTTTATACCGCGGAGAATTGCAACCACATCTGAGAGCGCCATACACGACGGTACAGCATGGGCACCCTGGCGAGAGGGGACGTGTGTGCATTTACTTTACGTGGCCAAAAGAAAGAGAGAGAGACATGAAGGCGGCTGAAGAAAATACAACGTTTCGAGCCTGGCCTTGAGCAGGGGCAGGGAATCGAGAGCACAGATGGCTGGGGTGGGGGGGAAGAGAATTCCAAACTGCGGAGGAAGCAGAGTTGACTGAGCTACCTCCGACCGAGCAAAGGACCAATTTTGCGTGCATAGAACGGCCCACAGTAAGCGGATGTCACAGAACTACATCTGAAGTTACTTTCGGTCTTTATGAACTAGAAACTGTGCGATGGGGCGAGGATTGGTGGCGGCTGCGGCTAGCACGATTGAGGTTGATCCCATTCCACGGATGACTATAAATTAACTATAAAAAAAACGATAAACTATTTTTTTATTTTACCAGGTAAGATCTATGTAGCTCTTTTTCAGAAGCGACCTGGTCACAAATGATAGCGCAACGAAGTGGCTTATCACGTATGGAATTTTATAGCAGACAAATAATTGCATGCGCACGTTGATTCTAAATGGAGGGAAAGACTGGAGGACCCGGAGAAATAGCCACGTGACCACGGGGAGAGAGACACACGCAAACTCCAAGTATACAGCAGGCGTTAGGGTTGGGATCGAATCCACGACCTCCCGCATATCAGTCGAGGTAGTTAACATCTCGCCACGGTGGCACCCCCCCCCAAGCCCCAACTCGCCCCTTGCCGCTGGCAGTAACGCTCGTTCATATCTGCAAATTGAGTCGAATAAGGGGCCGTCCATAAATGACGTCACGCACCTAGGCGGGGGGGGGGGGGGGGTCAGACATTTGTGACGATGTGTGACGAGGAGGGGGGGTTGAGAAATGTGACGTCACATCAAAATGCGCAACTTTAAATAAATATAGACAACACGTTCTACTTAATGAAATAGACTTTTTAATAAATGTTTTCTCCTACAACATCAGAGTGCAGCGCCACATTAAATACGTACTAGAATGACAATAGGTTAAAGCGATTTGAAGCATATTTTTTATTGGGAGGGGGGGGCAGAGTTTTGTGACGTCATATTTGAGAAGAAGGGGGGGGTCTGACTTTTTGTGACGCCGTGTGACGAAGGTGAAGGGTGGTCAAAAATCGTCCAAAATCGCGTGACGTCATTTATGGACGGCCCCTACGCTGTAGAGCCACAAGACGAAATGCGACTCGCAAATGTAAATTATCTTCGTTATCTTTTTCGATTTAAAGCTTTCGTGACTGCAGGGATTCATATTCTTGGTTCTTTCGGTAAAGTCACGTAGAAGGGAAATAATAAAATAATAAAATATGCTGTCGATTTCACACCTGATGATGATTGCTTGTGTTGCAGTCGAAACGTCGTGAAAATTTGTATTGTTTTATATTTATATTACGTGACTTTACCGAAAGAACCAAGAATATTTTCGTTATTATTATTATTGTCGTGACGGTTTCCTTGCGCAGTCATTGGCGAGCGGGCACCAAACCGTACGTTGAACTTCTTTCGCGCCGTACATAGCCAACCGTGGCGAATCGGATGTGTGGGGGGGGGGGGGGGGACGTTCCCCTCGGGGCGGGGCTCGTTGCGTGCTCCCTGCGGGGGGCGGCGGGGGGAGTCCGGGCAGCGCTCGTGACCGTCCCGTCGAGAGGGAACAAGGCGCCAGGTGCAAGCAGCCGCCCAGCTTGTGCTGTGCAAATGTCAAGCGATGCAGGCAGACGAGGGAGGGAGGAAGGGGGGTGAGGGGGGGCATGGAGGGGTAGAGGGAGGATGGCTGGTGGCAGGGAGGGAGTGTTGAGTCGGTGATGGACGGAGGGAGGGGTGAGGAATGGACAGATGAAGGGATACGGAGGGCTGGTGGCAGGGAGCGAGGGGCGAGGGATGGAGGGGGCGAGGGAGCGAGCAATTGGCAAGATAGAGGTGTCTCCGCTGGGCTGACATCGTGAACGATGTCCGCTTTGCGCGTGCCCTGCGCTTGTCACCAAACGCAGCCGCGGCAACTCAGGACGATGCCGGCAGCAGCACGCGGCAAAGTGACGCGTTCGTCACAGAGGGGGTCGCGTGCATCACCCCTACACAGCCAGGGTTCAGGTGCCCATTCTAGATTTGAAGCTTTCGTGACTGCAAGGATTCATACTCTTAGTTCTTTCGGTAAAGTCACGTAGGTAAAAAAAAATGAAATGAAATTTTATATTTTTTATTATTATTTTATTTTAATTTCATTTTTTTACCTACGTGACTTTACCGAAAGAACTAAGAGTTTGACGTGCCCAGTCGGCCCGCTCAGCATAAACGTATTTCGAAAGAGCACATTCGAAGTGCCAGCTTTGGAGGATGCCTCGGGGCGGGGGGGGGGCTGCGTTGCCACTGTGGCCGTGTACTCTGATGAGCGTTTGGATGCACTTGGGCAGGAAAATCGGACAGGCCCGGAGAAGTTCAAGTTCAAGTTCATTTATTAGGTATAGCCCTGTGAGCCATTCGGCTCTTGAATCGGGTGCAACCGCAACAAACAAAAAACAAAAACATGAACAAAAAGCATCTTAAAATGAATAGACTTCACCACGGCTACTGGGGGGGATTTCAGGCGGGAGCGCCACCACCTCGTAGCCCCACGCCGACCACACCTGGCAGTCGCTCCCTCGCGATCACCGCCTGCAAGTTCCGACCGGGCTTGGACCCGCTCGGCTGGCGAGATCCGACGAGATTGGGCCAACTCTGGGTGATTTTATCTCAAGCACTTGTGTTGTCAAAGTCAAATGTTAAGATGTAATATGACACGTATCCCGATGGCCTATGTCATTACTTTTGTTTCTATCGGTAACGTTGAGATGAATAATCCAATCGTGTTCGAGAAGCATATGTCACAGAACTACTTCTGAGATGCCTCCGAGTGACCTTTGGTCCATATGGTTGGGAGCAGCACTTTCCCACCTGATCTGCTACGGAGAGTTCACGTTCTTCACTTGACATTCACCAGCCTGACCTGCAACGAAGAGTAATGTTCGTCACGTGACGTTCAAACTTACACTTTGAATTATCAGACCCGGAATTTAGCCAAATTGATTGAAACCGCCGAATTAATGCGATGAGTTGGTGTTTTTGCTTTGCGCGCAGTCACTTTTGGCCTGGCTAAAGACCATCGACTCATGAGAATCGAGCACCTCGGTTTAATCACCGGCGGCTGGAACCTGGATTGGAACCCAGGACATCTCCCCTGTGTCACCACAGCTCTCTCATCTCTGAGCCACCCGGCCCACCCTCCAATGCGAATCCTGATTCAGTATCCCTGCCGCCGCCGAAAAAAAACACAATTAAGTTTTACGATTCGCTCAATAGCAACCGTGTGAGATTGCAATAGGAGCCTATCAGATTGGAGCATCGAGTGAGATGTAATATTGAGCTGTGCTGGCTGCCGATTAATATCTGGCCCAGCGAGAGGCACGACGCGAGATATTAAACCAAAAGTAGGACCCGATGCTGCCGTTTCAGTTTCTCCAGCAAAAAAATTACTGCGGCGTCCAGTGGGAGTTTCACAGCAACACGAGGCAAAGATCCCCCCCACCCCCACCCCCCACCCCACCCGCCTCTCTAGGGGAGGCCCAGGACCGGTTCTAATAATCGTCACCGGTGGTGGCCGTGAGCGGGAATCTAACTCGGGTCGCCGGGTTCGTAGCGCAGCACGCACACACGAAGACAAAAAACCTCCCGTATAGCCTTAACAGACTGTTGGGGCAAGTGCTGTCAGCGAGCACCTATGAAGGCCGGCACGGTACACGAAGGGGGTGTGTGGCCAACACCACGCCCGGCCGCCTTTGTCTCCCTAGTGGCGATGTTTACACATCGCACCAGGTACTCATTTGAGGCTGAGTCGACCTAGGGGAGGCCCGGGACCGCTTCAGATAATCGTCACTGGTGTTGGCCGTGAGCGGGAATTGCACCTGGGTCGCCAGGTTCATAGCGCAGCACGCTAACCGCTGCACCACCGCTCCCCGAGCCACGATTGCATCGACTGTTCATGTCGACCATTGGTGTTTCACGCCACTTTAGCACATTGCTCAGTATAGTATAACTCATCTCTGTAAATATGGTTCACGCCACTTTAGCACATTGCTCAGTATAGTATAACTCATCTCTGTAAATATGCAGACACACACACAGACACACACACATACACAGACACACACAGACACACACACAGACATACACATACACACAATACACACGCCCACACACACACGCACATACCGGGAAGGAAACACATACAGGTGTGATGTGCAGGTCAGTTTGGGAAGGTCTTGGCTATTTGGCCATTCGCATGGATTCGTCTTCAGAAGCAACTGGAATGTAAATGCATTTTTTCATTTTGTTGCATTTGTTCGTCTCTTAACTTTTATTTTGTTGCATTTGTTAATCTCTTAACCATGCATTCAAAGTATCGTCTAAGCCAGGGGTGAATGGTGCTGATGCCAGGTGTCATGGGCCAGCGTCAGTCCGCCTTTGGCATTACACATCGCAACATTGGGCCCCGACTGCAGACACTTGTCAGGACCCTCGTGAAAAAAAAGTCTTGAAACTCGGTGAGCCTCTTCTAGGTAATCAAGTAGAGGAACAATAATGGTAATAACCATCATCATCCATCAATCATCTTCGTGTTTCCTTGCCGACAACGTGTGAGATCACAAGCGTGGGCCACATCCTGTGCACCGAACTTTAAAAACGGAGGAGTTGGCAATTCCTCGTCTGAGAGGGGGGGGGGGGGGGCGAGAGAGAGAGGGGGGCGGGGTGTGGAATATTTTTGAATCTTGCAGAGCTCATGGAAAGGCAGTAGGAGTTTAACGAAGGTAATTTCCAGCGCACATTTTCGCTCGTCGCTCACGGGCTCCGGGGAGATTTTGCGGTGAATGTCGCCGCACGTAAACCCGCACAATTACCGAGTAGATAATAACGATTTTAATTAAGAAAAAAAATTGATTGTAAACTTTCGCACGGTTTTTGTTGTTGTTTTGTTTTGAGGAACGTGCGCTGCCATTTATTACGATGGATTAAATCGGCGCATCCGTTGGTCACGCGGCGAGCGGGCCGATTGCCTGGGGTGAAGTGGACAGGGATCGAATATTTCACCGGAGCGTCATCGCTCATCGTCATCGACAGCACGAAGGCTGCTGCCACGCAATAATAACAACAACGGCGGCTTGCGGAACCACACGCAGCAAGCGTGCACGCCACGGTGGAAGCCCGCCACCCTACGTTTACCCTCGACGAATTAAAAAGTCATCGTGATTTTCCACTAATTTGAGCATTTTGAGCGGTTGCTCGTCTCCTCTTGACAGCCAGCCCCGTGGGAGACAGTGGTGGATGGAAATTTCACATTCTTATGGCGGGGGGCGGAGCGGAGGGGGGGGGGGGGGTGGGTTTGATGAGTCCATCCATAGGACGACAGCTGTTGTTGACTTCGTCGCAAATTGGTACTCGTTTTATCGACCCCCCCCCCGCCGCCCCAAAGTGATGATGGGCTAATTCAACTGCCGACCGGGATTTTAAGCCGCTCGCTCGACCGCTGCGTCACGTGGCCGGTTAAGAGGTCAGTTTCGCAAAAAAAATCATCACGGTCCCTTATGATTGGTGCTAAAATTCACCACCAGCCCGGGCTTGTTTGTGGCCTAATCGTCTTCTCAAGCAGTGATTTTGTTCTGTATGGCGACGGCATGGTGGGTGGATGGTATAGATATGGAAATATAATCACGTTAATTTAAATGTTTAAACAACGTTTTAACATTTTTTTAAATTTAGATTTTATCATGTAAAGCCCACTGAGCTATGTAGCTCTTTTTCAGAAGCGACCTGGCCACAAATGATCGCTCAACGTGGACATTTATAGCAACCAATTACTCTAAACGCGCGATGTTGATTCTCAATGTGGGGGCGGGGGGAAATCGGAGGACCTGGAGAAAAATACACGTGACCACGGGAAGAGAGACACCACAAATTCAAAATATACAGCAGGCTTCAGGGTCGGGATTAAACCCAGGACATCCTGTATACTTGGCGAGGTAGTTAACATCTCGCCAACAAGGTACCCCATTCGAACCCTCCAAAATAAATATATTGCCCAAACGGACCGTGTCCTAAAACGTCTTCTTGACATATCCTTTCCAAAAAAACGCCGCTCTCAACTCCACCCCCGTCCCGTGTCCATCGCTTACAACGAAGCACTCTGCGCAGTAAATGCGCTAATGAGCAGATAATGACAGCATCGATTACAAATTTATTTAGATTTTCCCACTGCATTTATCGATGCAGCATTCTGCAACCAAGGGGTTCTTTGAATGCTGAAGATGTTACCATTGGCCAGGTATGATTGTGATTACACTACGACTGTATTACACAGAATGGTTCAAATTGAGTTTGAAATGACGTCAAAACACACACACACAATGATCTGCAAATGTCATGTGTAGCCATAGAGACTACTGTATGCGAGCACCAAGGGCTGATCCGTGCACAAGAGGCTGCCGCGACCAGCACAATGCCCAGATGCATTGGTTTCGCCAGTTTGAGGCCGAGTCGACCTAGGAGAAGGCCAGGACGAATTCTGATACCAGTTGCCGCCAATAATATCCCATGGCTGGTAATGGAGCTCAAGTGGCTGGGTGAATAACCCAAGTGCGTGAACCATGGTGCCACTAACCCTCCCCCCCGCTACTGAAACTTACACACCAAAGATAAAGATCCCCTCCCCCCCCCGCGTAGGTAAAAAAGACATTTAGTCGGCAAGTGCTGCGAGTGAGCACAAAGACCAAGCGAGCGAGCCGGCCGAGCGTAAAAAAAAACTTTAAAGACAAATCCTTTTAAAGTGCAGAAATCCAGAGGTAATTTGGAGTAAAACCGTTGTAAAGATTCAATCGATGGGTATCTGATGTGGCAGCCGTGCATTTCAACTCGAGCGCCACTATTTTATTTTTTTGCCGGGCCAGGTCACGGTTAAGGCTTGGCTCCGACTAACAAGGCGCGTGGGAAATTGGACAATGCCTTTAAAAAAAAAATAGTGATACAAAAAAAAAATCTGTTTTCGAAATTCTTGTACTTCTTTTCGCTCCACGGGCCAATTCCAACTCACAACGAATTACAACTTTTTTTCCGCAGAGAAAACAAACCGTTCTGGCTTTGAATAGCACCACGATCTTGTAACGTCGATCTATCTAGATCAGCTCAAGCCTCCTCCAAATCGCGTTACTTCTGTGTGGCCTTACCCGCTCATCTGTTGGGCACCACGGTGGAGAGATGTTAACTCCCTCGCCTGGTCTGCAGGAGGTCGTGGGTTCGATCCTAACCCTGACGCCTGCTGCATATTTGGAGTTTGCATGTGTCTCTCTCCCCGTGGCCACGTGTACTTCTCTCCAGGCCCTCCGCTTTTGTCCCCTCCACATTTAGAATCAACGTCACGCGTTTAGAGTATTTGGCTGCTATAAATGTCCACGTGATGATGATAAGCCACTTCGTTGAGCTATCATTTGTGGAGATGTCGCTTCTGAAATGAGAGCGATATAGCTCAGTGAGCCTTATCTGGTAAAGTAATAAGCATGGATTTAAAGTAATTTTTTAAATTTATCTCTAGGTGTATATCTAAATCAGCTCCAGCCTTGGCAGGAACGTCGTGAAAAAAGAGAGACTGGGTGAGGTTTTCATGGGCAAACAAACAACAACAATAATAATCACTCGGCGAATTCCATCCCATCACAGCAGTGGCGTAATCACTACATCATCAGCCCAGGGGGGTGCGGCAATTCGCGAGGAGCATCCAATATTTAATTGTGCGCAGTTTTCGGAAGCCAGACTTCACCGCTAGAATTGAATTAAAATAAAAACGTGGAACGTTAATGAAAGCATTTCCATGAAACAATTGAAACCGCGTTTTAAATAAGCGCTGTTATTTTACACTGTTGTTGAAAATATGTCACGGCAGTTATCAAGGGGGGCCCCCCAACTCGGAGCTTTGACCACCAGGAGAGGAGGGGCGGCAGGGGGGGGGGCAAGGCACCTCCCTGCCTGCCCCCCCCCCCACGATGTTGAGTAACAAACAACCCTGCTCTGGACGCTGCTGTCAACAACAGCGAATAAGCAGCAGCGACGCAAGATGCCAAGTTGGCTGCTCGTGGGAAAACAAAAGAACACCCCTCGTGTTTCGGGAAAATGTGAAATCGCTCAACTCGTTCAGTTCGTGGGAATGTCGGCCAATGCTGTTGCGGCTGAGTTGAACCGTATCGCATACTCAATGCAAACCGAGCTACAATCGTGCAACATTCGTGTAATATGTACACTATATATAATTGCAAGTATACTTCCATTGTATCTGTGGATTGTTTCCCACACGCTGCTGCTGTGTGGCGTGTCACGGTGAGCGTACTGGACTTGTAAATCTAGAGGTGGCCGGTTAGAATCGATCTCCCGGCTCGGCAGCTGTGATACAAGGACACAAGATTCCTAAATCCATCTAAACTAGATTGTTGGGCTCGCGATACGATACGTCGCCTTGTACGCGTGAGAATCAATTTACGCAGCCTCTGCTTACTGGCCTTGTCCCCCACTTGTTGTTGGGTCTGCCTAGACTCGAGTTGTTGTGACCAGGCCCAAGCCTGCTCTGGAAACAAAAGCGCCATCGTCACATATGTTTGTTTATATGTATGTACGTCGAACTTCTTTCGCACCGTACGTAGCCAACCGCGCTAATCGGTGGTGCCGGGGAAGGACAACAAACTAAACACAGACAGCTCAGTTGCACGCCGTGCCAGCTCACATGTCGTCAATGTCCAGCTCTGAGGTCCAAACAAACCAGGACATTATGAGGAGGAGGAGAAGACGATTTCCACAAAACCAGACAGCTGGGAGAACAGCGTGTAAAGTCACTTCATCGATCGGTGTATTATTACGCGACTGGAACAAAACAAAAACAATTCTGGGATTGTTTGTAGTCCCCTGGCAAGACTTGTGTTTTTTTTTTTACACAGTACAGAGGCTGATCCCGGGGAAAACCTAGAACACGTGGCAACCCGAGCTCATAGAGCGAGAGAAGAGGCACACACAGCACACGTGGAGCAAGCTTAGACGCGTGGAGTAAGACGCGTGTTGCCGGTTCAATGCCTGTGCTCACAGACCCATCTGTGTCGCTCGCCACCAACGCTGAGATGTTTGATTTATGCATCTCACAGCCTGCCTTCGTTGCATTTGTGAATTTGTACGGAATCTTTTTGCATCTTTACTGAATGGTGACTCCTTCTAAACAATGCTATATCAACATTATTAACACTAATAATAAGAACAAATGTTCGGCAGATAAAAACGAGACCCGGCATTGATGTATCTGACACTTGGCAGATATTGGTTGTCAAAGGTTAGGCTGGACGTTGTTAATTTAATATGAAACCCTACCTCGAGACATCACAACGCAAGCAAGCGTGCCCTCTTGGCCTGAAGTGGATTTACAAGCCATGTGGCTTTGCCATGAATATCCCCGGGAGGCGAGAGTTGAGCCTTCCACACAACCCTTCCAAGTGCGCTGATATGAGATGTGTGATGTAAACTGCTCTGAGATGCATCGTAATGATCGTAATCATCATAATAATCGTGACGCGTGGAAGAGCCGTGTCCCCATTACTTCGGCCGAAAAGTTTAAGAGCCGGTCATCAGTGTCCCCGGCACAGTCTGAAATCACTTCATCATGGGCTTGTAGAAAAAACAGCCATCACCATTACACAACTGAAACTGCAGGTATAGCAATTAACATTAATTGGAAAACAAGCAACGATACTGCATTACTATTACATATAATTGCACACTTGAAAGGTATCGTTACATCAGGTTTTATATTGCAGCGTTCTTACTTCCGAGATTAAAATGTGTTAATATGAAATATGGTATTCATATGCGTAATTATTAATTTACAAGTAAGATTTGGATCGCGTAGAACAATATTACAACGCTCCTTTCAAAATTATGTATTCTCGTTTCTTTATTAAGTAGTTGTTTTAATTATATATTAAAAGCGAATTCGTATTAAAAAAAAACTAAAAAAATATCTCTGTAATTTCATTCCTTACACCAGGGCCCACGCAAACCACCACTGCGTGCCTCTGTGGCACCAAACTTTCCCTACTTTCTTTCGACTTGAGCGTCACACTCTGTAGGAGGCAAGTTACTTGGTCCACAGATGATTACGATGATGAGAATCGCACGTGTGTTAATGTTTAGTACGTGATTTAAAGCAATTTGTAACGCATTCTCAACTTGCCCGATCACTGAAACCGATGAATCTCCGGGCATCAAATTGCTGAGGGGCCCTAAATTTAAACAAATAAAATGTCGTGTTTTTTTTTACATTGATAAGAATTGATTTTACTGTGCGTTAAATGTCATCCTTTGAGGCCTTTTAAAGAAGATCCTTAGAATTCACAATCACCAAATGTACGAGGTGATTTATTGAAGCCCGTAATGACAAGGGCGACTACAGCAGCCAAAAGTTAACGACCTTCTTACGGCACAAAATTACAAAAATTACTTCTTTATATATTTTTTAATTAAATAAATATACATCGTTTTTATTTGTCAGGTTGCACGACTGCGTGATTGCTACAATGTCAAACTCGCAATCACAAGCTTGTGAGTTAAAACAAGCGCATCATTCTCCTTTAGATTCCATGAATTTAGTATCACTTTAAAATATAAACTATGTTTTTATTTTGATTTTACCAAGTAAGGCCCACTGAGCTATGCAGCTCTTTATCAGAAGCGACCTGGCCACAGCGACGTGGCTGATCACCGCGTGGAAATCTACAGCAGCCAAATACTCTTAAACGCGTGTTTCTAAATGTGGAGGGGAAAACCGGAGGACCCAGAAAAAAAATCCACGCGACCACGGGAAGAGAGACACGCAAATTACGAATATACAGGCTTCAGGGTAGGGATGCATGCCACGACCTCCTGCATACCTGGGCGAGGTAGGTAACATCTCGCAACCGTGGCTCGGTGAGATTTCAACAGCTGTTTGCTGATCGATAGAATTGCCCATGCCATAGCAATGTACGTATGCTGAACTTCTTTCGCACCGTACGTAGCCAACCGCACTAATGGAAGGTGGGGGAGGAACAACTAACTCAACACAAAATGCGGAGTTTCCACCCACAGGCTCAGTGCTGTAAACATTCAATGAGCACTCGAGTGGCAATGTACTTATCAATAATAACAACGATAATAATAATTGAAGCAAAATAGTGCCATTGTGAGCACAAGAGCCTCACCGGGCCTCGATATTCATATTCAACAGAGACTACTGCGTTTGGAACATTTGGCCACTGCCATTAACCCGAGCATGCTTACGCGGTGGGCGGGGGGGGGGGGCGAACGGCCCTTAGCCCTACATGTATGTTGAACTTCTTTCGCACCGTACGTGGCTAACGGTGCTCATCGGAGGTGCGAGGAAGGACAACAACAACGACAACGATGTACGTTGTGAGGAGGGGGGGGGGGTAGCACCGCCCCCACAGTATTCCGTGAATATGTAATTCCCAACGCACAGTAGCCGGTCGTCTATTTTTAACCGACAACCACCGTTTGCCAAAATCACAACCTTCGTCACAGTGGGACGCATTGCCGGCGACGCTTACTCGGCATGGCGAGTGCTGCAATTGTCCCTGTGCATCGCGGCTCTCCCCCCCCCCACCGAGGAGAGAGAGAGAGAGACAGACACGGCGTGCGATGAATGGGGCCCCCACGTGTCGGGCGCGTGACGACGATGACGCTGGCAATCAATCGCCTGGCCAACACGTGGCACATACCGCCACTCGCATACAGAGCATTACGTCTTGACTTAAAGCTTTCGTGACTGCAGGAATTCATATTCTTTGGGACTTTCGGTAAAAATCGGTTGTTATTTTTTTGTTCTTTCGGTAAAGTCACGTAGATAGGTTGAAAAAAAAAAAACTACGACGTTTCGATCGCAACACAAGTGGTCGTCATCAGGAAAAAGGGGGGGGTGACGACCGCTTGTGTTGCGATCGAAACGTCGTTTTTTTGTTACTTTCTTTGAACCTATCTATACGTGACTTTACCGAAAGACCCAAAGAATAGACAGAGCAGTGTCTCTTATCCTGTGTACTTGCACACAACGGAAACACACAAACACACGCGCACTTAAGATTAGAAACGCGTATGCATCAACTGACCACAGTGCTGCACAGCCAACCTGGGGCGTCCTGCCACAAGCCCGTGCATCCCAGCGCTCGCAGCCCAGCGGAATGGGAGAGATTCACAAATGTCACTGCGTGATCCACCAACCCTCGCCTCCAATGCCGCTGGACCACACGTGCTCGTCACCACCACCACCACAGGCATGGGAAGTCGTCAGTTTGCTATCAAACGAATGAATAGGCGGGCGTCACGACTGCATGCCACGCTCCTTTCTCACACAACCCATCGTCGGCACGGCCTCGTCAGCGCCATCGATTCAATGTCCTACAAGCAAAGTCTGGGCAATGTTGCGAGCCACGTATGTTGAACTTCCTTGGCACCGTACGTAGCCAACCACGCGAACCATCGGAGGTGCTTCAGATGCAAGGGTTGGTGGACCAACCGAACCTGCCTCGGTTTCTAGGTAGCCACAAGTTGGCAGCACATCAAGCGGATCTATGAACACATCTGTGGGGAACATTTGAGTGCGTTATATCCCCTTGTGTGCGTGTGTGTGTGTCTTTACTCTGAGCACTGGCGGGGAGCGGTGGCGCAGCGGTTAGCGCGCTGATCTCCGAAACCGGCGACCCGAGTTCGATTCCCGCTCAGGGCCAACACCAGTGATGATTATTAGAACCGGTCCTGAGCCTCCCCTAGGTCGACTCAGCCACAAATGATTACCTGGCGCAGTGCGTAAACATTGCTACTCGGGAGACAAAGGCGGCCGGGCGTGGTGCTGGTCACCCATCTCCCTCGTGTGCCGTTCCGGCCTTCATATGTACTCCCTAACAGCACTTGCTCCAACAGCCTGTTCAGGCTGTAAAGGCGGGATCTTTGTCTTTACTCTGAACAATCTGCCACTCATCTTCTTGGTTCTTTCGGTAAAGTCACGTAGAAGGGACTTTACCGAAAGAACCAAGAAGATGAATCCCTGCAGTCACGAAAGCTTTAAATCGAAATTCACTCTGCCACTATTCCTCGACGGCTGGCCAGCATGGAGGCCTTTTGCACGAGCAGTGACGTGAGCTACAAAACCAGGCCTCCAACTCTAGCAGAGCATTAGACTGGGCCCACTTGTGCAAGAAGTCTTAGGTCTCAAAGAGGCCTGCCTGGTTAGTTTACTGACGTTACTGTATCTTGTATTGATCAGCCCCTTTCTCTGCATTTGTGCGTCCATTCGGGCAGGAAGACAACAGCGTCTGTTAGGGGCCGTCCATAAATGACGTCACGCGATTTTGGACGATTTTTGACCCCCCCCCCTTCGTCACACGGCGTCACAAAAAGTCAGACCCCCCCTCAAATATGACGTTACAAAGCTCTGCCCCCCCCTCCCCAAAATAAAACATGCTTCAAATCGCTTTAAAACTATTGTAGTGCGTATTTAATGTGGCGCTGCACTCTGATGTTGTAGGAGAAAACATTTATTAAAAAGTATATTTAATTAAGTAGAACGTGTTGTCTATATTTATTTAAAGTTGCGCACTTTGATGTGACTTCACATTTCTCACCCCTCCCCTCGTCACACGTCACAAATGTCTGACCCCCCCCCTAGGTGCGTGACGTCATTTATGGACGGCCCCTTAAATGATCAACTAGGTAACCTTTGCTTGGACTCGGAGACCCAGTTATCAGCATCTCGTGTGTCTCATAGGCACACGGTAATTGTCTTTAATTCTTGGTTAGGAGGCAGCATATCGAGGCAGGGAAACGCGTCTTGAGAGACCGTAAACTCGACTGGCTAAAGGCAGTGCAGTGCATTGTTGTTGTTGTTTGTGAAATGGCACAACAGCTGAGAGCAGCCGTGATGTGCGTGTGTTCTCACCGCTGTGGCGCAGTGACTTTGGCTAACGTCAGCGGCGAGTGATATCAACTGCGGTTCTGGGCCTCCTCTAGGTCGACTCAGCCTTAAATGGGTACAGTAATGTAACCCTCTGTGCGGTGCAAATACCAACAACAACGGCAACAAAACATCATAACGCTGGAGGTGGCAGATGTGGCCCAACGCGGTGTTGAACCTCACCATGCCACACTTTTGGGCAGCTCTGGCTTTAATGGGCGCTCACGAAACACGACTTGCCCACCCCCCAAACCGGGCCGTACAGGGCTACACGGAGAACGGGAGCGAGCAGAGCAAACCTGCTGGGTTTGTTCCGCAGCAGCAGCAGCCAGCGAACCGCTACCATACAGGTCAACAAAACTGCCCCCCCCCCCAATTCAATTCAGCCGGAAATGGGAAATGAGCCACACGGCTTACCAGGGGGCCAGCCGAACCCCTCCCTGGCTGCCACCGACTCTCTTCCTTCCTTCCCCCGCTGATCGCGAAGACCCTAATCCATCTGCTGACCCAACGTACCCCCATGGGCCAGTCGCGTCAGCGAGCGTGGCGCCGGTAAGGGGGTGCCTTGTGTCCCCCCGTGGTGGTCAAAGCTACGAGTTAGGCCCCCCTTTGACAACCAACATGAAGTACGTTTTCAATAATATTGGGGGCCCCACCTGACCGATTCGCTGCAGCCCCCGAGCTGCTAAATGTAGTTACCACGCCACCGGCAAACTGCCCCCTTCTGCCGTTCACAGCGCTACGCGAAGCAAATTGCCATTGGGATTTATAAATCGACGACGCTTCCGGCGATGGCTCCCTTCTTCACCCGCTGTCTGCGAAGAAGGGCAATTGCCCCACTTTTATTTTGGGGCGAAGGTGGGATGGGGGGGTCAGTGGCGGATTATCCTCGTAGCACAAGTAGCTACACATGCGGGTCCCGCACTTTCAAGCTAGCATTTCCGGCACAGTGATTCTGCACTTGCTCTATTATTATAGTACCATACCGCCTTCAACTTTTATGAACGACCGGGTGTTCAAGGTTAGCGGTTAGTCGTATTATCTGGCTGTATAGCTAATGAAAATTTACAATTACTTTACTATGCAAGTTAATTATTGGTGTTTGAATATTTACGTGTTTTTTTTTTATTTAGGGCCACTTTATAACAGACGCTACAGGCCCCGCACTCGCTTCATCCGGCACTGGGGATGGGGGCGGGTTGCCGCGGTGGAAGAGGTGGGGGGGCGACGAGGTGACAGTATTCAGTGTTGTTGGCGAATGCGTGCCAAGTTTCCAAATGGTACCCCCCCCTCCCACCACGACCACCACTGGACCTGCAAGTTGCGGCACGTCGCGTCGCCGAGGTTTCGCGAAAATCTCTCCCCGCCAAGGGAGTTTGGTGCGGTCCTTGCTGCTGATGCTACAAACAGCGTGCACTCGTGACCTCCCCTATTCCCCTGTGCGCGCGTGTGATGGGGAGAGGAAGGGGGGGAGATGGAGGAAGTGGGCGAGAAGAGGGAGGGGAGGGACGGAGAAGAAGAGAGAGAGTGTGATGGGGAGAGGGAGGGGAAAGAGAGGGAGGGGAATGAGAGGGAGGGAGGAGAGAGGAGAGGGAGGGACATGGAAGCAGAGAGTGTGGTGTGTGTGATGGGGAGAGGGAGGGACAGAGAGAGAGAGAGCGAGTGTGTGTGTGGTGGCGGTCAGGGCTTTGCGGGGTGGGAGGGAGGGAGGGAGGATCGTCGTCACTGCACGCGCTTCGTTGCCCGCCTCAACATCGCCGCGGCTCGGCTCGAGAGTCGCCGCGCGCGATCTCTGGCTCGCTCCCTCGTGCAGTCTCTCTCGGCGAGGTGAGTGAGTGGGAGAGGTGAGTGTGTTAGTGAGAGAGGTGAGTGTGTTAGTGAGAGAGGTGAGTGTGTTAGGGAGAGAGGTGAGTGAGTGAGAGAGGTGAGTGTGTTAGTGAGAGAGGTGAGTGAGTGAGAGAGGTGAGTGTGTTAGGGAGAGAGGTGAGTGAGTGAGAGAGGTGAGTGAGTGAGAGAGGTGAGTGTGTTAGGGAGAGAGGTGAGTGAGTGAGTGAGAGAGGTGAGTGTGTTAGGGAGAGTGTGTGTGTTAGTGAGTGAGTGTGTGTTAGGGAGAGAGGTGAGTGAGTGAGAGTGTGTGTGTGTTAGGGAGAGAGGTGAGTGAGTGAGAGAGGTGAGTGTGTTAGGGAGAGTGTGTGTGTTAGTGAGAGAGGTGAGTGGGAGAGGTGAGTGTGTGTGTGTGTTAGGGAGAGAGGTTAGTGTGTTAGGGAGAGAGGTGAGTGTGTTAGTGAGAGAGGTGAGTGAGTGAGAGTGTGTGTGTGTCGTTGCGTGGTGAGTGTGTTGTGAGAATGAGTGAGAGAGGTGAGTGAGAGTGTGTGTGTGTGTGAGATGTAAGAGTGTTTGAGTGAGAGAGGTGAGTGTGTTAGGGAGAGAGGTGAGTGTGTTAAGAGTAAGGTGAGAGAGAGAGCGAGAGCGGTGAGTGAGTCAGAGCGGTGAGTGTTGGAGTGAGAGCATTGCGAGAGGGTGAGTTAGTGAGTGAGTGAGAGAGGCGAGTTCGAGTGAGTGATTTAGCGAGACGGGATCGTGAGTGTGTACTGCTCCTGTTTTCGGAATAGATCAGTCTTCACATTGAGTAGAGAGTTATTAAGCTTGCATATACTGCCTATGTATTGCCATTCCTCGCAGAGAGAATGTTATCGATCCAACAATGTCCTCACGGACGCTGCGGCAACTTTGAAAGTTTCAGCACTGAACGGTTGCGAGCTTTGCCCACTTTGTATCGGCTCGAATGTTACACTCCACAGGGGGGGGGGGGGGCGGGGGGCGAATTACTCGGTTCACTCACGAAGTGATGGGGGCAGTAGCTGTGCAGGCAGTGGGGACCGTCAGGCTGAGCGTGACTCTGTTGAAGCAGCCACTCAAATCAACCGCCTCTCCACTGATTTTTGTGGATCAACATTTGAATGATGATGATAATAAGACATGTTTCAGTCAGTCATAGGCACAAACTCGACAACATCTGTGCCAAATTTCAGCTGTCTAGCCATGATAGAACATTTTAATTTACATTCGTATACGCTGTCCTGTATTAAGTAAAAACAAAACTGAACGCGTCACGTGCTGCCTGATGCACACGCGCTATGAAGAAGGTCCATAGCCCGAAACGTTGCCTATTATATATATTATCCCCGCCACTTTAAGACCACGGTACGTTTGCAAGCGTGTTGAGTTGGTCATTGCAGCAAAGCAGCAGCGGTGTTTTTTGTCAGTCCACTGCTGGATTATGGTGTTTGACCATACTTCACCACTCTCGTTAGTTGCGGGTTGATTGAAGGCGGCGCTAGAGGAGAGGGTCAGGACCATCATCATGATTTTGGCGCTGGTTCGGAATCGAACCTGGGGCCTCCTGGTTCATGGCGCCATGTTCTACCCGCCGCACCACCGCCGCTACAGGAGACACGCTGCGTATTAATCGTCCCCAACATGCACTTGCCGATACTGCAGCGTTCAACAAACAAGTCGATCATGTAACAAGTATAACCCGTAAAAACTAAGTTTTTCACCTTAAATCCTTTATATGCGTGGCGGCTAGAGTCCTCTCGTCCCCTAGCTTGAGATGGCTGCCACCTATGGTCAGATGATTGCATGGCAGCATTAAGCAATTGGTAATTAAATATAATATTTTAGTCCTAAAAAGTGTAAAATTTTGGACTTTTTTTCACGAACATTAATTGTCACGCACAACGAGTCTGTGTGGAAAATGTCAGCTCGATTGGATCACGGGAAGTGGGTTAAAAAACGACCGAAAGATTTGCACGGTCCTAAGCAAGCAAGCAAGTGAACTTAATATAAAGGATTTAAAAAGAATCAGGAATTACGTTGCTTTGCTGACAACTTCAAAAAACACCCCCCCATCCTCCACCCCCCTAAATATATTTACGTCTCTGCATGCACACACGTGCACGCACACGCACGCACTTCAATATTAAATCGGACCAGGTTTCCAAGTATAGCGGTTTCAAGCACTGTCAGCGAGCTCCTATTAATGTCATGGTGGGGTTGGGGCATGCTTGGTCACCAGCATCAATCATCGTCTGCTCTCTGGGCGTGGGGGTTGGTCTGCTGTTGATCACTTTTGCTTAGGATAATAATTTTAGGCTGAGCCAACCTGGGGGATGCACAGAGTGAATTCGCACACCCCATTAGATTATTCGGCGGCTATAATGTCACCCCCCCCCCCCCACCTGGCGCACGTGATAAGCTGCTTTGTTGAGCCGAGCATTCGTTCGTGTGGCAGGTCACTTACTGAAAGAGAGCTGCCGAGCTCAGGGAGGCTTTACCCCGTCAATGTGAACCAAGTTGAGTTAATTTGCCACTGTTTGTGTTTGAGCCGCCGAGTCGGCGAGGTGCACAAAACCACGACAACTTCGCCGCCTGCTCTGCCCATACCAACCCCGCGTCACACGAGGACGACGGAGGCACTGTGACGACAACGACAGGCACCACGACCACGACACGCACTGCATTCACGAAGCGTCCTCGGTGAGCGTCACCGCGTGCCAGCGGTGACGCTCACCGCCGCCGCCGACGCCGCATCTGAAGGCGCAGCGCAACGATCGGGGAATCGCTCGCGGTCTCTTTAACGGAGCTCGAAGATGAGCTTTTCAATAATGAGGCGACATGCTACAGGCCACGGATTCGCGCTGTGGTAACGAGTGTGCGCGAAGACGAATCACACACGCGCACGGGACGCAGTCATACGCAGAGGAGGAAAGCGTTCATCCAAATGGCTCCTAACCCCCCCCCCCAATCCGCTGGGCCATTCCATGGGCTGGCAGCATCCGCCTCCCAGCCCAACGTTTTGTTTGAATCACGAGAACTTCCCACAACGGGACAAATGCGTGCCGGGTGGAAGCAGGAGGGGCAGCAGTGGACGTCCGTGACCGCACTGCACCGTTACTGACGAGTCCAATTGAGAATGAGACCAGTCTGCAGTTGTATCTTTGTTTCACCGCTGCTTGACGGGGTCAAGGCCACATCCTCAACTCTCTCTGGCTTCAGCAGCGGCACGGTCAACGCGCTCCGCTCTTTTGAACCGGTGGCTTAGGCAAGGCTGAGAGCGTTGTGCTTTTCGGGGTGGTGGCCACGTGACGTGGCGGTGCGAGGCACGACGTGGGAGCCGTGGCTTTTCCTGCCCGACAAAACGTGCGAACGCTGTAGTCAAACGCTGGCTGACGTTGGAGGGGCCGGGGGGGGGTGGCAACTTTGGCGCGGGCCCAACCGTTTGCGTGTCCACCGGTGCCGCTGGTTTTTTGTGGGCAGCTCAACCTCGGCGAGGTCTCGGCAAGGCGAGGGCCTTGCTGGGTGCATGCGGGGCGATGGGCGCGTGCGATCGCCGGTGATCGCGTTAAAGAGTGGCCAGGTTCAGTGACTAAGTCGTGGACTTTGCATCGGTGGTCGTTCCTGACAATAAGCGCCGTTAAGCTCGTAAAGAGCTCGGGTAGGAAACAGCTTGCTGACTCTGTGTGTTCAAGGCCTCTAGGAATTATCAATCGGATTTGACATTTTTTTTTCAGTGTGACTGTTCCGCAAGAGTTTTTGCCTCGTGTGTGTCCGAACATTCATCGCAGTAATCATCATCAGCAGCAGCAGCTATGCACTGCTGAATGAAGGCCTCAATTCCCGAGTTGTGGTTGTCTCTGACGGGCCCGCGATGCAACGAGATACATCTGTCATCAGGCGCCTTGTCTGGCGTGTTTACGCACAATTCCGTGGTTTGGCTTATTACATTTCCTACTGTGTTTGTGAAAGTTTTACCAACGACAAACTTGGGAACTCAGGAGATAATTTGACGTTCGCCCGTGAATCGTTGGCCATGTAGAAATATTGTCGACGCAATTTTTGTTGGGTTAATGTTCGTGCAAAGGCAGTTAATGTACATTCTTATTTATAGTACATGATTACAATCGACTCACTGTGCTTAATCCAGAGAAACCGGTTTAATTTTGGATGACTCTCACATTTAAAAAAATTTGGCAAAAACTATTTTTTCAGTACACACACTTTTATTTGCACTCAAAAGTAGAACAATTAATTATTTTTACCCCGGAATTAAAAACATTTTACGTGCTAAATTAAAAACGTGGGTAGTTCGCATAAACAAAATTAAATGAAAATCCTAAGATATTAAGCGTCAAAGGTTCCAAAGAATATAAAGAGAAATAACACGTCAAGTTAAAAAAGTGTGTTATAATAATAAAAACAAGATTATCAGCAGCGCTGGCTTAGCCACGTGGTGGTGGCTAGGCACGTGACCTGCAATCCAGCACTCCAGGATAAAGGCCTCCCTATGCCACTGCCTTCCCTCACTGTCCCACGACGCCACAATCCACCGCACTCTTGCACACGATAACTTATCTTATCGCTCCGTTTGGACGGTGGATTTGCCCTCTTGAACGTATTCTGACCTTTGGCTGCCATTCCATCGCCGTTCTTGTCTATCGGCCGTCATCTCCTCGAGTGAAGTGCCCTGCCCAATCCACCATAGTTTTCTTAACAACGAATGTGGACTCCACCTGCTCCATCTGTAAGGGATAGAGTGTTGCCCCCTCGCACGCGTGGGTTTTTCTTACGGGAGCTACAGTTTCCTCTCGCATGTAAACCCTCATTAGTTCGACTTATTATGATTTATTTTACATGGTGGCGTGGGTGAGAAACAGTCCGCCTGAAACTCCTTTGCAATAATGACCAGCAACGGCAGAATGCAGCAGCAGCAGATTGTGCAACGGTGGCGGCGGCAGCAGCGGCACAGGTCATGAAGCCTTATCTGCCGTCAGTTTCACCTGATCTACTTCAGGCTTCTTCGGGCCTAGTGGGGATTGGTGTTACTGCCATCGTATGGCCAACTTGCTACCCCCAAGTCCACAAAACCTGCTTCATGTGCTATGAAGAAGGGCCATTGCCCGAAACGTGACCCGATTTGATATCTTTTTTTAAAAATTACGACGGCGTTGTTGACGAACGTGTTGACTTTGTTGTTGTTGTATCCTCAGGCAGGCCGCCATCCAAGTCGCGAATCCTGTTAAGAACCCGGCTCCTCGCAAGAAGCTGTGGTCCTCGTTGTCACCTTCCTTCTACCCGCAGAGTGGCCGCAGCGCTGGCGGCGACGCCGGCCGCGGCCGAGGCTCCGGGCGGTTGAGGCCCCTGGCCGCGATGTCTCGCCCGCACGTGCGGTACGACCGCTGCGACTACCGCGGCCGCAAGGAACGGGGCTCCGTCGACGCCATGAGCGACAGCAGCAGCTGCAGCAGCAGCAGCAGCGGCGGCGGTGGCGACCACCACTACCACCACCACCACTTCCAGCTTCAACATCAGCAGCAGCACAACAACAACCACCACCACCACGGCTCGGGGAGACCTGGGTTGCTACCGCTGCCAACCAGTGCGCCAAGCATTCCGTCGCTCATCCCTGCTGGGATGGGGCCCCTCAAACCGCCGACGCACGTACGCTCCGACTCCGCATCACGCTAGCAGCAGCATCATCATCATCATCACCGTCATCGTCAACACCGTCAGCCTCGACGTCAGTGTGTCGTCCCTCCTCGTTACTGGACTCACAACTGGCTTCCAGTTGAGCTCCGTGCTACACAATTCAAATCGCTATGCTTGACTCACAAAGCGCTCGTTCAGTAGTAGCCTCAATGTTTGACCGATCCTTCTAAGGGGTTTGATGTCGTCACGCGCGACCACGATCCTTGGTGAGCCACAATTTCGGAAAAAAAAGTTTTTGAGCTCGGGCTTTTTTGCTCCATTGGACCCGCAAATTTGGAACGCTCTCTGCCTGAGATGCCCCCATTTAGAAAGAAACCAAAATAGTTGTATCCCGAGGATATGTTGGGTAATCTGGAGATTCTTTTTTGCGTGTACATTTTACTGTACGGCACAATGAAGCCCTTTGTTGGGTCTGCTGCGTCTTATAAAAAAACTTAAATCCTAAAATAAGTGTCCATCATCGTCATCATCACAATCGTCGCTGTCATCATCGCTGTCATCATCGCTATTGGGATCATCGTCATCAGGGTTATCATTGTCATCTTCATCGCTTATGATGAGCAACAGTGGAAACTTGGTACAGCGTTGGCATGGAGTGAGTGAGTGAGTGGGTTCTGTCTGACCAATGAATACAGAGTGAGTTAAGAAATAACTCAAACCTTAGTGATAGGTTTTTACCCTTTTAACTGGTACAACAACTGACACCTTTGTACAAGGCCAAAAGGCGTACAACTCAATGGTCCAACACCAATGGAGACTAGGCTCTAAGAAAAGCTGTCTCGGGTGTGGACCAATCAACTTCAAGGACAGTGCATATCATTATCATTATCAGAGTTGTTTATGTTTGTTTGCATTTTGACTGCTTGTGTTGTAGTTATTGCAAACAAGATGCCTTGTATAAGGGTGTCAGTTTTTGTACCAGTTGAAAGGGTTAAAACCCATCACTATATTTTGCCACTGGTAAAGGAGGTCTCATAGTGACTCAAACCTTGTATATAATTTCGCGTTGGACTTGGACCGCTTAGCATAAAGGGAGGGTGCTTACCTGTAAGATTGTCAGTTCATCAGCATTCATTCAAGCGAGCCTGACCCTACTGCTGATGAGATACTGTGTGTTGAAACCGGTCCAAAGGTTTGCATTTTGTTGAATCAATGCTGCTGAAATGATGCGCTCGACGAAGGGGATGCAGCTGATGGGCCGCGTAAGAAATACGTGGAGAGACGGATATGCGAAGGACACCTTTTATGATGATTAATTTTGTTTTTGAAGAAAATTTGCTCGATGAAAAGTGGTTGGCCTGCAGAGCAACACAAGCCTGGTTAGTTAACGTGTAATCTCTGCCCGCGATGCGATTTATGAAGCTTCTATGCCAGTTTGACCGCGAGGGGGAACAGCGATTGTATTTGTGGGAGAATATAGAATCTGCATTTAAACCCCCAAAGGGGTTAATTTTAACCGGCTGAACTCCGGTAAAGTATAATAGAATCACCATACAACAAATGTTAAGCACATAAAGTAACAACATTCCTCGAAGTACAGTTTTTTAATTTAGCCTAAGGGGATAGCCGCCCGCCCACCCCCGCTAATGGCAGTCTTAATATGAACCAACCCACTGCACAAAAAAATATCAACACGCCATATCGTCGGAGGTGGAGCACTTTCTATAAATAGTCACAAACTAAACCATGCTCCTCTCCCCTCTCCCCCAGTGTGGATCGAGGCAATTCTCACCTTCCTCTTTCCAACCCCCCGGAGCAAGCGGTGGAAATTCCACGCTCCTAACGGTCGGGACGCAATTCGGGATCGGAATCTCCTATGCCGGAGGAATCCGAGAAACTACGAAATCTCGTTTTCACACATACGTCCCGGAAAGGGGCGCAGGGGGTCAGAAAGTTACGACGGCAAACAAACAACACAACAAAAAGCACGCACGACATGAGTACAAAGCAGAGGTGGGACAAAGTCATTGTTATGCAAGTCCAAGTCGAGTCGCAAGTCATCAAATTCATGACTCGAGTCTGACTCGAGTCCAAGTCACATGACTCGAGTCCACACCTCTGGTACAAAGTGATTGGCAAGGTTAACGAGTCGCTTTAACAAAACAAAAAAACATCACCCGGAGGGCAACCGCTGTTGGTTTCCCAAGAAAGTGGTGCTCATTTGATCGACCCCGGGGGGTGGGGGGTGATAATGGGCTGAGTGAAACCCTAACCAGGATTTGAACTCGCACCCTTCCAATTGTGAGCCCCCCGCCACGCTCCACCACTGGTGAGGCGAGTTTTTTGACGTGCAGGCCCTATGCCAGACTCCCACTCCACGTCCGACAAATCGACTTCCATCGCATTTTGATTATTTTATTATTGAAATCCGAACTCAAGGCCTTCTTTTAATGAATTCTTGCAGGCATGCGCTGAAAAAGAGGTCATCACTTTTCGGACATTGGACCGATTGGTCTAAATTAAGTCGTAACTCTTTGGCACTCCATCACCACCACCACCACCGCCCCTCCTCCTGTGAAGGTCCTGACCTGGCTGGGAAGTTGTGACTGTGTTCCGTGACGTGTAGTTGACCTCATGGACTTATTTGACACTGTGATAACTTTCTGCTTTGTTCGTGCTATTTCTTTTCGTGCAATTTCTATAGATTTTTTTGAATTAATTTTACATTCGGCATGCAGCGGTAGCAGCGGCGGTAGCAGCAGCAGTAGCAGCAGCAGTAGCAGCAGTAGCCACACAGCGGTAGGTTTGTTCTGCTACTTCCGTTGAGTGGAGTCCGTGCCCTTATTTGCCCCGGACCACGTGCTCACAAAACGCTGCCAATTTCACGTTTCCTGATGCCGCTTGTAAGCAGCAGCAAGCATGATGCACGGAGCAACTTTGTCTCTGTGTGTGTGTGCTTCTGTGCACGTTCTCATATTGCCCCCCCCCCATTCACCCCTCACTTAGTCACTCCCTTAAAACATCCATCTCTTCCCCGAGCCTTCACCACGCATCCTCCTATCAGCAGATATTTATGGTCGCTCTAATAATGCTGACGACGACGATGGTGGTAGCGGTGCTGAGCTTCGTTTATTCAGGAGGGCGTCAACTAAGCCTCGGTACTCTTTGCGACCGAGCGTTTCTTTTTTCGTCGGGATTGTTTGACCGATTTCATCGATGGCGTGTTTGGCATCGCGCGAGGATGAACACGGCAGAGCCCGGAGGAAAACCCCAAGCATGCGTAGGAAGGTGGCCTTGGGGTTGGTTACCCGTCAAATCCCCGGCACAGATAGAGGTGTGGGAATTCGTTCCGTTGCATTGTCGCACGATTCCCAGAGCGCAATTGGAATACATCGGTTTTGCAGGCCCTCGTTTTTCATTTTTAGTTTCAATCGTTTTTTATTGTTTTAACTCAACACTAGCCCGGTGCAAAGCACAAACCGTGACATGGAGAGGTGGTGGGGTGGGGTGGGGACGTAAGAATTTCTGCGGACAAAGCCCAGTGCTCGGTGCGCCTGGGGCTTGGAGCAGGGGGCAGAAGTTGGACTCCCGGGTGGGGACCGTGAGCGAGAGGATGACAAATAACATGGGGGACGGAAGGATCGGGGAAGGATAACAAAAACAAGGGGTTAAAGGTGGGAGGGAGAGAAGGGAACAACTTAACAAAAATCCGCAAAGCAGGAAGAACGAACACGCTCCGAGTGAACGTATCACCACCTCACGTCCCGCAGAGCGGTGGTGAACCCCTGTCCCGAACTGCCATCCGTGCCCAAGCAGCTGTCCCCTGGGTTCACAGAAGTTGTTAGTTTTATTAACTTACAAAAAATATATAAACGTCATTGACATGGGGGAGAAGGGATGCGGGGGGATTTGACTGACGACGTTTCAAACACTCGCACACTCAGCACTGAACTGGGCTTTAACCATCGCCGAAAAGTGAGCGACGTAGTAACACCACCACGTGGCCACACCACCACGTGGCCCTCACGGTACCGCTGTGCGGCACGTGGCAGCGTTACCGCGCTGTGCCCGTGCCCCGATAGCGCGCCCACCGTGGGGATGAAATCGGCCGCTCGTGGCGCCGGAGCCAGACGGGGGAGCCGCCACCTCGCGTGACGATCACGGAATGGCGACGGTTTGAGACGGAGGCCTTCGTTCATCCAGCAGCGGATTGGCCTTGGTCGATGATGCGAACGGGGACATTTACACGAGCGCGCGCGCCTTTGATCCGTGGAATTAATGCAACAACAAAAATTAGCTTAGTCACCAACGGCTTTGAGGAAGGGTAATTACCGGAAAGATCGGCTTACTAATGTGGATAATTTTTCTGTTACGAAAGCGATTGCTGGCTAGGACGACGTTAACGTTTTTTTTTATGTTTGTTAAACGAAGGCACACTCCGCTTGTGAGCATGTGTTGTAAATCAAAAAACTGTACAATGTTCGAGCCATTTAATATTCAATCCGACAGGCAGAGGGGGAGGAGTTTGTGAAAGGCAATTCCCCTGAGGCTAACCCAAAGCAGGCACTTACGTGTGCACGAGACACCCAAACTATCGCCCGCACCAGCAACAATAACAAACAGCGCGTTCATTTACCCACGAACAACGCCTCACTCAGCTTCCCGAATCGGAATGCGTGTCCGCTTCCTCTCTTCCGATGCCAACACAGATGAGATAATCGACCCCAGTTGCTCTTCTGCCTCCTCCTGGCCACCTCGCAGTGCCAGCGAGTTCGGGAGTTTCGTGGAAGAATGCTACTGCACAGACCCTTTGCTTGGTGCGTCACGCACGTGGCCATGTGCAGCGTGGCCACGTGGTCGCGTAACCACGTGCAGCGTAACCACGTGGTCGCCGTGGGCACGTGCAGCGTGACCACGTGGTCGCGTAACCATGTGCAGCGTAACCACGTGGTCGCCGTGGGCACGTGCAGCGTAACCACGTGGTCGCGTAGCCTCGTGCAGCATAGCCTCATGCAGCATAGCTATGTGCAGTGCAGCCATCCCCCCCACCCCCCCGTGGCCAGGCCGCACGCGATTAAACAGATATCGATGATGTGCGCATCACACAGGAAGCGAGTGTGACTGGTTGCGTGTGTGTTGGCCTAATCCCAACGGTCTTGAGTGCCCGCAAATGAGAAAATAATTCCAGCTCCATCGATTGCACACAAGCCCTAAGTAAATTACAGACTCATTTAGGATGCATTAGCGTCAGCTTGAGTGGGGGGGGGGGCATGAAAATAAAGCACGATCGTTTATGTAATTTACCGTTATCGTTGTTAAATATGTTTTTAATGGTGATGGCCTTTATTTATCCGCGGCAGGCCCCTGAGATGCACAACTCATTTCCAAGAAGGTCCTGGCAAGATGTCAGCGACGGTTCATCATTTTTCGCTTAAAATCCACGGGTAAAACAATATATTACTGCAGCAGATGGCATCGTCATCGTCATGCACGCACGTCGAACTTCTTTCGCACCGTACGTAGCTGACCGTGATATTTGGAGGTGCTGTCATCATCATCATCATCGTCGGCCGTGCTCTACCCATGGCTCGATGAAGGCATCTCCCCAATCCGTCCCTGCAGATACGCCACGATCCCTCGGTCATCCCGCGTGGGCGAGCTCATTTCACGGTTCCGTCTCCACGATGGAGGCGGGGGGGGGGGTCCCCTCCCGCGTGCCTCCTCTCCTTTAGATGCCAGCTCATCGAGAGTGCCGCCCCACCAGCCGTCATTCCATCCTGGCGGTGCCGCGTCCCTCGCAAGCCCCAACTTTACTCCTATCGCGGAACAATGTGACACCATTTGCCTGCGTACGCTCCGTCCTTTGATCCACACGCTCCTCTCTCTCTCTGTCTCTCTCTTTTTTACGATCAGTGTAAACAAGAAGATGCTCGGTGTAGTCGGCACTTTGCTTCGTTCATCATTTCGTAATTTTTTTTTTTACATTTTTAAACTTTGCTTTATGTAAACCCCCACCTTTCGCTCACTCTCTCGGTCACTCTCTCGCTCACTCTCTCGCTATCTCTCTCGTTCTGCACGCAGCCCTTCTCGCAGTCCGACGGCCTCCGACGGGTAGCTCATATCAGCTCGGTGTGATACCGATCACGAACCCGTCTCGACGAACATCTGGGGCACGATGCACAATCTGAGTGGCGTTTCGCTTTGGTTTAACAAGTCAAAACGGCGAGCAACGGAGACAGCCTTAGTCCGAGCTGTCGATGCTTTGGTGTGTGCATGGTCCTTGCGCTGGTTGCCTTTTGGTGGCCTTTCGTCAAGCACTGGTGAGACGAAGCCGTAGTTGATGGCCGACTCTGGGTACAGAGCAATCGGTTTTAAAGGACAGTGCGTCAACGTATGAACGCACATTTGTTCGTGTGTATATATAATGTATTTTTTTTTATCACCACGCGCGTGTGTGGCGAGCGTTGACTTTATGCCTTGTAAAAAGGTGTCGATTTGGTGTTGGAGCATTTGAACACCTCCCGCGCTTATTCCGGAAATGGCAAAGCGTTTGCGTTTTTATTTTTATTTATCGTTTCCATCAACTTCAACCCCAGCGGATAAACTCGACGTGACTCCACCGGTCTCGCGCATCACGAAGTAATTTTATCACGCCTGTTATTTTTTTATTTTTACTAAATATATATGTTTTTTATTCCACATCCTCCCTCACATCGTACATTGCAACATTCTGACGTTCTCGGCCGGTAGTACCGGGGGCATCGACAATATCAGCAGGCACCCCGGACTCATCAGAGCAGGCGGGGGGGCGGTTGGATGGCCGGTTATTTCCGTTCTGGGTTCAGGTATTTAAGCCTGGTCTAAGGTTCAGGTTTGTAAGCCTAGTCTAAGATTCAGGTGTCTAAGCCTGGTCTAAGGTTCAGGGTTTTAAGATTGGTCTAAGGTTCAGATGTGTTAGACTAGTCGAAGGTTCACATGTTCAAGATTGGTCTAAGGTTCAGGTTTTTAAGACTAGTTTCATTATTCTTCCTTGTCTCTTAGCTTATAACTCGGATGCTCCAGTGCTGAGATCGGGCCTAATGAATTCAGCCATTGAGTATGGGAGAACAGGGGGGTGGAGTTCGTGATTTTTTCACGAACTCAATATGCTTTACCTTTGACACGGCTTCTATTAAAGATGTGCAGCAGCAGCAGCAGCAGTAAGCAGCCGCGTTGACGAGCGGACAGACGGCGGGCAGACAGGGCCAGCGCGGGACGGAGCGGGGTGACAGGATGGGCACGCGTGCTCGACCGAGTGGCCGGTCATCAGTTACATGACGCCCAGGCGGCACGTGTTTGCCCGAGGGGAGCCGCAGGCTCAGCGACCACCTGCCTCGCTTTGCACGGCGCGCGTAACGCGATCCCTCCATAGGTGCGGAGTTGCTTTCGTGCCCCCCCCCACCAACACCCCCCCCCCGCCACCTCATCTGCTACCCGACGACTCCAATTACCATATCGCAGCGGTTCCGATGTGCACGGTTGGCTAAGTACGTTGCGAAAGAGGTTCACCGTTCGTACATCCCAACCTTTCAGGCTGCGGCGTGGATACCGTGCGGGTGAAATTTGGGATGTGCGGCGGGAAGGCGGTGGAGGTGGGGGTTTCGGGAATTAACGTCGCATTCGCTCTGCCCCGAAGGGGCCAACGTGAATTGATTTGGGACATTTTTTCGCCAGTATCAAAGTATGAAAAATAAGAATAGGTTCTACCCTGACATGATTTCCTTACCGACCTCGATCCGCGTGTTAAAGCGAACGTAGACATTTATTGATATATATATATATTTTTTAAACGGTGCTGCCCTCTCCGATGGCTTTCTCGTGCCACTCGGCCTCCGCCGCAGGGAGTTCTGGTGAGCCTCTCAAATGGGCCTTCCACGCAGGCCACGCGTCTTGGAAGGGGTGTGGAGTGCCCACACTTTACCCTACCACACGCAGCCTGCCAGTCAGACTGACAGCGCCATACCCATTAAGTTAAGGAACTTTGCTAATTCGTTTCATTGCAACTCCGATGTGCTAACCGTTAGACTACGGTAGTAGCATCCTATTAACATACAACAAGACAAAGATCCCCAGTACAGCCTGAACAGACTGCTGGGCCAAGCGCTGTTAGCGAGTAGCACCTATGATATACAAGAACAACAACAGCCGCCCTTCGCTACGAAGTTGGCGTTAACGTCGCCACGGCATTTGTTCCAGGCCAGATGCACTCCCGAGGCCACGGTGGTGTTGTCGAAGGCTCGTCGACACGAGGTCACGGGACGGATGGAGGTGCCCATGAGTTGACTGACGGAGATGCACACAAAGACAAAAGATCCCCCCCCGTGTAGCCTCAACGGACTGCTGGGACAAGTGCCGTTAGCGAGCAGCACCTGTGCATGACACGCACGCGCGGAGCACTCGACGTTCATTTCGTGCGTTTCCAGGCAGCGCGCACGGCGGAAGGTGGAGGAGCTCCTTCGAGGGCAGCGATGGGAACCGGGGGTCAGTGGACGCAGACCTCCACGGCAGCCCAGGGGCTCCACTGGAGCACCCAGGAGCCTCCTGCCAAGCAGATGCGCGAGAGCAACGGTGAGACCGGGCGCGCGCCTCTCTCTTTCCCTCTGACCGAGCCAGTGTCGTCTCTCGGTTGCCCTTTCATCGAAGGTGCGTTGCATCGCGCGATCGGGATTATATTAATATTTAATTATTTCGATTTTTTTTTTTCCCCGGACGTCCGTGATAAAAATCTTCGTAGTTTGTCGCATTCTTCCAGGATAGATAAAGATTCAGACTCTGTATTGATATGTAAGCAGACCAGGATGTGTGTGTGTGTGTGTGCATGCATTGGATATCCATGTCCTTGTCCGTTTGCCATATTCAATACGATTGTCACCCTTAGTGCGTTCGAGGTTTCCGTAGCTTAAATGTGAAATTGCGCTACGTACGATCGGTCTAAGAACTAATCTGCCCCGAGATGACTCGCGCTGCGGACAGTTCGTTGTTTGACGTCGGTTCGTGCCTGTGCAATATCAGTGTCATGCGACGCAGCAGTTTGCTTGCGGCGTCGCATAGGACATTGTGTATGTTGATTAACTGTGAATAACCCAACGAATAATGGATGCCCATTGTAATTTATGTGACTGCATTAACTCCCCCCCCCGCGCCCTTCTGATCTTATTGTCTCACAAGTGACGGCGTCACGTTCATCCCCGCCCCCTCACCCCGCTCTATTTAAGACCAACACAGGAGGAGGAGTTCTCCACAACTCGGGTGGCTGTTGCCTGGCGAGGCTGGTGGTTGTCGTTGTCGTAATTATCGGCGAAGTGTCACGGTACTCGAATTGTCAACGTTGTCGGTTTACTCTCAAACGCACAACCTGGCGAGTGCTGAACTCGTAACGGATTGGCATCGTTTTGATCACGTGACCTTACTAATTGGCTGTGTCGGGTGGTAGTGGCGGGTTTAACGACACTTCTATATTTACGCGATCTAACCCCAAAAGCCTCTATTATGGATAATACTGGTCGCGAAAGCCCTACCACTACTAGCTGTTAAACGATTCCTGTTCGCTTTGTCGCTGTGTGCTTTATCGTACTTTGTTTTGCCTTCGTCACTTCGCTGTTGCGAACGAGACTCCGATCCTGGTCTCTGGAGGTCCTCGGCCCCGGTTCAACGAAACTCCGCGTGGCGATCACCCGCGATCGCGCCTGAGATCTCGTCGGATCTCAGACAAACGGGGAGGGTCGAGATGTGTGCAGAGCTTGCAGTGGCAACAACCATGCACAGCTGGTTGATATGAGCTGCTGAACGGGGTATGTTGTTGTTGCGCTGTACTTCTATGCTGCGTCGCCGTCGATGCTCCCCGCCTTCGCCAACCCGGGCTGGTGTGCGTGTGTGCGTGTGATGCAGTGTCGTCAAATAATAGTTGGGACCGGTTCACTTGACAAAGATTGACTTTAGCTGGCTCCATAGCACAGTTGTATGTGTGTACGTTGAACTTTTATTGGCACTGTACGTAGCCAGCCGTGCTAATTGGAGTAGTTCTTAAAAAATGAGTTTGTCAATCTAGATGATGATTTAAAAGTTGCATAGCACCCAGTGGCTTCTTAATATCGGAAGGAAGAGCGTTCCAGACGGCCGCATAAAGCGCATCTGAAAGCGCGCGACGTATGTACGTACGTATGTATGTTGACCAACCGTGCTAATCGGAGGTGCACGATGTTCGATGGTGTCAGCCTAAAGCCGCTGCTGCGAGCGATGACCGGAGTGTGCGCGTGGTGGCTTACGCTCCTGCGTGATGCGGTGCAGTCCAATGATGGTCAGGACCGGTTCACTTTCCTCTCACCGTGGATGTTCAGCTACGGCAAAGGATTCACGTCAGCTGGCTCCGTGGTGCGGTTTTCTCACCCGCTGCGCCGCCGCTCCGCCGCTCCGCCGCTCCACACCCTACACGCGCGTGAACTCAAAGAGCGCGCCTTTCATTACGCCTCGTGTACAAGTAAACCTCTTGTTTGGGGAAGGCCAATTGGCTGATGCGTTGAGTTTTAGAGGTTAGTGCAATGCAAGACGAGCGAGGAAAAAATGTTAAGCGAGCCTTGTTTACCGCACAGCACAGCGCGCCGTCAGCTGTTTTTCCGGAGCGTCACGTCCTGCCCTCTCCTCTGGATTGTATGGCCCCCCCCCCACTTCTGGGGACCCCTGAAGGGTGCAGGAGATGGGGCAGGACGCGTTGTGAGGTATTTATCAGCCGAACACGATAATGCGCGGGCACAGATTCCGCTGAACAAAAAAGACGTTTCGAAATCATCAGCCGCATCTCAAAACATATATTTAAATATATATTCTACCCTCGAACAGGACCACATGTAAAATATATGGGCTCTGTGTAAATGTACATTTAATATGTATGATGCCACGGATTTGCAACATACGTAATGAACGTGGGAGGAAATGGTGGCTTGGTGGTTTGAGCACAGCGCCATGAAGCCAGCCAAGTCATCATCTTGGTTCTTTCGGTAAAGTCACGTAGAAGGGAAATAATAAAATAATAAAAATAAAACATAATAAAATAATTCTCAAGACGTTTCGGCCACAACGCAAGCAGCCGTTCTCAGGTGAAGAACAGGTCTGTCGGAAAGACAGCGTCCTAATGAACATTATTATTTTATTATTTCCCTTCTACGTGACTTTACTGAAAGAACCAAGAATATGAATCCCTGCAGTCACGAAAGCTTTAAATCGAAATCTGGCCAAGTCAGTTAAATTCCTCCGCATAGCCTCACATGTGTGATGCGAGATGTATCTAGACCAGTCCCTATGATTCACTCCTGCGCCCTTATATTAGCTTATGAGGTTGCACATTTCCATTCGGTTATTTTAATATAAAAAAATAATAATCGATCATTGAGATGCAAGATTCACTGCGTGTACCGCGAGCGTGAGAATCAAATTCAATCGATGATATTTTTTTTTTTTAAGTTCTCACGAATAATGTATCTACGGTACGGCATGTAACGTAGTGCGCGGGGCGGAACGGTGGAGCAGTGGTTATCACCCTGTGTTATGAACCCCACAACCTATATACTTCATTTAAATTATATTTATATAAAAAAATATATTTTCATTGATGTAAAAGTATGAAAAAAATTAACGTTGTTGTTCCGTACGAGGGAATTTGTGCGAAAAGGATGTTGTTTAAAAACGATCGCGCAAGGATGGAACATTTCGAGGCGACGTGTCATCCGGTTTTAACTCTGGTATTTGCGATGGAATAGTGCGAGCAAAGTTTGGCTGGAGAATGCCACTCGTGGCTCTCGTTGTGAACTCAAAATCTCGCTTCCCTCTGCGCACATTCTTTTTTGACATGCATTCATACATTTTGCGTGCGCAGACGAGCATACATACGGTCACCTCCTCCGTCGGCAATTCGCTGAAGAATCGTGTTTCTTGATGACGAATCTTGAATCACGATCCAATTCCAGAAAGGTTATTTTCACTTCGATTGTTTTTCCCCATCTCATAATAAAGGTTTTTGGGTCAGATCGCGTTATTTATAAATGTGTCGTAACCCTCCACCACCCGACACGGCCAAACAGTAAAAAATGTGTCACGTTTTTCAAAGGACAAAATAATTCACTTCTTTAGCCCACCGGTGTGCTGTAGAGAGAATCAACACCGGTGGGCTAAAAAAAGTGAATTATTTTGTCCTTTGAAAAACGTGACACATTTTTTACTGTTTGGCCGTGTCGGGTGGTGGAGGGTTACGACACATTTATAAATAACGCGATCTGACCCAAAAACCTATATTATGAATAATATTGGTCGCGAAAGCCTGCTACGTGTTAATTTCCCCCATCTCATTCGGCGAAAACCGAGAGGCCGCCACGTAGTTTCCCAACTAATTTTCACAATTCACGTAACGAATATCAACTTATTTGCGCGCCGCGGGTTTTATAACGTGTGTCACGAGCCCAGGAAGTTATTACCGCCGGTGGCTTCGACGGCGTCGTTACGAGCCTCTCGCTATCGCCGGAGGGGCGAACAACGCGGTCAGTGTTTTACTACGCGAGTTGAGGTTTACTCAAAACATGTGTGGGTGATCACATTAGAAAGAGGTGTTTTTTTGGTGTCCTTGCTTTCTGGTGTTGTTTTTAATTCAATGAGACGAACGGGCGGCCGGACCCCAGCGCCTCCCTGAGAAGTGAGTGGGCGCGACGAACTTGGCTGACTTGGGCCCCTTGAGAGGTGAGAGGGACCCAACATTGTGATAGAGCAATGGGGGGGGAGGTGGGGAGGGAAAACAGATGTAACGATGTCGGCAATTCGTGCTGGAAAGATTTGATCGGTTGTAATTATCAATCAGTTACAGCCCTTCGCCATCCCAGTGCTGGGTGAGAGCCTCTGCGTGCCGGGGTTCGTGTGAGCATATTTCACCGCGTCGGTCAGCGGCGGGCTGGGTCAAAGCCAAAGCCGAGGTCTGGTTTGGATATCGCTCGAAGCTGATGTTGGCCGTGGTCCGGACTCAAACTCGGGTGTCGTGGTTTCACAGGGCATTGCGCTAACGACCGCACCACCGCTCCACCTCCTCTGGGTGGGCAAGGGTCCCTTGCTGAGAGCTGAGAGCGCAGGGAAATTTTCTCGAACCTGTGTGTCTCAGTGGTGTAATTGTGTGGACGTCACACAATGACGCCACTGCGACACCCGGGAAGTTTGGGGCCGTCCATAAATGACGTCACGCACCTAGGGGGGGTGGGGGTGTCAGACATTTGTGACGATGTGTGACGAGGGGGGGGGGTTGAGAAATGTGACGTCACATCAAAATGCGCAAATTTAAATAAATGTAGACAACACGTTCTACTTAATTAAATAGACTTTTTCATAAAGTTTTTTTCCTACAACATCAGAGTGCAGCGCCACATTAAATACGCAATACAATGACAATAGTTGAAAGCGATTTAAATCATGTTTATTTTTTGGGGGGGGGGGGGGGGGGCAGAGCTTTGTGACGTCATATTTGAGGGGTGCGTGACTTTATGTGACGTCGTGTGACGATGGGGGGGGGGGGGCAAAAATCGTCCAAAATCGCGTGACGTCATTTATAGACGGCCCCTTTGAACAAAGTCGACAAGCGAAACGGGTTTTCATTGACATGTCATCAGTTTTCCTTTTAGCGGACGCAGAGAAATTGAACTAACCCTCGTATGGACACCAATTTAACCCTTTACTGTTCTGAGACGTCTGCAAGTTGCAGGGTGGGGGGGGGGTGGTGGGGGGATGGGGGGTGGGAGTCCTCGGAACGCGAAAGCTGCTCAGCATTAATGTTATTTAGAGGCACAGTGCCATTGTTTTTTAAGACATTGTTACTCACCACGGAGAATTGTAGCGACGGAACCAACCGCACTCAACGATAGCTGTGCCACATGCCCTGCAGGAGCCTCGCCACCGAGTGATTTCATTTTAGTCTTTCTTCCTGTTTCGTTGGGCTGATGTACACATTCGTCATCGGAACGGGAACGGGGTTAACTACGAACTGGTTTACATTAAAAGTGGATATGCTCTGCCTCGACGGTTGTACGGTTAGCGGCACGCTGGACTTGCGATCCAGAGGTCGCCGGTTCGATTCCGTCTCCCGGAGCGGCGGTCGGCTACGTACGGGTGCGCGAAAGAAGTTGGACATGCACACACGTACGTACTTGTCCTCGCCACCACCTCTGTCCATCCAGCAGCAGCTGCAGCTGCAGCAGCACACTCTGCTGCTGGATGAACCTCAATAAATAACGGTGACGAAGGAGTTCCGCAAAGAGCTGCAGGTTGCCGGCTCAAACCAAACCCCGCGGTCAATCGTTCACATTTTGGGGAAGTGAAACTAAAACTACCCCTTTTTGTGTTATTTGCAAAGTTTTGTTATGGCTAAGGAATGTATTTTTTTAATATATATAAAAAAAAATTACTTGCACTTTGCCAAAGGTTTTGTAGATCTCAGTTAATCGGTACCAGGGGTGGAGCGGAGGCGTAGTGGTTAGCGTGCCGCGCTACGAAACCCGGCAGCCGGCTTCGGTACCCGTCCACGGCTACAAACCGGTGACGAACGCTACCTCCTCAACCGTCGCCGCACCCGCCTCCCCGCGTAGCCCACCGAGCCGCAGTGACCGACGCGACAAAGCGTGGACCGGCACGGCCGTGGGGGGGGGGGGGGGACTGTTCGTCCCAGTAGCGCTGGACCGCACGTGACGCGACGGGAACGTGGTGTCTGTGCGGTGCGTGGTGTCTGTGCGGTGCGTGGTGTCTGTGTGGTGCGTGGGGGCTGTGTGGTGCGTGGTGTCTGTGTGGTGCGTGGTGTCTGTGCGGTGCGTGGGGGCTGTGTGGTGCGTGGTGTCTGTGCGGTGCGTGGGGCCTGTGTGGTGCGTGGTGTCTGTGTGGTGCGTGGGGGCTGTGTGGTGCGTGGTGTCTGTGTGGTGCGTGGTGTCTGTGCGGTGCGTGGTGTCTGTGTGGTGCGTGGTGTCTGTGTGGTGCGTGGTGTTTGTGTGGTGCGTGGTGTCTGTGTGGTGCGTGGTGTCTGTGTGGTGCGTGGGGCCTGTGTGGTGCGTGGTGTCTGTGTGGTGCGTGGGGGCTGTGTGGTGCGTGGGGGCTGTGTGGTGCGTGGGGCCTGTGTGGTGTGTGGTGCGTGGTGTCTGTGTGGTGCGTGGTGTCTGTGTGGTGCGTGGGGGCTGTGTGGTGCGTGGTGTCTGTGTGGTGCGTGGTGTCTGTGTGGTGCGTGGGGGCTGTGTGGTGCGTGGTGTCTGTGTGGTTCGTGGTGTCTGTGTGGTGCGTGGTGTCTGTGTGGTGCGTGGGGGCTGTGTGGTGCGTGGGGGCTGTGTGGTGCGTGGGGGCTGTGTGGTGCGTGGTGTCTGTGTGGTGCGTGGTGTCTGTGTGGTGCGTGGGGGCTGTGTGGTGCGTGGGGGCTGTGTGGTGCGTGGGGGCTGTGTGGTGCGTGGTGTCTGTGTGGTGCGTGGTGTCTGTGTGGTGCGTGGGGGCTGTGTGGTGCGTGGGGGCTGTGTGGTGCGTGGTGCCCCGCGTAGGCCCAGCGTGGGTAGGCAGCATATTTTGGGTTTTTTTCCTTCCCCCCCACCACCCTTCTCCCTGCCGTTAAGCGCTCCGGGGGTCGACATCTGCAAGCGCTTACGCGAGTGCGGCGCTGGTAGCCGCTCGTGTCGTTACGTAGCGGGCAACATGTTCTGGTCTCGTGCGGCGCCGCTGCCGTAGCCGCTGCAGGAGATAAGCGACTGAGGCTCGGAGCGGCGACATCGACGCAGTGCCCATGGCACTGATCCGAAAGAGCGCTGGCAGAGGGCAGAGCGGAACGATGGCGGACGTCCAGAACAAACACGTCGTTCGAGAACCAAACATCGCACCTCATTGCTTTCACATTCCTCCTCCTCCTCCACCCCATCCTCCTCCACGAAGACGCCGGTAGCGGAAGCATCAACCGCATCAGAAGGTCAGCGACAGGCCGCTGCGCGCATCAAATCGAAGATTACAGACACGCTCCGCAGTCGTGCGACTGTGGTCAGGCAACTGATACGATCGGACCGGGCGGCAAACCCACTGTTGCCTGCGCGCTCCTTCAACGGAGGAGAAACAGCAACACAACTCCGCGAACTCTCTCCCTGAAGCACAATCAGATGCAGAAGTGTATCTCCCTTTGAGTGAGTGAAAGCCCGTCGAGCCTAAGAAAATTTCATATATTTTTTCGAGGGGCGGCTCGGCCAGCAGGCAGCAACCGGAGCCCCCTCGCTGTGGCGGCGCAGACCTCGGCGTCTGCATTCGGCTCCCAGATGGGGATCGTGCCCACGGCAGAGTGGGACAGCAGCCAGGGACGCGCGCCGAGTTTGCTGCCGCACGCGGAAACCGAACCGTGGCGGCCTCAATATATTTGTATGGTGGTGCGGTAGTGTTGTGGTGGTGGTGTGGTGGTGGTGTGGTGATGGTGTGGTGGTGGTGGTGTAGTGGTGGTGTGGTCGCGTGGTGGCATGGTGGTTGTGTGGTGTGGTGGTGGTGTGGTGGTGGTGTGGTGGTGGTGTGGTGGTGGTGTGGTGGTGGTGTGGTGGTGGTGTGGTGGTGGTGTGGTGGTGTAGTGGCGTGGTGGCATGGTGGTGGTGTGATGGTGGTGGTGTGTTGGTTGTGCGGTGTAGTGCTGCTGTGGTGGTGTGGTGGTGGTGTGGTGGCATTGTGGCGTGGTGATGGTGGTGTGGTGGTGGCATGGTGGTGGCGGTGCCGTGGCCTCTCCGACCCGAGTGCTGCGCCGTCGTGTGAAACGCCACCCATTGGCCCTCGGTCGTGGGCACGGATGCACATCCCAGGGGTAGAGCTGGCACAGACGAAAATAATCTTCATCCCGATTGCGTGCGGTGCGTGCGTGTGTGCGTGTGGTGCGCGTGCGGTGCGTGTGTGTGCGTGCGGTGCGCGTGCGGTGCGTGCGTGTGTGTGCGTGCGGTGCATGCGTGTGTGCGTGCGGGGCGCGCGCGTATGTGTGCGTGTGCGTGTGCGTGCGGTGCGCGCGTGTGTGTGCGTGCGGGGCGCGCGTGTGCGTGTGTGCGTGCGTGCGTGCGGTGCGCGCGTGTGTGCGTGCGGTGCGCGCGTGTGTGCGTGCCTGTGCGTGCGTGTGTGTGCGTGTGTAAATCCAGGTCACGCTGCACCAGAGTCGTGGCACACGCTGCTCTTCGTTTGTTCTGCACAGCCTGCGCCCCCCCCTTCCCCGGGGGGGTTGGGGGGGGATCGTGCGGGGGAGGAGTGAACGTTTTAATGATTCCTCATGCCCAGGTCACACCGGGTTAGCCCAGATTAAAGAAAAGCAACGAGGATGGTTTTGATCGAGCGTCATTCGCCTCCGTGAGACACGCACGGAGGAAATGTCGTCCAGGCTCGAGACCTTCCCCGTCTCCTCTGACCGACTGCCCCTTCTCTAGAATAGATCTTCGCGCACACACATACACACACACGTCTATACACCGTATCAACAATCATTCGTGGAGATTGGCCAAACATCACGATGTAGGACCGCAGAGCACGGGCAAATTGCTGGCACCAACCGCTTGTGGTTGCCTCGCATCTTTGCCGGGGGTCTCTCCCTGCGAATATCTGCGCGCGCTACAAATTCTGCAGAGTTTCGAGATGCGATTTGTGTGAAATATGCAACACGTTGCACGCATGCAACACGTTGCACGTGAGTTGCAGCGTCATGTCACTGTGCGCGCGGCACGCATCTCCGGCGTGTTTCTCTACGGCATCTTGAGGTGCAGCCGTATTCAGCCGCTGCGTGAATCCAAATCATATTTCCTTTCAGTTCTGTGCTGAATGGAGAGACCGTGATTAACCACCGCCTCCGTTCCCTCCAGCCCACCTCCCCATAACCCCCAACCACCGCCACCCCTCTTATCTTAAGCTCTCTTCATGCATATGGGCAATGCATAATCGAGGGTTTTTCTGGGTTAGATCGCGTAAATATATGAATGTGTCGTTAAAACCCGCCACCACCCGACACAGCCAACCAGTAAGGGTTGTCACGTAAACAGAACGTGGCCAATTCGTCACTAGTACAGCACACCGGTGTGTTGGAGAGCCAAGCCACAACATTTACAATCTAAGTACTCAGATCTGAGTACGCGATCTAACCCAAAAAACCTCCTCTGGATGATATTGGTCACGGAAGCATACGTGTTAAACTGATATGGGCAATGTGTTCACTAACGCACAGTGACCAGAGAATCAAGTGGGGAGGGGGGGGGGGGGCGAGTACCTGGTGCGGTGTGGTGTAAACGTGGCGATGGCCACCCGCCCGCCTCATGTACACGTGCCGGCCTTCGTAGGTGCTGCCCGCTAACAGCACTTGTCCCAACATTATGTTGAAGGCTATACGGGGGGGGGGGGGGTCTTTGTCTTTGTCGCCCCTCCCCCCCTTCTCGAAGTGAGCACCAAAAGAGCCCCACCTCTCAGGGGGCCGTTACCACGGCGGGGGGTGAGGGGGGGGGCAGGGGGGTGGGCAGGGGGGGGGGCAGACCAGCGGTGCTCGGAGCACGCGCACATTCGGGCAATTTTGTTCCTTTTCAACGCCCTCCCCTCACCTCCGCCCCGCCAGCCCACGGCGTAAATGGTGAAGGCCCGCAATTTCAATACGCGCTCGGCATAAATGTGCACGAATGCGTTTCCATCATCGCCATCACCAGCAGGAGCAGCAGCAGCAGGGGCCCATGGTCAATTTGCCGCCGATGGAGCTGCTGCCTCCTGGTTTGGCACACATTCATTTCGCGGAATAAATAAAATAATGACCCGCTGCCGGACGAAGGCCTTCGCTCTACCCCAAGCCGCTGCCGCCAATCCCACGATCCCGCGGCGGTGTTACGGTGCACCCAGCACCTCCACGTGAGATCATTTCGTCGCTCCGTCTCCCTCGCGGATGCGTATACATTCCATGGCTGCCACCCCGTTCAGTGCCGGATTAAGCTAGTGCGGGGCCTGTGGCGTATGTTATAAAGGGGTCCTAAATAAAAAAAAACACGTAAATATTAAAAGACAATTTTTTTTACTTGCACAATAAAGTAATTGTATTTTTTCATTTGCTATACAGCCAGATAATACGACAAATCGCTAACCTTAAACACCCAGTCGTTCATAAAAGTTGAAGGCATTCTAGTACTATAGTAATAGAGCAAGTGCAGAATCACTGAACCGGAATTGATAGCTTGAATGCATTTAGCGCGGGGCCCTTGAAAGTGCGGGGCCCGTAGCTACTACATATGTAGCTACTTGTGCTATTAGGATAATCCGGCACTGCCCCTGTTATTGTTCCTTGCCCCCGGCCATCGCCGTCCCTCCCAGCGACGACGCGTTCCGCCTGCTGTTCGTCCGTTTCTCTCAAGTCTCGTTTCCGACCAGCGCGCGTGCCTCTCTCCGCGTGATTCCGCGCGCGCGTTCCTCCTCCACGGCGTTTCTCGGCGCACTCCTCCGCTTCTCGTTGGTTGCCCATCGCCGTTATTACCGCAAAGGTGGGTGAGGAGTCGTGACGCAGCGGGTGACACGCTACGCGATGGGCCTGACGACCCGAACGTGCTCCCTGATCACGGCTGTCGTCGGTGGCAGGCGGCATCTGACGAGCTGGTCTCGGTCCTCCCGTCCACCCCCACTAACCCACAGTGGCCACAAAACTCACGGAGGAGCGGTGTCGGGCAAAGGTGTACGCACGCGCCAGGGACGTGCGGTCAGGGGAGGCAGGGGAGGCGGAGCCTCACCTCCCGTCATACTCTAATGAAAATAGCTGTTACTAAAAGTTAAAACTAAAATCAAATCAAATAAATGTTAACATTTTTTCACTGATTTGTGTAATAAATGTCATTTCTGTACGATTCCAATCATTTTTATAGTCAAAATCACCAAATATGCAGAGCTCCGCTGTAAATACAGGAAGAGACGAGAGGTGAGGCAGCGACAAGCTCAGCCTCCCCTCTGATTGCGCAACCCCTCAGTAACTGGATGGAGCGTGGGCAATAAGCGCGTGCCTGTTACTATCTCAGCATGTCACCAATGTAATGTTTGTAGACCCCTTAATTTCATGTCCTCGCCTTCCATACTCCAGGTAACTTATTTTATGTATGTGTATAAAGATATTTAGGCTCGCTGGTCTCGTCATGAAACTGCAATGAAAAAGCACCAGGGGAGGCAGCTATCACATCTGCCTCAGCGAGGGGGGCGTGCCAGACACGCCCCCCTCAGACACGTGTCAAACACGCCCCCCTCAGTGTTTAAATTCGGCTCTGATATTAGCCAGTGCCTCCCCAGCCATTGACCTCACCGCACGTCACTGGCACGCGCATGCGTCATCGTTCAACAGCCACTCGTTCAGCGGAATAATTACATAACTGCCCGGCCCGTGCTCGCTGACCAGCGTGGCGGGGGGAGGGAGGGCGACATTATGAAATAACGCCTTGGGTTATTTTTTGTGTCTCTCCCACCGCTTGGTGATGGACGCTGGGTAATTAATGGGGGTCAGAGGTCGGCGGGGAGGGCTGCTGGTGCCTGTGGAAATGAGCCGCTCTGCCGAGCGCCTGACGCTGCTCGGCAAGGGCACACATTGCGTGGTGAAAAATAAGTAGAGGTATTTACCCCTCTCTGGGAATAAAACAGGAGTCGTGTTAGGACTTTCAAATACAAAATAGATCTCATGGAAGTTTTTGCCAGTATCAAAGTATGAAAAATAAGAATAGGTTTAACCCTGCTCTGACAATAAAACGGGAGTTGTGTTAAGACGTTCAAACACCAAGGCATCAAGTCTGTATTAACCACATGTATTTGTGGCAAAACATGCAAACAATTTGCTCTGATAATAGAAACATTGTCTTCGAAACTGATTGGCCTACACCAGAGACAGCCTTCTTTATTATGGCCTTGTCTCATCAGTGTCAAACCAGAGAACGCCAAAAGGCCGAACACAAAGGGTAAAACCTATTCTTATTTTTCATCATTTTGTATCCTGGCAAAAAGGTCCGACAGATACAGATTGCGTTTCGCAACGGAGCCTGACGAGGCTACCTCGTCCATCCGTCCATGTGCCCATGCATCCGTGTGTCTGTCCGTGTGTCTATCCATAGGTGTGTCCATTCGTTTGTCCATCTGTGTGTACATCCGTGCATCTGTCCGTGTGTCTGTCCCTGTGTCTGTCTCTGTGTCCATCCGTGTGTCTATCCATCTGTCATTCCGTGCGTCCGTCTGTCCGCGTGTGTCCGTCCGTCTGTCAGAGGGCACATCGCAAGTAAGCTACAAAACCCCCAAATCACAGTACTCAGATGCTCATCCACTCGCGGTAGCATTGACAAGGAAATACTTCCAAAATGGCATTTTTGCTACGAAAGGAAACTAATGTTGTTGCGAGTATCGGTGCGATTCGTGCGCGCGTGGGTGTAAGACACACGCGTGGGTGTAAGACACGCGCGTGGGTGTAAGACACGCGCGTGGGTGTAAGACACGCGCGTGGGTGTAAGACACGCGCGTGGGTGTAAGACACGCGCGTGGGTGTAAGACACGCGCGTGGGTGTAAGACACGCGCGTGGGTGTAAGACACGCGCGTGGGTGTAAGACACGCGCGTGGGTGTAAGACACGCGCGTGGGTGTAAGACACGCGCGTGGGTGTAAGACACGCGCGTGGGTGTAAGACACGCGCGTGGGTGTAAGACACGCGCGTGGGTGTAAGACACGCGCGTGGGTGTAAGACACGCGCGTGGGTGTAAGACACGCGCGTGGGTGTAAGACACGCGCGTGGGTGTAAGACACGCGCGTGGGTGTAAGACACGCGCGTGGGTGTAAGACACGCGCGTGGGTGTAAGACACGCGCACGCTCGAACGCGTGTGCCTCGCGCAGCAGGTGGAGTTAACACGCGCACGCGCGAATATCATCGCACAGCGAAACCCCCCGCGACCTCAAAGGGAGGTCGGTCTGTACCCTACTGCTCATATTTCTCTCCGGAGGTAAAGTCCAGGCGATTTGCTGCTCAAATTGAGCGTTCAGAGACGGTGCACTTCTCGGAGGGCAGCGGTGGCAATTCCACATTCCCAGGGCGGAGGTGAGTCTCAAATGGGACAACCGCTGATGACTTCGGCACAAAGTGGAACTTGATTCGTTGACCCCAGATGGATGATGGGTTGACTGAACACCCTGCACCCCCCTCGGCCAACCAGGATTTGAACTTTGCTCTGCCATTGAGTGACTGTCAAGAGGAGGGGGATAGACACTCAGGGAATTGCCACAGTCTGTGTGCGTGTGTCTACACAGTCGTGTGAGATTGAGTGGATAGACTGCATAGACTGTCAAAATATACACTGTGTGTGTGTGTATACTGTATATATATAGGGGGAAGTGGAGCGGCGATTAGCACGCTGCGCTACGAACCCAGCGAGCTGAGTTGGATTCGTGCTCACGGCCAATACCAGTGATGGTTATCGGAACTGGTTCTGGGTCTCCTTCCCTACGTCGACTCTGGTGCGGTGTGTAAACATCGCCACTGGGGAGACAAAGGCGGCCGGGCGTGGTGCTGGTCACCCACCCCCGTGTGCACCGTGCCGGGCTTTATAGCTGCTCGCTATATGTACTTGCCCCAAAAGTATGTTTAGGCTATACTGGGGGTCTTTGTCTTTATATACGTAGCATATTTAATATTTATGCGCATCAATTGTTGTTACTGCAGCAACGGCAGATTAAAGACAATAATAGCAACGTCGTTCATTTCATGCTGGGAGGAAGGGTGACATTCTGAACATCTGCCCTTCAAGGTGTGGATGATATTTGCCCGTGCGCATTTACGGAACGCCGCCACGGTATAACGATCAGTGGACTTGCGATCCAGAGGGCTGTCGGTTCGATTCAAGCTCCTGGCGCGGCGGTGTCTAATATCTCCCCCACCCCACCACCACCCGATTGGAAGGACACGTGCAGTGGGGTGAAACGTGGGTGATCCCATCCCAACCCCAGACATCGCGGCCAGCGTTGGGAAGAATATGAAAAAATACCCCCTTGTCGGTCGCTCTCTGGAGCCGCATTTAGGTGGAGGCTTTTTTCCCGGCAGTGGCGGGAGCGAGCAATTGCAGGGCTGCGCCTTTACCGCATTTTCACCCGTACGCTCGCACACACAGAGACAAGGACCCCTTTACTGGATAGCCCGATGGTAACAGTGGTGTAGGCGAGCGCCTATCAATCCTGGCACTTAGCACGAGGAGGCGTGGGCAGTACAGCACAACCAAGCAATTGCCTGGCTCCTCAATTTTGATATTGACAACTCTGCCTTCACTGTAGCTCAAACCGACCTATCTATACTCGTACACACCGGGACATCGATCCCTCCATTTAATCCCATAGACAATTGGACGTGTGCTGCTAGCGAGCCCTTATTAAGGCCATCATGGCGTACAAAACGGGGGTAGGGTAGTGTGTCCAGAGCGCCACGGTGGTGAGATGTCAACTGCCTCGCCTGGTATACAGGAGGTCGTGGGTTTGATCCACATCGACGCCCGCTGTATATTTTGGGGTTGCGTGTTCTTCCCCTGGTCACGTGAATTTTTCTCCGGTTCCTCCAATTTTTCCCTCCGCATTAAGAATCAACGTATTTTGCTGCTGATATACATTTCCACGTTTAATGCATTTGGCTGATATTAATTTCCACTTCGTCCAGCTTTCATTTGTCATAGCCAGGCCGCTTCTGAAAAAGAGCTAGATAGCTCACTGGGGCCTTAACTGATAAAATAAAAATTGTTTAGAAAAAAAAGTAAATCAAATAAAATTACCATATCCGGCCAACTGTCTCCCCAGTCGACGTTCGCACAACAATCTGCCGGGTACTCATTTAAGGCTGAATCAAGGCCTTTCGTACCGCTGCGTGGGTTTGGTTTGGTCTCTGAGGTCATCTCCCACGTGAAGCCAAGCAAGTGCCTAGCGCGGCTCCGCACAACACGGCAGAATTGCGGGCGTCGGGTTGAATTGTTACGTCGGTGATTTCAAATCTATTGACACGACGGTCGCCACCTCTGAACAAAAGAGAATCTCGGAAACCTAGTCCAGGCGGCAACTCTTCATCAACACATTCATTCTAATGCATACATGGGCTACGCACGGTGAGAACGAAGTTTAACAATAGATGACACTTTCGATTTAAAGCTTTCGTGACTGCAGGGATTCATCTTCTTGGTTCTTTCGGTAAAGTCACGTAGAATTGAAATAATAAAATAATAAAAATAAACATAATAAAATAATTCTCACTTATAGAATTGAAATAAATAAGCAAATAATAAAAAGCTTAAAATAAGTATTTTATCATGGTTTATTTTTATTAGTTTATTATTTCAGTAAATTAATTATTTTATTATGTTTTCTTTTTATTATTTTATTATTTCAATTCTACGTGACTTTACCGAAAGAACCAAGAAAATAGATGACACATTTACTTGCAAAATAACTCCTGAAAAGGGTCCATGGGAGACTTGATGAGACTTGGCATTGCGACGGTTATAATGCCCCGTGGTGCTAACGCTACGGCGGTGTGTGTGTGTCCCCGCACCCGCGGGCAAATGTCGTTTGACGTGACGGTAATTCCTTAGCAACCGTGCATTTGTCACATCTGCTCCGTTGTCAAACGGTTCGCGTGGAACATTTTGCCGCGCATGAATCCGCCGCGGCTTTTTGCGCAAGCTTCGCATGCGGGTGGGGGGTGCTGTCCGCGGTGACTGTGACATTCCAGAGCCGATAATCGGTGGGGTTGGGGGGGGGCAGGGATGTTTTAAATTTGCCTCCGTCCGCAAATAACGCGCGGACAATTGGGACGTGGGCGCCGTTTCGCGCCAATTCGCGAGCGTGCCACCGCGCACGAGCGTGGCCGTAATCGCCCGCTCAGGAGCTGTAGCGGCGGCGGCGGCAGCAAAAAATCACGATCACAACCTCCCCCACCACCCTCGTGGCGCACGCACGGGCTTCGTCACGCATCTATCGACGTGACGCACAGTCAAGGGCCGGGAGAGCGTAGGCCAAGGCGCGTTACGGTCACGCGGTAAAAACAACAAAAACTAAAATAACCCCCCCCCCCACTCCAGAATATTGTCTCTGTCGCACGGCGTGCTGCTCCAGGATGGGGAGCTACGGGGGATGAGCTGCAGGAGGCAAGGGGGGTGGGGGGGGGCGCTGTTTTGTGGTCTTCACGTTCAGCTTCACGAGTCGGGGGTCTCATCCCCTGTGCAGTTCCCCTGTTGTGGCGTTCTGACCCGGCCCTGCTGGACATCGTCGCATGCCTCCGGTACGAATAAATATTCAGATTCTGAAAGCGGGAGCTAGCCGATGCACCAAAATTATAAAGGAAAAAAAAAGACACTGGCAAACCCCACTTTTCAAAATGCATTTTGTTGAGGCTGCCGTGACGTGACCGGGAGAGGGGGCAAAAACGTCGTGACAGAGAGGCGAGGGAACCAGCGGCTCACTGCCAATGGCGAGTGTCGCGTCGTCAAACAACGGAGCGTGTCTGGATAACGCGAGTCGGGGGAGAGTGGGGGGACTGCAGGCCGCCCGTCGCTCATCCGCCCGCGAACAGACGGCCGACAGCGGGCGACGGCTCTGAACGACGCTGGTGGAGGGAGGTGGGGGGGTTGTGTGCGTGTTGAACTTCTTTCGCACCGTACGTAGCCAACCGTGCTAATCGGAGGTGCGGGGGGGGGACAACAAACTAAACACAAACAATAGTTTTAAAGAAATGAGGTTTCAATGTAGATGATTTAAAAGTGCACAGCTCCAGTGGCTTCCAAATATTGGAAGGAAGAGCGTTCCAGACGGCCGCAGAAGCGCATCCGAAAGCGCCGCGCTATGCAGTGACCGTCAATCTTCGACGGCCAGCCAAAAGCCGGACGACCGGAATACGCGCGATGGTGCGAAAGAAGTTCAACATCACGCACGCACACACGTGCTCACGCCTGCGCTGTCTTTTTGCAGGTGTCACCTGGATCTCCACGGTGCCCACCCTCATGTCAGTACCGCCCCCGGTCTCCTACGCGGTGATGCAGCAGCAGCAGCAGCAGCCCCAGTCCGGCTACGCGGCACACGCCGCGCTAGCACCAACGCTCGTCAGCGCCCCCTCGCCCCAGATGTCCCTGCTGCCTCCGCCGCCACCGCCGTACCCAGTCGCTGCCCTGCAGCATCCGCCGGCAAACATGACCGCACCCATGCACCACCCCCACCACAACCACCAGCAGCACCACCACCACCCCCACGCCTTGTACCCGCTGGGGCCAGCGCCGGCGCTACCGCACACCGCCGGTGGTCTGCCACTACCGCCACAACCGCAGCAGCAACTGCAGCAGCAGCAGCAGCCGATGTTGCAGCTGCCGCCCCTCACGGCTGTTGGCAGCGGCCTAGCAGGGGGCGACCCGGGGCAGCCCTACGGTTACGGCTACCCCGGCCTCGCGCTGCTGCCCATGCCGCAGCACGGCGCCCATCCCCAGCAGCAGCAGCAGCTGCTGCTGCCGCCGGTCGCCAACGGGCAGCACGGGCAGCACGGGCAGCACGGGCAGCCGCCCGCCGCGTACGCCCAGCCGCAGCCGCAGCAGCCGCCGCCGCCGCCACCGGTCAACGGGGCGCCGGCCTCCGCGCCGGCCCAGCCGCCGGCGTATCCGCACGCCGCGCCGGCGGGAGAGGCGACGGCCGGGAGGCCGCAGCGAGCGGAGGATGAGCAGCAGCAGCAGCAGCTCCTGCGGGTGACGGCGAGCGGCGATTACGAGTTCACCGACCCGGCCCACCCCAGAGGTAAGTGGCGGTCCCCACCCCTTCGGCCGAGCCCCATCGCAGGGAGCGCTGCTCCACGGAGGCCACGGCGGCCCTCACCGCGGCCCCGCGTGTGGCCGCTGCCGTGGGGGAGCTGCGGGTACGAGCCGTAGGAGCGAGGCGCCGCCGAGTCGGTAGTCTCGTCCCCTGTGGTTCACCGGTCGTGGTGCCACGCTCCTTGCCATGCAGCCCCCCTCGATGAGCTCATGCATGAGGCGGTATCGTCGTGAGGATCGTGTTCCACGTTACGCACGCACCGCCGTGCGACCGACGCACTGCGGCAAACCGCCACCGCCACTTGCGACGCTTCTCAGCCTCTTCGAGTTGCCGGTCTAAACAACAATGACGGCCACGCTTGCAGTTCTGCCATAGCTGCTGGCCTAGGCGAGTGTGGTGGTCACATGGGACGTTGCATGCAAGGCCCGGCGGGAGTCGCGCCTTGCTGCTGGTCCCTTGTGAGCAGCACGCCGTTGCGTGTTGTTGTTGTTTGTTTCCGTTGTTGTTTTTGTTCTCCGATAACATTCGTTTTTTTTTTACGCCCCCTCCCCCCCCCCCCCAAATGTCCTTTCAGTCGAATCGATCGTCCGGCGTCGTGCTGTCACCAGAACGGATACATACGGTCGCGATTTGCGATGTTCGCAGAGAATGCTCGTGATGACACCCCCCCCCCCCCCCGGTGCCCCCTGTGTGCGGAAGGTGACGTCACAGAACTACTTTTGAGGCCCCTTCGGTTGCCTCCAATTGACACCGGTGCACCGTCCCCACGCCCCCTGCTGAACACGACGTTGTTTGTGCGTGGCAAATCAAATGAAAACAAATATATTAATCCACCTGGCTGGATTTTGTTTGTTTGTTACGTATATATATATAAACTAAGAGGCCCTCTTTGTGCTAGGCCAGGGGTCGGCAACCGAAATAGCAAGCCGAGAAATGTTTTTGTTGAATTCGGTAACAAAAAACTCTTCAATATTTCAATAGCCGCAATGCACTGAGATGAATACGAGACGATGGCTCCTTAATAAATAACGTCACCAAGCAGTCCGTTGAAGATCCACGTGCGGCTCTGGAGCTGCTGGTTGCCGACCCCTTGGCCTAGACCCCACTCCCTCCTCTCCCTCCAGATGTGATGACCTGCCAGTCAGCCAGCCAGCCAGCCAAACTTTATATCAAAACGTTCATTATTATTTGCGCAGTTACTGGCGACCAGGCGGAGGTCATGAAGTCGGGGTACGCTTGAGAACACGGTTTAATCACAGGTCCTCGAAATCCGGACTCGAACCCACCACCGCCACCACCACGGTATTAACCTCCACCTGAGCCACGTGGCCAGCCAGCTCCCCTGGCTGCAGTCCCGCTGACGCGTAACACCGGCAAGCTCGATCTCTCCTACAGGACTCTTCGCAAGACCCTCCGGAAGTCGTCGTCGGTTGCGGAACGGGGGGCCACGCACGGTCAGGGCTCGTCGCCGGTTTGCCAAAAGTAACGAAAACATTAAATGACAAAATGTAATTTAAAAGCGTTTCTTTGCACAAACCGTTGGCCTCACGGCCTCCTGGGAGTGCGTAATTCTCAGCAGCATTGATTTAGCGCGAGTAAGTCAAAGATCCCCCCGTGTAGCCTTGACGGACTGTCGGGGCAAGTGCTGTTAGCGAGTAGCACCTATGAAGGCCGACACGGCGCACGAGGGGTTGGGTGGCCAGCACCACGTCCGGCCACCTTTGTCTCCCCAGTGGCGACGTTCACACACCGCACCAGGTACTCATTTGAGGCTGAGTCAACCTAAGGGAGGCCCAGGGCCGTTTCAGATGATTATCACTGGTGTTGGCCATGAGCTGGAATCGATCTTGGGTGGCCGGGTTCGTAGCACAGCTCGGTAACCGCCACACCACCGCTCCCCACACATGCGCATGCTATACACTCATGCGAGCACGCTCGAATGAGTGCTGATGTGGCTGCCAGATGTTACAGGCGAGGGCCAACACTTTAGTTTACGGGTTCTAGGCTGTTCAAATTGGCCGCTCATTAAACATGGACCCCCCCCCCGCTGTTGTGGGCAGACCAACGCTAGGGAGACCTGCGGGGATTATTCACTTTTGGCAGTGCTGGCCAATTGTGGGGGGGGGGGGCACCGCCTACTCCTGGCGAGCCAGGGGGTACAGCTCCTCCGTGATGCCCATGGGAAGGGAGTTTCACAACATTCGCGCGGTGATCCACCAACCCCCTGCCTCCATAGCGCTGGCTTACAGGCAGCCACGAGCAGCAGCGTAGCCGCCACCGCTGATAGTCGGCTGATTTATTCAGCGGTTGTTGTAGTTATTTAGATATAAACGTGTCGTTAAACCCGCCAGCACCGACACAGCCGATTAGTAAGGTTCGTCACGTAAACAAAATGTGCCAATTCGTCACTTGAGTTGAGTACATCGATTGTGCGTTGGAGAGTAAACCCACTACAACATTTACAATTCGAGTACCGTGACGTTTCGCCGGTAATTACAACAACCAGCATCATCAGGCGACAGCCACAGAGCTGTGCAGAAATTGGCCAGCATTGTTGGCTTGTTTGGCCGGCGGGGTCTTTAGGAACCGCTGAAAAAGATTCCCGTTCTCACACGGCTACGGTTCTACACGAGGACACGTCCGGAGCCTTTTCAAAGTGCGCCGTCCATGCAAACAGGCGATGCATGCAAAGAAAATAGAAAAAATGTGCCAGACGTAAAATATGTTCCAGACCTTACTCGTTTAAACATGCGTGTGTGTGTGTAGTGGGGAGCGGCGGTAGTGCAGTGGTTAGCGCTTCGCTGCGCTACGAACCCGGTGGACCCGAAATCGATTCCCGCTCACGGCCAACACCAGTGACGATTATCTAAACCGGTCTTGGGCCTCCCCTAGGTCGACTCAGCCTCAAATTAGTTTCTGGTGCGGTACGTAAAACATCGCCACTGGGAAGACAAAGGCGGCCGGGCGTGGTGCTGGCCACCCAACCCCATAGGCGCTACTCGCTAACAACACTTGCCCCAACAGTCTGTGTCAGGCTATACGGGGGATCTTTGTCTTTGTATATATTTGGTCTTTGTTCCCCCACCGTTATTTCTAATCCGGAAATGAGCCCATCGTGCCTTTAACACTGACTTGCGGTCACCCCTCCGCGAGCAGGCGAACCCCTGTGCGTGCGATGAGGAGGCTTTGCTCACTGCGACACGCTGCAATCTCGTCCGTGCGCCAAACCACGCTTTCCTTTTCACAGCGGCCGGCTGAATGGGCGCTCCCCGCGTGCGCGCGTTCCACAACGTGTGTCCGTGGTCCCCGCGGGCGCACGGAAAACAAGGCAACCTCAGAGTCGGCGATTTGAACGTTTCACGCCGCCGCACGACATTCGCTCTCCGTTCGCTCGCCCTCCGTTCGCTCGCCCTCGTACAGAGAGAGAGAACGGCTCGGAGACGCGAGCTGCCAAATCTGCCCCCACCGCCCCCCCCCCACCCCAAACTTTGCGGTCAACTGTGAATGTTTACATGTGGGAGGAAAGCATAATTGTCCGAAAACAAAAAAATGCTCGCGTGAACGAGGGGGAAACGCTCGATCCCGTACAGACAGGGACAGGCGGAGACCACATTTTGGCTGCGCAGCCTTCTCCTGGCGCGCCAGGAGAAGGCTCCTCTACGACACCCTCGGGAAGGGAGTTTCACAACATTCACGCAGTGATCCACCAACCCCCTCGCTGCTGCTGCTGCCTGCACAGCGCTGGCTTACAGGCAGCCACGAGCAGCGGCGTAGCCACCGCCTTTTCTTTCATTCCTTATTTTGACCCACAAAGTCGGCTACAAAATTGATGCTTGCGAGACGGAGATTGCTTTGAATGAGTTTAGTCCTCTCTCCTTCGATCTGCAATCTGTTGTTGTTGTTGCTGATGCTGCTGCAGGTTTTTGTTTTGTTGTCAGGCTCCCGGCGTGATGTGCCTCGCTCTCGTTGCGTTTGTTGGGAATGATTGCGATACACGTACGTAGGAAACGAATGTACGTACGTAGCCAGCCGTGCTAATCGGAGGTGCGGAAAGTGGCCGACGCGTGATTTGAATCATTGAGTGGCGTGGCGGACGCATGATTTGACCAGATCGGCCATCAACAGCGATTACCGTTGCCATTAATCAGCCGTCAGGACCAGACGGTCGTCGATAATCACACCCCCCCCCCCCACCAGCACCCACTCCCGAACAGCCGAGAATTGTGTAAAAAAATAGTTCTCGTGTTCAGAAAATCACGAATGAGATCCATGGGGTTTGTAAAACACATTCCTGTGTTTTACACAGGAGCTGGTAGGAACGTTGGGTTGCTCGGTCAATGTCCAGGGTCAACGGCGGCGTGGTGTATTCCGCAAATATGCCCGACTGAGGGCGGGCACAAGCCGGCGTGAGTAGGTTAAACGTTGAGTTTTATAAGGGCACCACGGGGTGACCAGCCCCTCTCCACCCAGCCCCTCCCCACCCTCCCCACCCAGCCCCTCCCCACCCTCCCCACCCAGCCCCTCCCCACCCTCCCCACCCAGCCCCTCCCCACCCTCCCCTCCCCACCCAGCCCCACCCTTCCCACCCAGCCCCTCCCCACCCTCCCCACCCAGCCCCTCTCCACCCTCCCCTCCCCACCCAGCCCCACCCTTCCCACCCAGCCCCTCCCCACCCTCCTCTCCCCACCCAGCCCCTCCCTCCCCACCCAGCCCCTTCCTGCACGACGGACACAATAATCCCCTGTGGGCTGGTGTAACCAGGAGGATCCTACCAGTATAAGAACTAAATAATTCTGTACGCGGGTATTGCTTCGTCATTCGCGAGGGATATATATACGTTCAGAAGATGCTCGTGAATTGCACATTTCGCAGATAATGATATTGGCCGACGAAAAGCTAACTTTTGAATTAATTACCTTAAATAAATACGTAAATAAGGTATTAAATGCGTGAAAAGTATCATAATAACACGCTAAAAATAGTTGTAATAAACAAAGTAAAAACAAATAAATATTAAAGTATTAAATAATAGTTTATAAATGAACTTACCTTAAATTATGATGATGCTCATCATAACTTTATTTGATCACTTTATCTCTCATCGCTTTACCTCGTCACTTTCTAGCATCACTTTATTGATTTCTCCCTCTGGATGCGCTAGCCGTGCGGAGTTGCAGACGGGATTCGCGGATAGCCAAAAATCGCGGATGGCGAGTTCGTGAACAGCGATGGAATTTTTCGATTTAAAGATTTTGTGACTGCAGGGATTCATCTTCTTGGTTCTTTCGGTAAAGTCACGTAGAAGGGAAGCGAGGGAATGCCGTACTTTCTTTAGTCTGCACGAATTCAGAAACGTAAAGTGGAGACGATGATTCCATGATTCAATATTTTTTTTCCGCCTGCGTCCCCAATCCCGTCAGCTCTTGGGAGCTGACGAGTGTTGAGTCCATTTGGTGCTCGAATTGGCGACTACCTTGGGGTTGCCAGGATTGAGCCGCGAGGTGGCCAGGAGAAGGTGGTACGTGAGTGGATTATTGTATCTGGAAGCGTATTATTAAATAAGATACATTACAATTCCTTATAGGGGAAACAAACACTAACTGATTACTAACGTAGCATAATCACAATAAAACACATTCCAAATGATTACTAATCTACAACTCGCATCGTAACAACTGCCTGATTACTAATCTAGTATATAATTACAAGTTAATGAGTTAATGATGACGTCACCCTGCTGCTGCTCTATATAAGAACGGGAGAACAGAGCAGAGCCTCACCATTCTGGCGAATTGCCCGATGATGCTGGATGCAATTACCAGCGAAACGTCGTACTCAAATTGTAAATGTTGTGGTTTCACGCTTCAACACACCAGTGGCAAAAGCAGTGAACTATTTGTCTTTTGTCAACGTGACACTTTTTTACTGATTGGCCGTGTCGGGTGGTGGAGGGTTACGACACATTTATAAATAACGCGATCTAAACCCAAAAACGTTGATTATGATTATTGTATCTGTCTGTGCGGAACTTTGAGCGTGACCCTATCGCATGCAGTGGGGTTTTCTCCGGCCGCTCCTGCCTTGTTCCTCCCGAACGCTCGCTTACATGGCATCGCTCCCAAACATCCCAATGCAGGACTCTCCTGTAAAGGAATCTTGAGGCTCAGTTGGGACTTCGATTACTATTATTAGTATTTTCCTTAACGAATGACAGCCGGTCTTTCCGTCAATACCGCTGTGGTCGAGCGAGATCTGTTTGTTGGACTGCCAGTCGTCCCCTGGCAGGTTTTAATCCGCACGCTTCCAATTTGGCCCTCTTTTATTTCCCTCTGCCATTGGGTAACATATTTGGAAATGTCACCCTCGACGTTTTAAATTGCACACGCGCGGCGGCAAGCACGCGCGTGTGGCTTGAATAAAGCCGCCGCTTTTGTACTTTTCCAAAAACTGTGCCTCCTGTGATTAGACTGGTATATATACGAGCTGCATTTATCCACAACAGAAATCGTCCAAACGCGGCTGGACGGAGGACAAGGCACTCCTTCTCTCCCAGGGGTGGGAGCGGTAAAAAACAAACAGATAAAAAAAATGAAAAAAATAAAAATAAAACGTAATAAAATACAATTCTCACGACGTTTCGGCCACAATGCAAGCAGCCGTCCTCAGGTGAAGAACAGGTCTGTCGGAAAGACAGCATCTGAATGACAGACCTGTCGGAAAGACAGCGTCTGAATGACAGACCTGTTCTTCACCTGAGGACGGCTGCTTGCGTTGTGGCCGATACGTCGTGAGAATTGTATTTTATAATGTTTTATTTTAAATATTTTATTATTTCCCTTCTACGTGACTTTCCCAAAAGAACCAAGAAGATGAATCTCTGCAGTCGCGAAAGCTTTACATCGAAAGATTAAAAAAATTCAAAATCGTAAATGAATCCATAAATTGTCGCAGCAAACCCAAAACAGCTCCGCTGACTTTTAATAAAAGTCTAGGAAAGCATCATTTTTAAATCCTTTCTATTAAGTTCACTTGCTTGCTTGCTTTCGACCGTGCAAATCTTTCGGTCGTTTTTTAACCCACTTCCCGTTATCCAATCGAGCTGACATTTTGCACACAAACTCGTTGTGCGTGACAATTAATTTTCGTGAATTTTTTTTTGCAAAATTTGACACTGTTTATGGGAAAAAATTAAATATTTAATTACCAATTGCTTAATGCTGGCAGACAATCATCTGACCCATAGGTGGCAGCCATCTCAAGCCAGAGGATGAGAGGACTCTAGCCGCCCCGATGCCACGCATACAAAGGATTTATAGTGAAAAACTTTGTTTTTACGGGTTAATTTTTTTAGGGTGGGGGGGGGGGCGTATGTTTACTCGCCACGCAAAGGTCACCCTCGGTGCGCCGTCGCCCGTCACGGCATCGGACCGGCAAACGAGCGGCGAGAATAAAACTCGGCGAGCATCGCGGACGTCGGCAGCGCTGGAGATGAGCGTCGCTCGCTCTTGGCCAGCCACTTCGGCTGCGGCCTCCGATAAGAGGAATTGAACTTTGGCTCGGCGTGTTTGCTTTCAATTTTATCGGCCCGCGCTCCCCCCGTCTTGGGACGTTTGCAAAAAATCTGTGCCGGGTGACAACGGCTCCCCCCCACCGCCCCCAACCTCTCCACCCCCCCCCCACCCTCCCCACCGCCGCCGTGGCCAATGTGGTTTCTCGACCGCGTCGGTCGGTATCAACCGCACGCCGCGAGCCGCGAGCCGCGACGATCGTCATCTTTGCTCGTTCGCAAGCGTTTTGCGGCGCGTTCGCCGATGAACGTCAATTCTCAGGGCCGCTCGCGGTAAAAATCGAGTTTGTTTTTTTACGTGCGCACGTACGCACGTGAAAAAAACAACGTGCGTGTGTTGAACTTCTTTCGGACCGTAACGTAGCCGCTACATGATACCACGACGTTGGGCTAAATAACGACAGATTCTTGAGGCCAATTTACCAACTCTGAATCGTGGCAGTTCGGTGGATCGCGACAAGGGGGGGGGGAGGTCTTCATGCCCCGCAGATTGCGGATGTTGATGTAATGGAGCGAGAGAGCATTTTGCAAGCGAGAGGAGGAAAGGACTTCGAGAAATAATACGAAAAAAACGAGACTGTAGGGGATATGTATGCGTAAAGAGAAGTGATTCTGGAAACATCACACAGCGCTGGGTCTTGGCAATTCATGAAACCAAGAGGGAGACGCTAAATAGTTACACGCAGGGCCCAATGAAGTTTAATGGAGACCTACCGCGGGCTATTAGAGTAATCGGGACCTCTCCTTCTTTGTTGATTTCTGTCCCTTGGCGGTTTGACCACCACCCGTGCCTGATGATGCCAAACTCTCTCTCTCCGTTGCCGTTGTAAAGCCAAAATCAAAGTTACAACGAACACAGCTCGTTTGATTTCGGTTACATAACCAGCAGCAATGCACACAGTGAATGCTGTGGCTTTAACAACCAGGCCACCTATAGGATGTAGCACAGTGCTGCAGCGTTGCGTTGCGTTTCAAACATTATCTGAAGCAGTTTCATACGTAGTAGGCTTTCGCGACCAATGTTGTCAATAGAAGAGGTTTTTTTGGGTCAGATCGCGTAAATATAAACGCGTCGTTAAATCCGTCAACACCCGACACGGCCAACATTCCGGCTAATCGCCTGATGAAGCTGGTTGCAATCGCCAGCGAAACGTCGTGCTTGAGTTGTAAATGTTGCGGGTTTACTCTCGAACACACCGGTGTGCTGTCCTAGTAACAATCTGGCACATTCTGTTTGCGCGACAAACCTTACTAATTGACCGTCTGGCGGTGGCGGGTTTAACGACACATTTATATTTACCCAAATGAAACCCCTTTATTATGGATTATGTAAAGTAGTGTATACATTTTACGGGAGCCCCCAAGATCAGAGGATCCAGGCCGGAGCCCCTGCGATATTCCGGGTCTGGATACCTCTGCAACTTTTTAGTCCTGAGTTACTTTTTAAAAAAATCCACATTTCGTGGCCGGGGGGTTAAGTCCATCCGTAGAGCAGCACCCTGTTGACGTGTCACGGAGCGGTCATCATTCCAGAGGAATGATGGAATAAGTCGAACCCCCCCCCCCCCCATCTGGGATTTAGACTCACAACCTTTTGACTGTGAGTCAAGAGCCCTCACCATTGGTTTGTTCGCGTCGTCGTCATCCATGTTTTATCCACTGCTGGATGAAGGACCCTCCCCAAGCCGTCGCCCTCTCCCGGGGTCTTGCGATGCAGAGACCCATCCCGGCACCCGCATTACCGGCCGACCTCGCGGCTCGTTGTCCTTCCTCCGGCACCTCCGATTGGCACAGTTGGCTACGTACGGTGGTGCGAAAGGCGTTCAAGATACACACGTACGTACGTGCAGAGCAGCTCCCGGACGGATGCTCTCTTAGCGCGAAGAAACCTCTTCAGCTTTTGACAGCAGCAGCAGCAAAGCAAAGCAGCCCCTCCTGCCTCCACAAACAACAATTACGGAGCCCCTCGCGAGCGCCCTACGTCATTGGAAATCTATTACTGGCAGCAGCAGCCATCGCCGAAATCGGGCAAGAGCCGTAGAAGCCGCCTTAATTAACAGCGCCTGGCGCCCCTATTGTAGATTTCCCAGCGCATCTGTGGTTTCGCACGGCAGGAGGGAGGGGGGATATACAAGGACGCACCATTCACTGCGAAGAGTTTGAGCGTTGGTGGCACGGCTTGCGGGGTGGAACTTCGTGGGGTGGCACTCCTTCGTTTTCGTGGCGAAGTCAAAAGCGCAACGGGGTCCAAAGGCCCCGACGGACGTCGTCGGAGCCCGAGTCGATGGCACCCAAGGCGGCCGGTGATCGTCGGCAGCCGCGTTCTATCCGCAGCCGGATTAAAGGGCCCATCCTCGTGCCGTGGCCACTCCTCGCACGGCAGAGGTCGCAACCGGGTACCCGATACCCGTACCCTACCCGATACCCGTACCCTACCCGATACCTGGCTACCCGTACCCAGCCGGGTACGGGTAGCCGTTTGCGACCCTGGTGCGGCCGGGTACGGGTACGGGTAGGCCGTGAGTCACTGGTGAGTAACCGTTTGTCACTCATTTCGGGTAGGGTACGGGTATGGGTAGGGAACGGGTACCCGTACCCGGCCGGGTATGGGTACCCATTTGCGACCCCAGTGCGGCCGCGTACGGGTAAGGAGTCAAAACCCGTTTGCAACCTCTGTCGCACGGGCCCCCCCCACCCCCCCGTGACGCCCTCAGTGCCGGGGATGTTTGGTGCCAGTTTCCACGACTGAGTGTCTGGCTTCGTGCTGGAGTGAGACTGGAGCGCCCGGAGAAAACCCACCACGCATTCGCGGAGGGAAACGCTCACAGCTCCACGTGAATAGATTCAAGGATCCGCCGTATTGCCATCCGCTGGGGCCGCCCGAAGCCTACAGCAACCTGTTATTCTCGGGCGAATCTGATGTAAAAGAAAAAAACGAATCGGGCGCAAATTCATTTGAGCATTTCAGATATGGCGAGGTCTGGCGCATTCAGGCTCATTTGGTCATTCGGGTCTACAGTGTTCCTTTCTTTGACGGACCCCAACCATACCTCGAGGGTCGATAAAATGGCGCCCACTTAATGGAGATATCAACGGTGACTGTCGTATGGATTTAACGTCGTCTTGTCACGGCAATGCGGAATTTACACGGCCGACCGATGGCGGGGAAGAACGAGCGTTGCTCCGGTGGTCGTTGGGAGATGCCTTGAACGACGCTTTGGAGTAAATGCAAGAAGTGGCCCATTTCAATGGTGTGGTCGCGTAAAGGAAAACTAATTAAAAATTTGAAAACCTCACAGAGATCGCACGATATGCGCGCGCATTCTGCCAAACGACTGCCCGGCTTGCGTCAGTCCTCGGAAAGCATTTCGTGAGCCCGAGGCAGATATCAAATTCGAGCGCCATCCCCATCACCTTCCCCCACGAGTCGCCGGGCAGCGAGATCGAAACTCCCCGCGCAGTGAAAACCAGAGCAGGGGAAGAGGCGGAGACGAGTGGGCAGTGCGAGAGACGAGAGAAACGAGGGCGACGGCGGTGGGAGACCTCTGAGTGCGATGGATCAGTGCCCGTGCCCCCCGGGCATCCGTGGGACAAAAAAGAGCTTTACAGCTCGTCGGATTCCTCCTGCAGTCTCAGATGACCGCTCTGATTCGGACACAAGCAAGATCGGTGGAGACAGTAGATTGTTAATCGGAATGTGAATTTCGATTTAAAGCTTTCGTGACTGCAGGGATTCATCTTCTTGGTTCTTTCGGTAAAGTCACGTAGAAGGGAAGTAATAAAATAATAAAAATAGAACATAATAAAATAATTTTCACGACGTTTCGGCCACAACGCAAGCAGCCGTCATCACCTGAGGACGGCTGCTTGCGTTGTGGCCGAAACGTCGTGAGACGTCGTGAGAATGATTTTATGTTTTATTTTAATTATTTTATTACTTCCCTTCTACGTGACTTTACCGGAATGTGAATGTTAAGTGATCTCGTCGCGCTTAATGCGGCTTGGAATTCGAGCTCATATTTTGACGCAACCTTTAATTATTTCATGGCAAAGGTAGGGAGGGGGGGGCTGTGCAGGGGGGGGCAACTGCTTGTGCTGCTAGGGGACCCCTAAGCTTTCGCTGGTTTGGTTAGCGCCGCTACCGCTCCATCTAACCTCGCCGTGTCCTTAATTAACCCCCTCACGCGCCCCCGCCCCTCCCTGTGACCCTTCACCTCATCCGTTCTGCCCGCACTCTCCCCCCCTGGCTTTGCAAAGGGCTCGCCGCTCGTAATGGCGCCCATTAATCCTTCGCCGCTGGGTACCGAGCGCACGAGGCTGCCTTCGTGGCGGCGGCGCCGTTAACATAAAGAGCAGCCGCCATCAAGCGACTCGCGGCCGCAGCGGTCGTTGTCGCCACACCACGCCACGTGTGTGTGCGTGCGTGTGTGCGTGCATGTGTGTGTGCGTGTGTGCGTGTGTGTGCGTGCGTGTGTGCGTGCGTGTGTGCGTGTGTGTGCGTGCGTGTGTGCGTGCGTGTGTGTGCGTGCATGTGTGCGTGCGTGTGTGCGTGTGTGTGCGTGCGTGTGTGCGTGCGTGTGTGTGGGGAGCGGTAGTGTAGCGGTTAGCGCGCTGCGCAAATGAACCCGGTGACACGGGTTCGATTCCCGCGCACTGCCAACATCAGTGACGATTATCTGAACCGGTCCCGGGCGTCCCCTAGGTCAACTCAGCCTTAAATGAGTACCTGGTACGGTGTGTAAACATCGCCACTGGGGAGACAAAGGCGGTCGGGCGTGGTGCTGGCCACCCACCCCCTCGTGTACCATTCCGGCCTTCATAGATGCTCGCTAACAGCACTTGCCCCTACAGTCTGTTAAGGCTATACGTGGGATCTTTGTCTTATCTTTGTGTGAGCGTGCGAGGCGCATGGGACCCGAGGAACACGCGTGGTGTCGTTACCGTTGGACACGTAGTAGTGGTAGCAGTAGACGGGCTTTCGCGCACCGATGTTGTCCATAACAAAGGAGAGGGAGGGTTTTGGATTAGGTCGCGTAAATACGAATGCTTCGTTAAACCCGCCACCACCATCCGACACGGCCAATTAGCAAGGTTTGTCACGTCAACAAAAACGTGCCAATTAATTGACTCGTTCGGCACTCACCGGTGTGTTCGGAGACTAAACCCACAACGTTTACAATTCGTTTCGTCGGTGATTGCAACCAGCATCATCAGGCGATACAGAGGATTGTAAACGTGAGCTCATTCCGTACGACAAATACGAAGTGAGAAAAATCGATTTACGCGCGAGCGATTCGGTTCGTGCGCAGCGAGCATAAGTTCCGACGTTAATCGATGAATCGACGAATCATTGCACCCCTTAGCTGTTGCCACGGTAATGTGGAATTTCCACCACCGACAGAGACGAGACGCACCCCACACTCGTTCGACTATGCGAGCACTACTCGGGACCGATTCACGTGCTCTTGGCTGAAGCTAATCTTCGTACGATCACTACAACTGCTTAACCCAAACTATTAACGTGTTGGTGTTTGCATCAGCCATGTGCTGTTCGCTTTTAGGCATTTTCTGTTGGTCTCTCGGAACCGTGCGACAAATCCACGAAAGAGTCTCTCTCTGGTGTAGGCCAATCAGTTTCATGGACAATGCATACACGACCAAAGCATTATTGATTGCACGATTTGCCACGAGTATGTGTGGTCAATGCAGACTTGATGGCTTGTATAATGTGGCTATTTGGTGTTTGAACATTCGAGTTACTACCGTATTAGTTTCTCACCATCTTGCTACTGGCAAAATATAAACCTTATATAATCGTCCTGTTTTTCCCCCCGTAATTCTGTCGTAGTCTCTCAAACATCAGCAGCAGCAGCAGCAGCAACAACAACGTACGGACGACGTTGGTTTGACCGACGTGTGGCAAGCGATCCCATAGCAGAGTGTGTGGGAAAGCGCCCCCCCTCACACACCCCCCCCACTGTGTGAAAGATTAAAAGGGGGCAAAACCTCTTCCACAGCCGATGTCTGACAAACGGGACGCGGTGCCCGGCAAGATTGCCCAATGGATTCCTCCCCGTGTGAGGCGGTGTGACGCCAATTGGCACGATTGGGCAAATACGGTGAATTGGGTGGGTTAGCATTCCCAAAAAAACACCGGGCCGGAAAACAACCGAGGCGATGGTGCCGCCGTTTTCGGGCTGATTTTGCCCGGGATTCAAATCTTGCACCTCCCGCTCGGATATTTTCGTTCTCGACGTTCAGCGACGAGCGGAAAATCGGTCGCCTCCCTCTGTTTTTTGTGCCGGGGGAGCTTCGAGCGGAAGCCATCGACCCGGAGCCGAGTTTCGCGAACTTCGCCACCTATCGCCGCCGGCTTCATGGCGTTCGTTTTTTTGCGTTTGTTTTCTTTTTTCGCTTGCGCAGGTCAAGGAGGTGGGGGAGAGGCGGCCGGAGTGAGGGCCACCGCATCGCATTGGCTCTGCTCGCGCGTCTCGCGGCGGCGGCACTGTGCTGTCGTTGTGCTCGAAAGTTGTTTGTGTTTAAACTCACCCGACGAATTCTTCTCGATTTTGTTTCCACACCGCACCGACTGCTCGTCGTTTGTTCCAATGCGCCCCCTCGCCGCGAGCGTTCCCCCACGGCCGGTGACGACCGCTCGCGGCTCCGGTTTCAGGAGGTAATAAACTCCACCACGTTTTATGGTTTTTTTTGGCCAGGTTAAAAGTGACTATGTACCCGGTGTGTTTTGTTTCGTTTGTTGTTGTTATCGTCTTCATTCAATCTGGAACGCCGAGTTAATACGCGGGCAGTGGTAATAACGATCGCGACGATGGCGATGATGACACTTACCGGTGTGGCAGTTGATGCGACGGCTAACGTCGCTTAAATCCCCACCCGCCACCACCACCACCAACTCCGCTCGCCCGCCTGCGTGCGTGCGCCCGCGGCTTCCGAGATGTTTGGGCCAGCATGGAAGAGTGGACGGAAATACCCTCCGAGAGAGAGGGGGGCTTTCTGTCTGTCTCTCTCTCTCTCTCTCGAGCTCCCTGTATTGGAGGAGGCTCCTGCGCCAGCCAGCAGTGGCACGAACAAGCAAGTGGCCGTTTTACTAAGAGTAACGCAACGTACGACCGAGTTAAACAAAAAAACGCTGAATATTTGCACCGTGCTATTACTGTGGCTTCTCTACACAATTGGTGGTATTTTGTAAAATTTATTAACGAAAAATACGCCGCTTCATGGCCGCGTTTCCCTCACTGACGAAACCAAACGACCCCGAAAGCCGGAAAAACCCCGAGGTGGAGCTTTCCTCAAAACCGGAGTCGCCCGGCGGTCAACTCTGCCCCACAATCCCCCCCCACTGCTTTCATCCCCCACCTCCAAACCCCCACACCCCCCCCCCCAAACCTCCACCACCCTGAACAACCGCCCCCTCCCCTCGCCCGATCTCGCTCCCCTCCCCTCCCCGCCGTAATGATTTGTCTTCTCTTTGCCGTCCAGAACTGCTGCAGGCGTTGAATGAACAACGGCAGGAAGGAGCGTTCACTGACCTGAGACTAAGTGTGAAGGGACGCGTGTTCCGGGCACACCGTAATATCCTAGCGTCCTGCAGCTTGTATTTGAAGCAGCTGATCAAAAGGTTCGCCCCCCCTCCCCCCCTCCCCACCTACTGCCCCCCACCCCCCCACACTCTTTCTCTCACCAACCCCGTTCTCTTCTCCCTGTGCTCCCCCCACCCCTCCTACCCCCACCTCTCCTTGAACCCGCTCATGGCATGACGGTAAACGGGGCCCCCCTAACCCAGATCTTTCCGTCCCCACCTCCCCCTCCCCCCCACCACCACCGCCGCTCCACTGACGAACAACCAACCTCGCACCGCCGCCACCATCACCGCCATCGCCACCACCACCACCACTGTCAGCACCGTCAGCACCACTATCGCCACTGCTGCCACTACCGCCACCGACACCACCGCCATCAAAGCCGCCACCACCACGACCACCACCACCATCGCTACCGCGCCTGTTGTTGCTGTTGACGGGATGAATCCGTTGCATCGTGAGTGCACGCGCACACACGCACGCACCTAACTTTGTACCTCCCGACACGAAGCGACAGTTGCTGCACACAAAACGGCACTGCCCTGCAACCCGCGCAAGGTTCACAGAGACGCGGCGGATGTGGCCAGCGCTGTGGCGCGATAGAATCGGTCCGTGAGATGCCGAGGGGACTACAGCTGCAGGTGCAGCGTGTCCGAGCATGGGTTGGAGCGCGGGATTTAGCGCGGGGGCTGAGCGTGGATTCGGAATCGCTGTTATTGCTGCCGGTTCCTGTTCCACAGTCCCCTTGTGTACGGGAAAGCGCATGCCTAGGGTAACCTCATTTGGGCACGACAACACTCACTTTACACTGCTGTCAACATACCTCCCTTACATATTTCACGGACTCATGCTGTCGCTGTACGGCGCTGCCGCTCCGGGGCGGCGGGCCATTTCGTTTTTTTTTTTTGCGTCGTTATAATGCAGGGAAGGGATATGTGGCTCGTATTTGGCGACATCCCCCCTTTGGCTTGGTGCCGAACGCCACGCCGCCCGTCAAATTGTCCGTCGTCGTTTTAAACGGCGATCGTTCACTTATTTTGTCGGATTTTTTAAAATTTGCGCTTTGTGTTTTTTCTTTCTTCGATGGCGCCGAGGCGAATTGTTTACGTCGCCTCGGTAGCTTCGGACGGACTCGGAAGTAAGTAAATACGTACGTTGGCAGAATTGTTACCGAAATTTCTTTCTCTTTTTTAATGTCAAAATAACCTATGGATTCAGCGACGGCGAAGAACCGTTCCCAAAATTTCATAAATCGTGGTTGTTTATTATATATTTTTTGGCGTGAAATGTTGCTTTCAAAGCGACCGTGCCTAGTCTGCGCGTCTCACCAATTCGTTTTCGGATTGGGGGGAGGGGGGGCACGGGGGGCTGTGGACCGCGAGCCGTCGGGCGCCAACGTCCCTCCGGCGTTTCCCTCCCAGCGCGGGGAGCGAAACGCCGGAAGCAACGCGCGCCCAACGGCTCACGGCGACGTCCCGCAAAGTCGGAGGAGGGGGCAGAGGGGGGCGATTGATTCAAGAAAACCATCGCCGATTCCCACCGCCCGGCCGTCGTCGGTGCGAGACATGTCGAGCTGTCGCTGCAGTGCGTGTTAACGATGCACGTCTCTTTCAGGGGGTCACGGGCGACGTTCGCTCGTGGTTCAGAAATCGGAAAAGGGCAAATTAATTCCCGTGCATTTTTGCTGCCGAGTTGACGTCGCGTTTCCGTCGATGTTTTTTTTTGCCGATTTAGAAGCACGCTTTGTTTGCAAGAACAGAAAAGGGGGCCTTTCTGTCACGTGGGCGTGATCAGAGTTTCCCGTGGAAATTTGGCTCGAGTTCCTGCAGATTTAAACGCCAACAATTGCGAATTACAGTAATGCGTAGAGATTATTTCTAATAGATTATTAGGGCATTCGTAGTGGTTTGAATGAAAGAAAGAACTGACATGATGAGAGAGTTTCAGCAATGGATATCTTTTTAAAGGCCGCTTGTCCGTTTTAATGCATCTGGAACACCCAATATATTATATATTACAGCCCAAACTAAGTCAGGAATTCTAAATCCACGTTTTTCGCAAAGATGTCCGCTTTTACATAACTTCATTTTGCACGAAGGATTTTTGTTTTGTTTTATCGCAGCTGCTGCTACAGACGACACCATCGTCTCTCCATTCTCCAACCGAGGGCACCCGCCGTTTAGACGCGCGCCTCATATTGCCGTATTCTCCGGATCATGACACAATTTTGCCCCCCCCCCCCCCCGTATTATAAAGCAAGTCACGTGGTGCATCAATCTGGTAGGCGCGCACGCGAGTGTGTGACCAGATTTGTGGTGCATCTGCCAGTTATCTCAGTCAGTCAGTCAACCCATGGAACCTGGGTCTGTCCCCGTGACCTCCTGCCAGCGGCGAGCCTTTGAAACTTCACGTGGCCTCGGAGTGCACCTGGCCTGGCGCAAGCGCTGCGGCGACATCACCGCCACATCGTGGCGAATGTTGTTGTTTAACGTTATTGACACCGGGCACACGTTTTTGGGGTGCGTCCTACTTTTCGAAGCATCTCACGATCTGGGGAATACGGTAACCTAGCTGCCCTTGTTCCATGACCTCTTTATTCCAGATGGGTTTTGTAACCAGGGGAGCGATCGCTCCGGAGCGCAGACGGCATTAGTGCGGCACGCGCAGGCCTCTCTCCACGCCATCACGAGGCTGCGTTGTGCTCGCGTTTCTTCAACGCGATCGCACGGCAATGCGCGGTAACCGTTTAACATCTGCCTTTATCTCCCCCATCATTAAGGCTACTTGCATTAGCTTTTAGAAGATAAGAAAATGTGCGCACATGAACGCGCGTGGACACACGCACGCACACGAACGCACGCACATGTACACTGGTGTCATGTGAATGATTGCAGGTGGGCCACCGATAGCTTCGGGAGTTGGCACAATTATCAGTGATCGGCTCCTGTGCATGAGCGCTACCGTCTCTTCGCTGCGAATTGCACCTCTTTGTCCCGGGAGTATGAGTGGGTGAGTGGGTGGTTGAGTGGGTGAGTGAGTGAGTGGGTGGTTGAGTGGGTGAGTGAGTGGGTGAGTGGGTGGTTGAGTGGGTGAGTGTGTGGTTGAGTGGTTGAGTGGGTGAGTGAGTGGGTGAGTGGGTGGTTGAGTGGGTGAGTGAGTGAGTGAGTGGTTGAGTGGGTGAGTGGTTGAGTGGGTGAGTGAGTGAGTGGGTGAGTGGGTGGTTGAGTGGATGAGTGATTGAGTGGTTGAGTGGTTGAGTGGGTGGTTGAGTCAGTGAGTGAGCGAGTGGGTGGGTGGGTGGTTGAATCAGTGAGTGAGCGGTTGTGTAACTTGTGACCTGCAGCGACGGCTGTTGGAACACAGTGCGGATGAGACGAAACAGTCGGTGTCTGTTAGACCAAATCCTCAACACGGGTGGAGGAATCATCTACATCAACTATGGTAGGAGCGATAGAAAAATGTGATAAGGAGGCGACTAATCACCAACCCATCACAGTCGTGAGATGTTAACCACCTTGCCTGGTATACAGGAGGTCGTGGGTTCGATCTCGACCCTGACGTCTGTATATCTGGAGTTGGCATGTTCTCCCCGTGTTCGCGTGGATTTCTATCCGGGTCATTTGGATTATCCCCTCGACATTTCGAAACGTGCCTTTATATTTGGCTGCCATAAATTTCCACACTATGATAGGCCACTTCGTTGAGCTATCATTTGTAATAGCCAGGTCGCTTCTGAAAAATAGCTACATAGCTCAGTGGGCCTTACCTGCTCAAGAAAAAAATAGTTAAAAAAAAAAGTAACCCGGTGAGGGAGTGAGTGAGTGGTGTGAATCACCGAGTTCTGGATCATTAAACCCGAACGCTTAATGTTGAGTGCATTGCCACACTGTAATTCGCTCTCACCCAGTGCTATGAACACCATGTTGTGAGCACATCACACCAGTTATTTTGTCCTTACATTGGCTACCAATCAAATATGGGATTGATTATAAGGTCCCTGCTATTGACCTACAGTAACTTATCCACTTCTATACACCACCAATGAGGTCCTTTTGGTCTTTTTTTTCGTATTCCGAGGTGAAGGATCAGTTCCTGGGGTGGTCGGGCTTTTGCCAGTACAGCTCCAAGACGATGGAACACGTTGGCCTCTGACACTAAGCAAAATCACAATCTTTAGAGCTAATGAAATCTTCCCCTGGAAACTCATCCATGTAGTTATGGTCGTCTTATCGCTGGCTCTGTCCAATGAGCGCCGTGTATGCTTTCCATACACGGCGCTCATTGGGATCCTCGGATGAAATGCCCTTACAAATGTAACTTATTATTATTATTATGAGTCGTGATTGAACTGTCAAAGCAACATAACTGGCGCGTGAATCAAATCAGCAGCCACAATGACGATCGTTATTGCGGGTGACATGAACGAATGAAAATTGCTCGTGGTTTTACCGAACTCGAATATCGACTTTCGTCAGCGGCTCATCCTTCCCGTCTTATCCGTCGATGCGCGCGGACCAATTACGAGCCGCGCGAACGTGCGGCAGCGCCAATTAACCGACCGACCGCACAGCAGGCGGGCGCCTGCTAATTGGTCGGGAGCGGAGAGCCACATAGTCCGGTGCCCCCCCCCCCCCCCCCCGGGAGGGATGCGTTAGGGACCCCCACGGCCGTGCGGATGGCTCTGCGTACTGTACGTACTCTATGCGGGTCGAGTTCATTTCCAGGCGGAATTATCTCCACGGAAATAATTATTTTTGGCCGTGGAATTTCCACTCCATATCCTAAAAGCTGCTGCTGCTGCTTCTGCTTCGGTGGCGGTTAGAACGCTGCCGGACGGGAGCAGTGCTGGTAGCACGCTGCACCGCGATACTCCGCTAACCACCCCCCCCCCCCCCCGAGTTAGATTCCCAACCACGGCCAGCGTCGGTGGCGCACGGTGGCGCACGGTGGCGCACGGTGGCGCACGGTGGCGCACGGTGGCGCACGGTGGCGCACGGTGGCGCACGGTGGCGCACGGTGGCGCACGGTGGCGCACGGTGGCACGGCCCGGTGGTAGCACGTTCACCGCTTGTTTGTTTGTTGTTGTTGAAGAGGTTCGCGGTTCGATTCCAGCGGCCGCCGTGATTTAATACTGCGGCGGTGTGCTAATAACCGTGACGACAAGTCCGCGTCACTCGCTGTTCGAGATCCCCTATCGTCATTTGCCATCGGGGGTCCAAGTGACACCATAAATAGCTCGCCTGCAATGACACGTAGCAATCATCGCCCCCTCACTCGCGGGCTGATACCGCAGGTCTCCATTGCAGGCGAGACTCCAGTCCTGGTCTCTTGAATTCTCGCGATGTCACGAATCAACGTGACATCTGCACGGCCGGTGCGGAGGGATTGTGGTCCAATGGCACGCAGAGCCCTCATTCAGCAGTGGGTTTTCACCAAGTGCCATAAACATTTTTCTGAAAACATGTACAGTGTATTGTAGACATCGGCAGGATGCCACTGTGGGTGGCATATTTGTTAGCAAATGGGAATTGCGATCCGTAAATCACCAGTTTAATTTGATCTCTCGGCGTGGTAGTTGGCACAATGGTGCAAATTTCTTATACCTAAATACTATTAATTATTTTTTTTACCAGGTAAAGCCCTTTTTCAGAAGCAACCTGGCCACAGATAGTTGCTCATTGAAGTGGCTTATGTGGAAATTTAAAGCAGCTAAATCCTGTAAATGTGGGGGTGAAAACCAGAGAAACCGGAGATAAATCTACACCACCACAGGGAGAAAGAGCATACAGACTCTAAATATACAGCAGGCACCACGGTCGGGATCCAACCCACGATCTCCTGCATACCAGGCGAGGTAGTTAACATCTCGCCACCAGGGCAACCCCTAAATAATTCACTGCTTTTGGTCGCAATAAAGAAAATTGGAACCGCTAAAAGCGGTGCCACCATCCACCCCCTACCCCCCCCCCACCACCTCCTCTGTCCACCCGGCCGTTGTAAATGGGTCCAACCGCAGCCAGTCGGTCGGCAGGTCACGTGTGTGGTGGGGCAAAGCGTGGGTCATTGCCACTTCTTCCAAGCTGTCTGGCCGCCGTGGAAGAGTAGGCCAAAGACCCCACCGGAGGGAGGGCCCCTTCTGACCAGCGAGCGGCGCTAGCAACTTCTGGTCTCTGCCCTTCATGCCGGGTCGTTTCAGTAGTAACCGCGTCGTTTTATTTTGGTTCCGAGGTGAAAATGAAACAAGGCTTCCGCGCGGCACACCATGCTCTTCGAGAGCGTAGCCCAAACGACTCCGTCGCGCTCGACCCAAACCGCCGATTTAATACGTTTCGGAGGGGGGGGGGGGGGTTTAATAATTCAGCGAGTATCAGGCACTCTGATCTTTTCTTTTACTTTCCCGCGTAGAGACCTTAGATGGAAGGCGACGTTATTTATTTAATTATCTCTCTCTTTCTCTCCCCGGCCCTTCAATTCCGGGCAAGAGGTTCGGTTATCAGCCGCCGCTATATCCAGCGCTTTGTCGGAGTTGGCAAAACACGGGGAGAGGGGAGGGGGGGGGGGGGCGGAATCGATGTAACCCCCCTCCAGCCCCACCGGGGGAATTGGAAATGCCACGAGACTTTTTATTTGTAAGTCGGCGATCTCACGCGGGGGCGGGGGGGTGACAGCCAAGGTGCACCAGTCCCGTTGGGGTTGCGCCCCTCCAAAAAAGTGTCACGTGATTAACATTTATTTAGTTAAAATTGACGGCAGGCGTTGTCCCGCGAGACGAGAGAGAGCGCGCTGTCGCAGGGCCGTGGCGCGACATCGCCGTTCCGCGTCGGAGAATGGTCCCTTGTCAGATGACGTGGTCGCAGAACGGCAGGTTATGCTTACGATGATGATTATGTCACATAATCGGGGAGAACATGCAAACTCCAGATATACAGACGTCAGGGTCGAGATCGAACCCACGACCTCCTGTATACCAGGCAAGGTGGTTAACATCTCACGACTGTGATGGGTTGGTGATTAGTCGCCTCCTTATCACATTCTTCTATGGCTACTGCCATAGTTGATGTCGATGATTCCTCCAGACGATGATGTGGATTATCATCACGTGGACATTTACTGCAGCAAAATAATATAAATAATAAAGACGCATGTTTTTAAAAGTGGGGAGAGGAAAAACCGGAAGACCCGGAGAAAAAATCCACGCGAACACGGGGAGAGAGAGAGACACACAAACTCCAAATATACAGCAGCAGGCGTCAGGGTCGGAATCGAACCCACGACCTGTTGCATATCAGGCGAGGTAGTTAACATCTCCTAGCCACCGTAATGATGATGAGAGAGAGACACGCAAACTTCAAATATACAGCTGCAGGCGTCAGGGGTTCGGGATCGGATCCCTGAAGTGGCATCACTTTTTATTGTGTCCAATTTCAGTGCATTATTTTATGGCCATTTGTAATCAGTGGCGTTAGCAAGTAATCCGCTCCACTTAGCCCATTGTAAATGAATCGGTGCAGCGAAAGTTTTGCCACGTTTAGGGGGTGCCCATTTCTGCCTCGGTCCATGGAGGACTATGCAAGATGGCCCAGAATACTGGCATTAAACACGTGTTAATTGTGTGTTCTTCAAAGTTCATATTTTATCGTTATTCTTCTTCTCCCATGGGGCTACCCTCAAATCCGTCACGTGTCAAACTCGACCAAGAACCGCCGAATGAGTTGCGACAAAGAAACGTAAATTGGTGGACGTAATGTAGGTCAGCTTGACAAGTTCGTTACAACAAAGTGACCCTTGGTGATTTGTTAGAAGTAAATTACAATAACCCGACGTGCCCTGACTACTGGGCCACTCCTGTACATGGTGGACTTCTTCACATGCCTAGCAAGCAGTGTTGCTATTCGCACGTCAATAAGCCCCCCCCCCCAACTTAAATATGCAATTTCCTAGAGCTGCAATGTGGAAAATTTTGTGTAAAACCCGTTGTGACTTTGATTGTCTAACGTGCGGTCAGTGGTGACGAGACTAATCCCATCGGCTCGCTACGTTCGAGAGCCCTGACTGCAACTTGGGTGGCCGGAACCCGGAGTCGAACTCGGGCTCTCAGTACTCTGTGCACGGTCCCTCTGACTTTTCCGTCACCGCCTCGACCCGTGCCCGGGCCGCACCCGCCTCGTCGCGTCTCGTTGTCCGTGGTAGTGCGGATAATCATAGCAGCGAGCGAGCGTTTTTTTACGTATCGCCCGTGACCACGTGTGAACCCCGCAGGTGGAATTACCATTTTAAAATTGGTTTCCAGGGAAAGTAACTTACACAAGGCAGTAATGATTCGAATGGGCAAAGGCAAGAGTTGATGGCCAAGGGTTAGATGACATTGGGAGGGAGGTTTAGTGGGCGGAAAGTGGGGAGGGAGGGGGCATGGTGGGATGGAGTTGGGGGGAGGAGCAGAAGGCCACGAATTATTCCACGAAGAGATGGCACATCATTTGGCATCCAATTCCTCATTCCGATGCACTTGTCAGGAGCTCCTCACTAAATCCGTTTACGCAAATTCCCCGCTCCCTCCCCGCCCCCCCCCTCCCACAGCTGTCTCCATCTCAGCCCCTAACAATGTCAAACCTCGGTCCCCTGCAACTGAATTGCAATTTCGGAGAGCTGCCACGAAAAAAGAAAGTTGCAAAAGATGACGACGTGAACCCAACTGGCGACCCTCCCCGCTGAAATTGGAGCCACCGATTGTTGTCGCGCGAAAGTGGCCCGTGGCAGTCACACGAAAAAAACAAAAATGAAAATCACAGTCGTGCCAACGCCTTCCAATGCCGCGTGCTGATGCGACCAAGTGCGTCGGCAACAGCGGTGACTCTTCGAGCACAATTCGTGATCCACGGCGCCGCGATGATGCGCGGTTATCGGTCACGGCGCAGGCAGCAGGGAACCGACGACCCAGCGGTGGCGTTGAATCCCGAAACCGAAGTTGACCGCTGGGAGTTTTCCCCGCGCGCAACTCCGTCGCCGTCTCGAAACGTCGCGCGACGCCGCACGTCGAACACCGCGACGGCGTTGGCGGCGGCGGCGGTGAGGTCGCCGTGGTTTTCGCAGCGCGGCTCTGCGCCATCCATCCATTGAAATCGATCGCGGGTCCACCTCTTTAGTTGTTAATACGAAGCAGGTAGCGGGTTCACCTCCCCGCGCTATTCGATCATCGTCACAATGCAGGGGTCGCGATTTGTATTTTGAAACGGTAATTATTTTGTTGCCGTTGCTATCGCCGTTAAAATTGTGCTCGCCTGTAGCCTCCCCTCGTGGCTGCGAGGATCGCACGAAGCCATCACGCACAGCATTTGCCAACTGAAAATAATCGTTTCTTACACGCTCGGTCTGATCGACGTTGTCGTGGGCGCAAATCTTCGTTTTTACGCGCCGAATGAGATTAAGTCAGTGGCTGAGGACAGACGGCGACGACGATCGTAACGGGGGTCTGGAACGAAAACTTTAGCGGAGCGCGTGGATGTTCGCGCAGAGCGGATCATTGACGCCCGCTGCGAGGAGGCGTCTCGCGCAAGGGAGGCGTTGAGCGGGTGGCTGATGTTGGGCGGTGGCGATCTGGACGGCTGCCCCCTCGTCGCCGCTCTCATTTTTTTCATTCTTTTTTTTTCCGATTGACAAGAGCCCCCTGGGTAAAAACAACAAAGGCACGAGGATGCCACTGTGGGTGGCATATTCGTTCGTGTGCGGGGCTTGGCGCTGCATGAATCGTCGGTTTGATTTGATTTCCCGGCGTGGTGGTTGGCACAATGTTGCAAATTTATTATACCGAAAAACTATTGAACAAAACTTTTATTTTACCGGGTAAAGCCCACTGAGCTATACAGCTCTCTTTATCAGAAGTGACCTGGCCGCAAATGGTAGCTCAATGAAGTGGCTTACGTGGAAATTTAAAGCAGCCAAATACTCTAAACGCGTGTCTCTAAATGTGTCGGGGGTAAAAACCGGAGGAACCGAAGAAAAATCCACGCGACCACGGCGAGAGAGAGAGAGAGACCGTGCAATCTCCAAATATACAGCAGCAGGCGTCGGGTTCGGGATACAACCCACAACCTCCTGCATACAGGCGAGGTAGTTAACATCTCCTGGCCACCGCGGCACCTCTCAATAATTCACTGCTTTTGACCGCAATTAAGAAAATGGGAAACGCTAGAAAGGGGGTGCTGGGCGCTGGGGATGTGGACAGCTCCTCACCATTCGCTGCACTCATTTTTCTTTGTTCTTTCATTTAATAGTTTTCTTTTTCATATTGACAAGAGCCCCGGTAAAACTCGGTGCTCCTGGGTTCTGGGAAGGGGGGAGAGGAGGTTGGGGCTCACCCCCCCCCCCCCCACTCACGTAGGGACTGCGAGCGGTAGGGGTTGTTGTTTTTTATACGGGGAAGGGAACGGGATGGAAGAGGAACAAAAGCAAAAGGGGGGGGGGGTGGGGGGGCGATAGGCCTCATTATTTTGAAAACGGAGAAGTCTCACGGTGAGTGCGGGAGCTGCCTGGCAAAGCGCCGCATTTGTATGTGTGTCTGTGTGTGTGTCTGTCTGTGTGTGTCTGTGTGTGTGTCTCCCCAGTGGGGAGCGGTAGTGTAGCGGTTAGCGCGCTACGCTATGAACCCGGCGACACGGGTTCGATTCCCGCTCACGGCCAACACCAGTGACGATTATCTGAACCGGTCCCGGGCCTCCCCTAGGTCGACTCAGCCTCAAATGAGTACCTGGTGCGGTGTGTAAACATCGCCACTTAGGAGACAAAGGCAGTCGGGCGTGGTGCTGGCCACCCGCCCCCTCGTGTGCCGTGCCGGCCTTCATAGGTACTGCTCGCTATCGGCACTTTCTCCAAACAGTCTGTTACAGGCTTTACGGGGGATCTTTGTCTTTGGGTAGAATGTGTTAGGGGAGCAGTAGTGGCAGCAGTTGGCAATCTGCGAACCCGAGTTCGACTCCCGCTCACGGCCAGGGCGCAGACGTGAGCGCGCTTTTTTCCACATTAAATTTTCCTGTCGGAAGAGTGGTGAGAAATGTCCACTTCGCCTCCCAGTTGCTCCCCACCACTCCTCTCCATCTCCCCGCTCTCTCTCCCGCCCGCCTGCCTGCCTGCCCGCCCTCTCGCTCACTCTGTCTCTCTCTCTCCCTCCCTCCCCAGTGTCCAGGCCAGTATTCGGGGGTGCATTGTTAAGGTCGTCTCATTACCGTAATGGTCCCCCATCACCGAGTAGCGTGTTACTTTGTGACATTTTCCATTTTAATTGGAACACTCGGCAGTTAGGCTCCCCCGTTCAGCGAGAAACGAAAAAAAAAATTCAAACCGTCTCGCGAGTGCTTTGCTGCAATTGAGTCCGAGCGATTCAAATCGCAGGAGGTGTCAACGCGCAAATTTGCGTGAGGGGAGGTTAGCATCCGTGGGAGCCCGGCCCCCCGAGTTCAATTCCCTGTCAAGGCCGCCGACGTCAGTGACGGGAGATGTCCATCTGAGCCAGTCCCGCTTCTCTCCCGCGCCAATTGGCAGCGGTCCGTGGTGGTGAAGTATGTTCAAAACAGCCCCCGTTGACTGGCATGCCATTGGAAGGCACACGTCCAGTTGAGGGGTTTAGATTTATTTGATTTGCTGCGCGGATGGTGGTTCCCGTTCCAAGGCCGTTTGTCCTCCACGGGAGATCCGTGGTGCTGCGTGAACACAGGACAACAACAATAACAACAACAGACAAACGCAGATGTCAAAGGCCGCGTACGTAATTTTTTCTGGATTAGTATTATTGTTGTTGTTGTTTTACGATTTACGTTATCCCACTCAAGCCGAACGCTTTGGGCTCGAATAACAATACTCAGGGGGGGTTCCTTCCCGACTTTGGAGTACGACGTTTCACACCCAAGGGCGTGCTCGCGCGACGCGCCACGACCGTAGTGAGCGGGCGCCCGCGGTTCGAAAGCCGAGCGGCAACAAACCCCGCGGTCACGGAGAAGTCCGCCCTTGAAAGATCTCCTTGGGGGGTTCCGTCGCCAAGGTTCGCCGATGGGCTGCGGGAAGGTCTTGGTCTCCTCTTGTCGACTCGTGGCCGCCCCCCATGCTGAACATCTGTGACGAAGAGCTTCGTAGCACATCGGATTCCTCCTGCAGTCTCAATAAAGATTCTTATCCTGATCAATAAGCATAATAATAGCGGCATTTATAACGCGCCAAATTGTTCATACCGGTGTCAACAATTTTAGATTTGAAGTTTTCGTGACTGCAAGGATCCATACTCTTTGGTTCTTTCGGTAAAGTCACGTAGGTAAAAAATATAAAATAAATTAAAATGAAAAAAATAAATTAAAATTACTGTAATTTTGCTGAATGACGGTTGCTTGTGTTGCTTCTGAAACGTCGTGATTTAATTTCTTTGTTTTAATTTTTATTTATTTTATATTTTTTACCTACGTGACTTGACCGAAAAATACAAAGAGTACGGGTGTCAACAACCCAGAGGCACGTGAGAGCCAAGCCCAGGGCTGCCCGAAAGCCTGACCAACACTGATAGAGGCCCTTAGATGTTCCTTGAAAGTCGGAGTGCGTTTGATGTTGAGGATGCGCAGAGGGATTAGAGACTTCCACACCGAGGGGGTGACGGCAGAGAAGCGACGTGAGGCTGTAACAGCCAGAGACCACGGTGCCCGAAGCAGATTTTGAGTGACGCTGCTGCTGCGTAAGGGTTCTACTGTGGGCTTCAGTGCAAGGCGAGAGTATTGCTGGCCTGGCCATCTCTCAACGTCCACATCTTCTATTCTTTTTTCTCTTTCTCTCTCTATATATATTTCCGATTCTCGTGTTTCTCTACCCGTTTCCTTGAACGCCGCACGTCGTTCGGACGCTCCGCACGCTGCCCCCGGCGCCTCTCTTCTATCTGTTGCTATTGTTGGGGGGGGGACCCATTACAATCGCAGGACATCTACGCCTAACGAGAAACTGAGTTTCTGAGCGGAGCGCACCGCCCGTTCATCTCACACAGAGACGGTCACCGCATCGCGTGCTTTCGCATACTCTTCTGCGGCCGTCTGGAACACCCTTGCTTTCGATATTAGGAAGCGACTGGGAGCTGCGCACATTTAAATCATCTCGATTGAAAACTCATTTCTTAAGAAACTGCTTTTTTGTGTTTTAGTTTGTTGTCCTTCCCCCGCACCTCTGATTAGCGCGGTTGGCGATGCACGGTGCGAAAGAAGTTCAACGTACATACATTTAGACAGATGTGTCAAGATTATTTAGATTATTTTACTGAGAAAAATGTCCACACTTCGTTGAGCTATCATTTGTGGCCAGGTAGTTTCTGAAAAAAGAAGCTAATAGCTTAGTGGGATTTACCTGGTAAGATAAAGTTTGGTTTTATATGTACAATATCTTTTATGTGGCAATAATTGTTTACCTTTCCAAAACTTTGCACTGCTATCGTGTTTTTGTTTGTTTGTTGTAGCGTTCGGACGCCGTGCCCCTTCCTGGAAATCTGTGAAAAAAGAACTTGACAGCACATCGGATTCCTCCACCAATAAATAAACATTCTCACGCTTCTGATAGCGCGCTGCGCTATGAACCCGGCGACACGGGTTCGATTCCCACTCACGGCCAACATCGGTGACGATTATCTGAGCCGGACCTCCCCTAGGTCGACTCAGCCTCAAATGAGCACCTGGCACGGTGCGTAAAAAAATCGCCACTGGGGAGACAAAGGCGGTCGGGCGTGGTGCTGGCCACCCACCCCCTCGTGTACCGTTCTGGCCCTCATAGGTGCTCGCTAACAGCACTTGCCCCTACAGTCTATTAAGGCTACACGGGGATCTTTGTCTTTGTGTGTGCGTAAATACGGGTGTTGCTGCCCGTCGATGTGACACCGCGAGCACTGTCGGCCCTCCCCCCGTGGACACTTTTTTTTTACTCCGCTTTCTAAGCGACGGCGCGGAGGAACGAATTAACGAGCGACCGCTTCATTCATTCGCCAGGGTTGTTGAGGGCCCCATTAAACACTCAGTCGCGTTTTACCAACAAAGAACGGTGACCCCGTAGAATGGCGTTACGAAATGTGGCTTCGGATTAAACGTCTGTAATATATTATTTCACTGTTTAAACTTTTGGGGATTAGATCACACATGCTGTGCGGAGGCGATGTGCAGCTTTAGTGCTTTGTTGCAAATTTTTGTAGCAATTATTATTTGGCCAATGGCAGTTTACAGTGTCGTGGTTGTGTTTGTCATTCGCTATGAGAGGAAGCAAGCGAGGGACCCTGACGCCTGCTGTATATTTGGAGTTGGCCTGTGTCTCTCCCAGTGGTTGTGTGGATTTTTCTCAGGGGCCTCTGGTTTTTCCCTCCACATTTAGAATCAACATCACGCGCTTGGACTCTTTGGCTGCTATAAATTTCCACGCGATAAGCCACTTTGTCGAGCTATCAAATTGTGGCCAGGTCGCTTCTGCAAAAAGAGGGCCTTACCTGGTAAAATCAAGTTTAGTTTTCGTTTCTTTTTTGGTATCCCCGTACAGATAGAAAACATGTGGAGATTAGTTCGCACTTGCTGTGCACGAGCCAGGCCATGGCACCTCGATGTATCTCACTTTCTCTCCCCTCGTGGTCGCGAGGATTTTTCTCTCCGGTTCCTCCGGTTTTACCCTCCACATTCACAATCGCCGTCATCCACGCGTCCAGAGCAGGGCTCGGCAAACAAAGTTACGAGAGGACCCATTTTAAAAAAAATTCGAATTCGGTAAAAAAAAAAACCAAACCGTAAATATTTCAAGAGGCGCAATGCAAGTGGTGAATACGAGACGGGGGGGTCCTTAATAAATAATGTCACGAAGCAGTCACTTAAAGAGCCGCACACGGCTCTGGAGCTGAAGGTTTGCCGACCCCAGGTTTAGAGTTATTGGGCCGCTGCCATATGTGTCCACACGACTATAAGCCCCTTCTTTGAACTGTCGTTTTGATAGTCCAGGTCGCTTCTGAAAAAAACAGCTAGACAGCTCAGTGAGCCCGGCCCTTACCTGGTGAAATAAAACAAAAATCGTTTAGTTTAAAGTTCGATTGCCGTGAGACACGAGCATCGTAGCAGCTTTGCCCACCACGGCCGCTAGCGTGCCCGCCAGCAGTCCGGGCGGCTGGCTGCTTGGCCCTGGTCACCCCCCACCACCACCACCACCACCACCCACACCTCCTCCTCTCTCCCACACCACCACCACCACCACCCACACCTCCTCCTCTCTCCCACACCACCACCACCACCACCACCCACACCTCCTCCCCTCTCCCACCCGCACCTCCACCACCCACCGCTCCCCTAATCCCCGGGTAAGCCGGCCGACTCGTCGTTAGCCTGGAGGGAGCTCGCCGTTCGCACTGCGACGGAAACTCGCCACGTCCGCCCCAATCTCCAATTACATTCGGATCAGCAGAGTATTTTTAGGGGGGGGGGGTCTCGATACCGAGAGGTAGAAAATAGCAGCAGCAGAGGGCCTCCGGTATCGCGGCCGCTCGAAGGAACGTGAAAGGACGCCGCGTGCGGCTTTCCGTGCGAAGCAATTTCCCGTCGCCTTCTCGTCGCAATGTTCCGTGGGCAGAGAGCGAGGGAGGAGAGAGGCCCGCGGGTTCGTATTTTCCGTGAGTTGTCAGCGCCACGGGTAGCTTGCCCCCCCCCCCTCCTCCTCCTCGTGGGGTACGCGGGAACCGTCTTCCCTTCTTCCGGTGATCCACCAACTCTCTCGCCCTAAGGCATTCATGGCTGGAGGTTGTGGTGATTGGAGTTGGCCCCGTGCGTGGCGTTGTCGTGCCACGGCCAAAACTTTGAGTCAACTTGTGCTGTTGAATTATTTGACACTTCTTTACAGTTTTGTGCTTTCTGTGTGTGTGCGTAAAGAGGTGTGTTGTTTTTTTAGTGCAGCGGTCGGCGCGCTGTGCTACGGATCCAGTGATCCGAGTTCGCTTCCCGCTCTTAATCGGTCCTAAGCCTCCACTAGGTCTACTCAGCCTCAAATGAGTACCCCATGCGGTGTGTAGAAACCATCGCCAACGGGGAGACAAAGGTGGTCGGACGTGGTGCTGGACACCCATCCCCCTGGTGTGCCACCGCGCCGGCCTTCATAGGTTATGAAGACGGCCTCCCCACGTCACTGTCGGGTCACGGTCGAGAGTTTGACCATACTTCACCACGCTGGGCAGTGCGGGTTGGTGGAGAGAGACGGTCCAGGACCCAGTTTCAGTTATTCCCCACCACCACTGATGTGAGGCCGTGACCGTGAATCCAGGAGTCGAATCAATCATCGGTGTTAATTTATTCCCATTTGGTGGCAGTAAAAGTATAAAAAGGATTCATATTCTTAGGTTTTTTTCGGTAAAGTTACGTAGGTAAAAAATAAAAATGTATAAAAATAAAGTAAATAAATAAAGCTTCAAATCTAGAATATAAAGAGGATATTAATTTAGTCAACTTATTTTTCATTGTAGCGCGTTCACTGAAATGGCAACTTTGATACCTTTGTAGAACAAAGATGGGTGTCTACTGGGGGGACTTCTGACGCGCGGAAAGTCCCAATGAATAAGAGAATAGAGAAAGGTAACGGAAAGAGAATATATTGAACATTTCACACCGCGCAGTTTATGAATATTACATTCAAACTACGTGGTAACAAGCTGGCTGGCTTCGCCCACTCGCTGTCGGCTTTAGAGTCGCACCCCGTGAGTGCGAGGCAAATTGCTCGGTTCACTGTTGATGCGGATCGTACGCAGTCCGTTCTCCTATAACGAGGTAGTCGTTGCATTCCGGAAGAACACCGCATTATGGAAGAACCGCGTTGTATTAAATTAAATGTTATAAAGGGCGTAAAGCACCTTCCCCGATAACACCACGAGATGCGTAACGCAGGCCGCACAAAGCCCGAGGCGCGTGGGTAGCATCTAGAAGCATCCAGCAGCATCCCAGTGCCTTGTGCGATGATGATGCTACGTCGAAAAATGCCGTTCGAGCGCTTATTCCTACTTGCGCTGCGACGTAGTTCCATTCACTCGATCGCGTTATATCCGACCCGGCATCCGCGTTATATATATTTTAAAAAAGTGCTCCCGAATACATTCGTCGCGTTACACATCCAGTTCGGCAACTACACGCGGCGTTATAGCGAAAGAGTCTGTATTTGGTGAACCCGAACTCCGTAAATAAAACCATATCAAGCTACACGCCACAGTGTTTGGGGTGCCACTTTTAATCGGCTTACTTTTCTGGTTATTATTGTAAGCGTAGATGGGTATTTTGCGTACACATTTTAAACTCTCTAGCCCTTTAAGAAGATTAATCTTGATTTGAAGCTTTCGTGACTGCAGGAATCCATACTCTTCGGTTCTTTCGGTAAAGTCACGTTGGTACCCCCGCTCCGTCCTATCGTCTCCACCATTAACTCACCCACCTACAAACTGGCCTGGTTTCTGTCTGAGACCCTGCTTCCTTTCACGGGCAAGTCCACCTCGGCTGTACTTAGCTCAGCTCACTTGGTTTCTCTAATCAAGGACATCTCACTGTCTCCAGAAGATTTGCTTGTCAGTTTCGATGTAGTCTCTCTGTTCACCAATGTACCTGTACTTGACACCATTGCAATTATTGAAGACTTGGTCCAACAAGGACTGAATCCAGATGTACCAACTTTGGTAAGGTACTGTCTTACCAGCACATACTTCACCTGGAATCGTACATTTTACAAACAAAATGAGGGTACCCCAATGAGTTCTCGCTTATCGCCAGTGGTAGCGAATGTTTTCATGGAGAAATTTGAGACAGATGCCATCCAGACATCCACCCTACGTCCTTCCTTATGGAAGAGATACGTAGATGACACGTTCGTCATCTGGCCACATGGCCTACCAGCACTGAACCAATTTCTCAACCACATCAATTCCATACACCCGTCTATCAAATTCACCATGGAAGTGGAAAAGGATGGCAAGCTACCATTCCTGGATGTTTTGATCGAGAAGAGACCTGATGGCTCGTTGGGACATTCGGTCTACAGTAAAACCACCCACACGGATGCCTATCTAAAGCCTCACTCCCACCACCATCCAGCCCAGAAGAATTCCCTCATAAAAACACTACACCATAGGGCCCGCTGCATCTCCGACCAGCACCACCTAGCCAGTGAGTTGGAGCACGTACACCAAGCCCTCAGGATGAACGGATACTCGGACCGAACAATCCGCAAAGCTGTCTCCCCAGCCATGCGGAGACAACCTTCTGAGGATCCAACCAAAACCATCACTTTACCGTACATAGCAGGGGTTACCAAAAAGATTTCCAAAATCTTAAACAAACACAAGATCCAGGTTTGTTTCAACACAGTACACAAAATCCGTGATTTAATCCCATCTGTAAATGATGTGATTCCTAACATGCAATACCCTGGTGTCTACAACTGAGTTGTGGTTGCGGCAGCGGTTACATTGGGGAAACGAGCGGGCTCGCACTCCGAAGGTCGCGAGGTCAAATCCTGGTTGGGCGGCTTGACCCAGCCAGCCCATCATCTCTCGGGGGGAGGGGGGGGGGGTCGATCGACATTCATACAAACTTTGTGGGAAGGTGTACAGCGGTTGTCCTACTGAGAGAGAGAGACTCACCCCGTGCCAAAGGGACGTGGAATTTCCACGACTTACTCGGGGCTGTAAACAGGAGGCACGCACCACCCCGATGCTCATTGGCGCACAGGACGTCTCCTTTGACGCGTCTCTTTGTCGGTGTGGAAGGGAGATTGGGGGACGACGGTGAAGCGTTCATCCCTCGGGGACGCTCGAATTTCACTGCAACCCCCGACCGCACATTCCCATTTTTCTATTACTCCATGAATATATAAAGGCCCACTTCAAAAATAATCCTAACTTTAGAGACGGGGTGTTTATTGTATTTATAGCTGCGATGCATTATGTACAACCAACGGAATTATATTTAAATGCTATCCTCAATGTTGTGGCACTGTGTCTTGACCCCAAAGGGGACATCAGAGGCGCTATTCATTTCAAAAACTCATGCATTGGAAATGCGGTCTCCTCGAGGGCTTGGGCGGCTAACGTACGGCAGCAGCTGGGGTGTCGTCGTTCCCCCCCCTCCTCCTCTCTCTCCTCGTTGCACAAAAACTCCGTTTGTTTTGATTCGTCTTATTTTGTTGTCGTTCTCGCCATCACGAGACGAAGGACCCCCCCCCCGCCCCAACTCGGAACTTACGCCGTGGAGAGAGCGTCGCGACGCGCGGAAGCGGACGTCGCAGAGCCAGGCCGGAGATTCCGTCCTATACGAGGGCGAGGTTCGTTGCGTGACGGCCCAGCCGACCTTCTGAAATGTAGCCGAATTAATCGCAGAACGAAATTTAACGTGACGGGGGTGGGGGGGGTTTGGGGTGCAGCCATTGGTGACCAGACTCAGACCATCAACTCCCTACACTTCGGAATCCCCGGCTTTAACCGCAGGCAGCTGAAACCTGGACTTGAACCCAGCATAGCCAGCGGTGCCGGCTGCTCAGCACTCCGACATCCCGGGCCAGCCAACTGCCTTTCCAAAAGACCCCCCGTCCTTAAACTTCCACACACTCGGAACGATTCCGTCAAAAATCTTGTGGCAAATGACTCAGGATTGGGACACACCGAGCCCATGTGGCTGAGATTGGGGCTTTTGAAGCCGGCTTTCAGCCACCCGTGGTTGAACCGGGTTCTCAGGCGTGACGAGTCGATGATCTTGGCTCAGTTGGCAATGGCAGCATGATGACAAAAAGCACATCGCGTGAACATCTTTGTTTTGCCACTTCATTAAATCATGCCAGCTGTGAGAGAGAAAGAGGCAAGTCAGCGCGGTTTGACAGGTGGCTAACGCTCTATTTTTATTTAACCAGGTAAAGCCCCGCTGAGCTATGAGCTCTTTTTCAGAGGCAACCTTGGCCACACGTGGTGATGGCTCATCGAAGTGGCTGAAAGCTTCACACGTGGGTATTTATAGCAGCAGCAGCAGCGAACTCATCTCCACACTCTCGTTTCTAAACGTGGAGGGCAAAAAGCGGAGGGAACACGGACAAAAAACCCACACGACCACCACGGGGAGAAGGAGAGAGAGAGAAAACACGCGGGCACCAAATGTACAACCGGCATCGTCAGGCTCCGGGATCGAACCCACGCGCCACCGCGTACTGGGCGAGGGAGACGACATCTCGTTACCGCGGCGCACCCAAAGGTGTTCCCCGCCAGTCGGAGTGGCTTTGGGCCCATCCTCTGGCACAGCATGGTACACAGCTCGCTTGCAAAAGTTCCGAATGTCAATTTATTTTAATCTCGCGACGAGCACGTGAGAACCAAGGGTGTGCAATCGGAACGTGGTTTAGAAAAACGAACATCTATCACCACGACAAATGTCTGTTCACGCACGGCCTGCGATGCTTATTGTGACTTCGTGGGCGGGAACTTCGGCCATACTCTGGAATATTTATTCCGTTAATGACAATCACGACAATCGTTTACAGGCCCCTTTGTCAAACTACTGCTGGATGGTTGTTTGATCATACTTCACGCCGTCAGGGCGGGTTGGCAAAGCAGGGGGGGGGGGCAGGGGGGGGCAGGGGGGGGCTGTACACAGGGGAAGAGAAGTGCTGGCGCGAGCGATAACCCTCATGGTGGCAGAATATCGCTTCGTCGTTAACGTGCCGTGTCCCTTCCCAGATCGCGGTGGTGAGATGTTAACTCCCTCGCCTGGCATGCAGGAGGTGGTGGATTCGATTCCGACCCCGACACCTGCTGTATTTGGATTTCGATTTTTTTTTTTCCTCCATGGTCGCGTGGATTTTTCTCCGGATCCTCCGGTTTTCCTCTCCGCATTTAGAATTAACGTCACGCGTTTAGAGTATTTGGCTGCTATTCATTAGCACGCGGTAAGCCACTCCATTGAGCGATCGTTCGTGATGGCCAGGTCGTTTCTCAAAAAGAGCTACATAGCTCAGTGGAGCCTAACACATGGCAAAATAAAAATTTATTTTATTCCTTTTTTTTATTTTTAAAGGATAAACGTTCGCCACTGATGTTAGCCGTGCCAAGCGATGGCGCTGGAGAGGGAGTGACAGACCCCTGGTCACCGCTGCCCCCCCCCCCCCACCTTTATCATTGAGGGAACGCACCTCGCTTAAATGCGCGGTAGATACAGCTGGCCGAGCGACCCATCGAGCAACATCCCCCCCCATTGTTGTTTGCCCGTAGCGGTGCCGGAGGCCGCGGGGGCATTCTAAAGTATCAATTGGCGATGGCGACGTTCATCGAGACCGCTTCCTTGTCCCGGCCGCTTCCTACCTCGGCCGCTGTCCCCATCCCGAACGACGGCGAAAAGCTCGCTCAAGAGTGCCGCGGAAAGTAACTCGCGTAGCGGCTCATGCGGACGCGTCCTCCGAAGCGCACCTTGGTGCAACGACGCCTTCGATTTTAAAATAGAGGGCATTTTAAACTCCCTTTAGTTATTGTCAAGACGAAATACTCGTACATTGAACACACGTCGTATTTCGTGGTCCTTTGTGTTTTTGGGGGCCAATGGCTGTACACGATGCAGCGAAACTCCTCCAACGCAGCCCTATTATCCGCTCTTCCTGTTATGCGTACATCACGATGTGACTTCCTTGTCATTCCTCGCGCTGCATTCGAGAAACGCACCGACGCTCCAGCGCTCGTCCCGTCACACCCGCAAAATGCCGTCTCTTGCTGGCCGCTAGGCGTTTTGGGCTTGTTGCTCGGCAACGGTGATGGAAAAAAAAAACACTCGCATCACTGGGTTCACGCACGCACGCACGCACACGATCCCTCGAGCCCGTCCATAATGGTCCCATCCATAAGCTGAGAATTACAATGTGGACGACGGATTGAACCGCGCGGCTGAAATGTCGGCGCCCGATTCCTTTTGCATCCTGAAGGCCCTTTAAACCGAACGGTCGAATCCGAGGCATTGGCGATCGCCTGGGAATGTCTCTCAGAATCTCAACGCTCTCCTTCGACCGCCGGGCTCCGCTCGCTCGCGCACAGGAAGGGAAGAAAAAAAAACCGCGCAAACGTTTTGCTTGCCGATCGATCGACGCTTCGCCTGGCGAGACGGCTCGCCGAGTCGCGGACCATTCCCCGGCCCCTCCAATTTGCGCCGAGGCGCCGAGGTACAAATTGGAGGACGAACCAAGCCGGGTCGCCGACGTCGGAAACGCCGAATTGGCATTGAAGCGCAGGGGGCGCCGCTCGGTTTCCGGTGTGCGTCGACGTGGACGTCTAGTGTCGCCTCGGATGGCCACGCAGCATCGCAAAGTGTTTCTCCCCTGCCTGCGTTATTACAAACCACGAACTATAAAAAAAACATTTTGACCAGGTAAGGTCCCACTTGAGCTGTATAGCTCTTTTTTTTTTTTTGCAACGCGACCTGGTCTATTAAATGAGAGCTCAACGAAGTGGCTCGTCGTCGTGTGAAAATTTCGAGCAGCACAAATAACTCGAAGCACGTGACGTTGATTCTAAATGTGGAGGGAAAACCTGGAGGACGCGGAGAAACGTCCACACGACCATGGGGAGAGATCACATTCAGACTCCAATATACAGCAGGTGTCAAGAGTCGGGATTGAACCCACGACCTCCTGCATACCAGGCGAGGGAGCTAACATCTTGCCACCGTGGGGCCCTCACTGGCTACGTGACTGCTGCGTTAATAACTGGCCAGTAACCTCGGCGGGGTCTAGTGAGCGGCTCGCGATCGGAAGGCCGCGGTTTTAAATCCTGGTTGGCGGTTGATTCGGGCTGTCATCCCTCCGGGGTCAATTAAACGAGCGCGACTTTGTCGGAGAGTCAAGAGACTCTTCCCCCGCCATGGGAACGTGGATTTTCCACCACTCGTGACGACGTCAGAGCCCAATGGGACAAGCAAAAATGTTGTTTATGCATTTTTATTTGTTTTAACCCATAAAAAAATTACTGCGTTTGTTTCCGCGCAGTCTGAAATTATTTTATTGTGACTTCAGAACATCCCGGAGGCTCCCAACCAACGAATAAATAATTGCAGGATGCACGGAAACAAAAACGCAGTAATTTTTTATGGGTTAAAACCAATAAAAATGCATGAACAACATTTTCGGTTGTCGCGTTGGGCTCTGACATCGTCACGAGTTTTTATATCGTTAATAACAACAACAACAAGAGTAATTTACAGCCCCCTTTTTTAATCCACTGCTGGACGTTTCTTTAACCATATTTCACGCTTGTTAGGTCAGATTGGTGGTGGGTGGGTGGGATAGTGGGGGGGGGGGGGGGGATGGTGGGGAGGGCGGCTGTACACATAAGTGGAGCGCTGGCGTGGGCGTTGATGCTCACGGTGGCAGAAAATCGCTTTGTCGTTCACGCCAGCAGACAAGGAGCTGTGCGCGCGTCACTTCGCAGATACGCGGCAGCGAGATGTTAACTCCATCGCCTGGTATGCAGGAGGCCGTGGATTCGATCCTGACCCTGACGACGCCTGCTGTATATTTGGAGTCTCCGTGTCTCTCTCTCCCCATGGTCGCGTGGATTTTTCTCCGGGTCCTCCGGTTTCTCCCTCCACATTAAGAATCAACGTATTTGGCTGCTGCTATACATTTCCACGTGATGATGATGATGAGCCACTGGCGTTGAGCTACCATTTGTGATGCCCAAGGTCGCTTCTGAAAGATAGCTACGTAGCAGCTCAGCGGGGCCTCTCACCTGAGTGAATTTTGTCACCGTTTGTGTGAGCGGCCGGTGACTGACATTGTTAGAGACCTGTGGGTCACGGCGCTTGGGGTAGACTTTACAGAACCAGGCGATGGGTGTGGCAATCAGACGACCGACCGGTGCTGGTAATATTGGAAATCATTTCGGAGGCAGGCTCTCACAAGTCCACCACTCATCCGCCTTGAAAGCTGTATTGTCTCTGTGCCGTGCATGTGAATGTGCGTGTGTGAGCCTTCCTTTAACTTGACTCAGTACCTGGTTACGTTGTGTATTCATCAGCATTGGGGAGACAAAGGCGGCCTGGGCGTGGTGTTGTTCCACCCACCACCCCCTCGCGTGGCCTACGCCTGCCTTTGGTAGGCGCTCGCAAACAACTCTTGCCCCCTGCAGAGTATAGACGGTGAAACGGGAAATCTTTGATCTTGGCGCATGCACGACATGTGTCTGCGTGTGTCCGTAGTGTAGCGGTTAGCGCGCTGCGCTACGAACCTGGCGACCTGAGTTCGATTTCCCGCTCACTGGCCAACACCAGTGACGATTATCTGAACCGGTCCTGGGCCTCCCCTAGGTAGACTCAGCCTCAAATGAGTACCTGGTGGGGTGTGTAAACATCGCCACTGGGGAGACAAAGGCGGGCAGGCGTGGTGTTGTTGGCCCCTCGTGTGCCGTGCCGGCCTTCATAGGTGCTCACTAACAGCACTTGCCCCTACAGTCTGTTAAGGCTACAACACGGGAGATCTTTGTTTTTGTGTTGTGTGTGTGTGTCCTAAGGGGGTGGGGGGTGGGCCTCTTCTCTCAAGCACGTGCAGGCAGCACACCTGTACCAACGCAAGGTGCGGTAGCCTTGGGGGTGGGGTGTGGTCGCTGCACCCCCCCCCCTCCCCCAGAACAAAATCACTCGAGCCGTTCTTCAGCCGGGACCGACCCCTCACGCTGGGGAGGCGACCACCGATAAGACGTCTTCGGCTCCGGTGCTCGCCCCTCTTTTGTAACGGGATTTCGTGCGCGGGAGCGGCCGCCAAGTGACGGTAAATCCCCCGCGCGTTCCGTGCACGCGCACGCAACACTCTGGGATCGATCGGCGCTGGCGCTTTGTCCCGTCCGACGACGTACGCCTACGTCATTACGTTTACCTTCCGCTTCCGGAAGAAAAACTTAAATAAAATAAGTTTACCGAGGCTCCGACAAGGCCATGCGGGAGGGCGTGTGGCACAGTTTGGCGCCGGCTATCGTAGAGTGCGGTCGTGTCGCTACGGTTCTCTGCGGTGAGTGCAATGTCTTTAAAAACAGCCACGCTACTCCTCTCTAAATAAAATTAACGCTGAGCCCCTTGAGCCTTCCGAAATTCGGCTGTGAACGGGACCGCCCTACCCTGCGGGAAAGGGTTCATTTGGAACGCGTGCTTGACTTTTACTTGCAGGGAGGAATGAACGCGACCGGCGATCATGTCTCTGCTCTCACAACGAAAATAACTGCCCGTGCGTGACATCTCTCACCGTGTTTCCTGAAGCGCAAACTCATGACCTCACGACCTGGGATCGATCGACAGGCCGAAAGGGTCCAACGTGAAATTTTCCCACCCTCCGCACCCCCCCAGCCCCACAAAAACCTGTTTGTCTCTGCGGCGCACTGGGATTTAAAAAATGTCATCATTTATGGGGCTTCACGGTAGCAAGGAAATGTTACCTCCCTCTCCTGCTACACAGAAGGTCATGGCTTCGATCCCAGATCTTGACGATGCCTGTTGTATATTTGGAGCCCACGCGTTCTCTCTCTCTCCCCGCGGTGGCCGCGCGGATTGATCTCCGGGTTACCCCGCTTTCTCCTCCCCCCCCCCCCCTCCACATTTCGAATCAACGCGCGTTCAGACGATTTTGCTGCTGCTATGAATTCCTACGTGTGAAATATGATGATGAATTTCCACGTGATAAGCCACTTCGATGAGCCATCGCCAAGTGTGGCCAGGTCTCCTCTGAAACAGAGCCAATATCCCAACGGGCTTTACCCCGGTAAATAAAAGGGTACATTTTATATATATGTACAATTATATTTTTCTCCCATCACGCTGGCGCAATCACCCCAGGCAGTCATTCTCACTCGTGCGAATAGTCCTGAGGACGAGACCCCCCCCCCCTCCTACCCCCCCCCTCCTTCATCCAAAGCATCGATCATTTATAACGAGCAGCTCAGGGGCAGGCAGGCGGGCAGGTTTGGCGTGCGTCCACTCTGCGCATGCCTCCTCGCCCCCCCGCCCCCCAATCTCGGCGGACGCTACAAGAGCGGCCTTCCACAGAGCTCCCCGCGTCTCGGGAGGACAGGGACCGGCCTTCCGGGCGCAGGCCGACGGCTTCGTTAGCTTTGTCCGTCAAGGGGCCCACCATCCGTCAAAATCGCCGACCCGTAGAGTAAAGGGAGAGATGGAGGAGGGAGGGAGGGAGAGAGAGAGGAGACGTGAAACGTGGCCCTTTGCTGCTGTTGCCCGCGCACAAAGACGCGGGCGGGCGGGCCTTACGCAGGCCCAACTTGTGTCCGGCGTGCGCACGTACAGCCAAGCCACTCTGTGAGTGACTCGTGTGAAGATTCTATAGATGTTTTGGAATTTTTTTGACTTGACGCCGGAAGAGAAGGCTCACTTGAGCGAAATACGCCGGCGTATTTAATGTAATTGAATTTTAAAAAATTATGCTTTTTTGGAGTTGAGCAAAAAAAAAATCCTCCACTTATTCAACACACAAATGTAACCACGTTTTTTCCGTACTGCAGTCGTTTTCACATCCAGGTATTGCGAGCCGCTCTGCGCAAGTTTTGTCGCCGTCGTCGTCGTTAAACGGAACAAAAGCTGTCTTCATTTTCAGGCGCGAACATTGGACTGGGATGCTTTTCTCGGTGAACACTTAACGTGTCGCTGCTACACAAGTCAACGTCATGCCCCCGTGCTTAGTTCAACATAGACCCCCGCTCAGGCCAGAAACCCAGTAAACATGCTAGCTCGGGCCCACTTTGGCTCGTGGTTATGAACCGTGGGTCGAACGTTGGCTCAACGTACCACGTTTACTGGGAATGCATTTAAGGTGTGGACCATCATTGAGAGTTGATATTTTTCGCGCTTGCGGGTGACTTGAAACATTTCTTAATCGCCGACCGTTATCTACCATTTACAGCTGTTCGTCACTTCAATGCTGCATAAAGGCCTGCCACTACTGTGTCAGTCATGGGGGGGGCGGGGGGACACGTTTGACCATACTTCAACACACTGGCCAACACGGGGGTTGGTGAAGCGGGAAGAGTGCAGGACCATCTCAGATGTTAGCCGTGGCCGGCAGTCAAACCCAGCCCGCGACGTTTGCAGCACGGTGCGCTAGCCGCTGCTCCACCCGGGCTCAAGGTCAAAGGGTCAAAGCGACATTCCCCTCCCACCCCACCCCAGCCAAAAACAAACCCGTGTTTTTCTTCGGAGAAATTGGTGGCGCAGCGGTTGCCACACATCTGCACTGAACCTCAGAGTTTGACTCCCGGCCACGGCTGGTCAGTTTGCGAAGCGGGCGCGGGGCAGAGGACGCGGCTCCATCTCGGCGCGCCGGGCCGCCAACCGCTTCCACCGTCCGACGAGCCGACCGGGCGGCGACGGCGACGTCTCACCTCCCCCGTTTGTGCAACAGCGCCACGGAGGAGCGGGAGAACGCGAGCGGAGCGGCTGCGGCTGCGGAGGACGGGGCGGGCGACGGCGCGGACGGGGAGACGGCGGCGGACGGCGCCGTGTGCGCCGCGACCCCCGGGGAGCCCCTGACGCTGGAGGTGCCCGGGCTGGAGGCGGAGGCGCTGGAGCTGCTGCTGGAGTTCGTGTACACCGGCTCGCTGCTCATCAACGCCGTCAACGCACGCGCCCTGCTGGAGGCCGCCAGCAAGCTGCAATTCGGCACCTTCTGCAGGGTCTGCAGCGCTTTCCTGGGTACGGGGGGGGGGCTCCCTCCGGGCGGTGACGCGGGGCGGCGGAGCCGCTGATTTTGATCGCGCACGTGCGCACACGCGCAGAGATTGTCCGGTGTTCTTTGCTTGAGTTGGATCGGCCCGGGTGGCTTCGGGGTCAGAGCGCAGATCCTGGGTTTGAATCTGGGAGGGTTTTAGGTGCCTCGATTCAACAGCGGGAGGACCCAACCCTGACACGCTGCGGGTCCCCAGTTTCGACGCGCAATTACACAATTGCGTAACGAACGCAACTCACGACGCTCGTACAATTCTTTCGAGGTGTTCCCAAAATTCCGACGGTCTCCGAGTAACGAAAAACAAGCAGGAAAGAGGCGGGCGAACCCACGTTGCCGTTGTTTTGTCACGAGCGGCCGCTTCTCTCTCGCCGCCGCAGAGAAGCAGCTGTCGGCCACCAACTGCCTCGGCCTGCAGGCCATGGCGGAGGCCATGGGGTGCCCCGAGCTGGCGGGTCGCGCGCGCACCTTCGCGCTGCACCACTTCGCGGCGGTGAGCGCCCAGGAGGAGTTCCTGCACCTGGGCAAGGACGAGCTGGTGGCCTACCTGTCGGGCGACAGCCTCAACGCCGGCGCCGAGGAGGGCGTCTACGAGGCGGCGCAGCGCTGGATCCGCAGGGAGCCAGGCGAGCGCATGCAGGTGAGCGGCGCGGTGACGGAGGCGGTTGAGTCGCGAGTGCCAACTGTTTTGGGTTAGGCCACGTAATGCTTACTCAGTGGGGATTGTCATCGCTATTCTTAACCATTTCCTGTTCGAGACGTGTGCAAGTTTGCAAGGTGGGTGTACCGTTCATCGAATCTCAGAACGCGCAAGCGGTTAGTGTTCATATTATTTAGAGAGGCATAGCGCCGCTGTTTTTAAAGACGTTGTACTCACCGCAGAGAACTGTAGCGACGCCACCGCACTCTACGATAGCTGGCGCCAAACTATACCACACGCCCTCCCGCATGGCCTTGTGGGAGCCTCTGTACCGATAAAGTAATTTAATTGAAGTACGTGTACCTCATTCGTGTACGTCATCGGAACGGATTCGGTAGAAAAACTGGAATGGGAAAGGGTTAAATGTGGTCTCCTATATGTAGGAGGCTTTCACGATCAATTTGTTGATTCATAATTGATCTTGAAATCGGATCGCCGTAAGAAGTACAACGTGCATCGCAAATCCTCCTGCACCCGACAGAGCCAATAAAGTTGCCACGTGACGAACAACAGACGTGACGAACAACAAACGTGCGCCGATTGTTCACAGGGGCGCGAAGCCGACATTGATTTCAGGGCGCCATGGCGTTACGCGAACGACTGACAGCTTCCGCGAAATTAATTATACATCTCGGGTCTGCGCCAAACGACGGCCACGTTTCTCCCTCTCCCCCCCCGCCGGCTCGCGTCGCAGCGAGCGGTTAGTTAGACACCTGCTCTGGCCGCCACGCACGAAGAACTTGGAGCAGGGTGCACACGCGGCATCCCAGGGGTAACCATCCTCGGAACGACGTCGCCGGCGCCGGCGAATTAATGAAGCGTCGCCTCCTCCGTGTAATTACCAATTAAGCCTCCCCCCCAGCTGTCAGCTGGAGGGCCTGATGCTACACGCATTGCGGGCTCCCCCAAAGTAACACCACGACAGACACGCGGTCCCGAGCCTCTCAGGAAAGCAGGGCGGCTCGCGTAGACTCACCCTGGTCCCTCCAGATCTAAGACGCGGACCGTCGTGCGGACCGCGTGGGAATTGGTGGCCACCATTTGCGGAGGCCTCGATCCAGCAACGAGCCTGGATGATGATAACGACCGTGGTCCGATGGTAACAATTGTGATCCCCACACCACCTGTGCGCCTCCCTCCCCACCCCCTGCAGTTTGCGGCCGAGGTCCTGGCGGCCGTGAGGCTGCCCTTCATCCAGCCGACGTACCTCCTCAACGTGGTGGACAACGACGAGATGGTGAAGGGCTCGGAGGCGTGCAGGGACCTCGTCAACGAAGCCAAGCGCTACCACATGCTCCCGCACGCGCGCCAGGCCATGCAGACGCCGCGCACGAGGCCCCGGCTCCTGGCCGGTGAGGAGGGGTCCGGTGCATCGGGGGGCCGTGCGGTGGCGGGCAGAGAATCGTTGGAAGGGGGCGGGGGGGCAGCCGTGCCCCGTGCCGTGCAGGGGGCGGTGGGAGCGCACTGGCCGACCGGATCCTAGATCAGTTTAATACTTGGGCTTTTGCGACCTAATTCTGGCTAATCGCCTGATGAAGCTGGTTGGTATGACCAGCGTCGCGATCGGAGTGCGATGCCCTTCTCCGCTGGGTTGAACGAGCGGCGCTCTGCTCGGCGCTCCGCTCGGCGACGGCTCCCAAGAGTCCCCGTGACGCCACCGCGGCTCGTTTGCTCGCCGTCGCCGCGTCGCGCTCGGCAGCCCGGCAAGAACCGACTCCCAGCGCTATCGTTCGTGACAGCCAGGTCGCTTCTGAAAGACATTAATACGTCTAAGTGGGCTTTACCTGGTAATGTAACAAATATATTTAGTTTTCTTTGTATATTTTTTAGTTATTTGTTTAACATTCCTTTACTTTGCACTCCTGTCGAGTTTTTGTTATTGTTGTTCTGACCCGCCCCTGAGATGTTAATTATCTTACCTGGTATACAGGAGGTCATGGGTTCCAACCTGACCCTGACACCTGTATATTTGGAGTTTGCGTGTCTCTCTCCACGTGGTCGCGTGGATTTTTCTCCGGGTCTAACAGTTTCTTCCTCCACATTTAGAAACACAAGTTTAAAGAATTTGGCTGCTAAAAATGTATACGTAATAAGCCGCTTCGTTGAGCTATCATTTGTGGCCAGGTTGCTTATGAAAAATCGCTTCATAGCTCAGTGGGCCTTACCTGGCAAAATAAAAAAAATTGTTTAGTTTACTGGACATCTGTGAAAGAGCGTTATAGCTCATGCAATTCCTCAAGTATAAATAAATATTCCGATTCTGATGTTTGACTTGGTTTAAAATCAGCGATCGAGGTGTGCGTGAACCAGCCGGACAGGCGGCTCGGCCGTAGAAAGATCGGCTCGCAATCGGAAGGTTGCGAGTTCACATCCCCCTGGTTGGGGGTGGTCAACTCAGCCCATCATCATCTACCTGCGGGGGGCTGTAAAATGAGTACCATCTTGGTGCTCGCTGGATTACCGCACCGCAGGATCGCGAGAGGCTGTGGCGGCGATGGCTAGCGGGGGTCCATCTTCTTGGTTCTTAAACATAATAAAATAATTCTCACGACGTTTCGGCCACAACGGCTGCTTGCGTTGTGGCCGAAACGTCGTGAGAATTGTTTTATAATGTTTTATGTGTTATTATTTTATTATTTCCCTTCTACGTGACTTTACCGAAAGAACCAAGAAGATGAATCCCTGCAGTCACGAAAGCTTTAAATCGAAATTTAGGCTAGCGGAGGTGTTCGTCCAGCAGCGGATTGAGCACGGCTGATGAAGAAAAAAAATGGACACACCACCCCTTCGTGCGCCGTGCTGGCCTTAATAGCTGCTCGCTAATGGCCCTTGCCCCGACAGTCTGTTAAGGCCCACAATGGGGAATCGTTTGTCTTTGGCGCGTGCGTGCGCAGGTGTGACGGAGGTGATCGTGCTGGTGGGCGGGCGCCAGGCGGAGGGCACGAACCACCGCGCGCTCACGGCCGTCAGCTGCTACGACCCCCACACGTGCCGCTGGCACCCACTCGCCAGCCCGCCCTTCTACGACCGCGACTTCTTCAGCGTCGTGGGCAGCGGCGACAACATCTACGTGCTGGGTGACTGCGCCGCCCTCCCCCCCCCCCGACCGCGCGGAATATTTATTTATTATTTGTTATTATTATTACGTGAAAAATATATATATATATATTTTTACACCGCCACAGCCGAGCCGAGAATTTCCACACGACGAGCCACTTTGTTGAGCTGACATTTGTGGCCAGGTCACTTCTGAAAAAGGGCAAACGAAATGACAAGAAGAGTCATTTTTTTAAATTCGGTAACAAAAAACAACCGCCCCCCCCCCCCGCCCCCACCACCTCAATATCTCAAGAGCCGCAACGCACGTGGTGGAAACGAGACGGCGGTCCGTGATAAATGACATCGTGAAGCGGTCACTTCAAGAGCCGCGCGCCGCTCCGGAGCTGCAGGTTTGCCGACGCCTGGTTTCGAGTTATTTGGCTGCTGTCCACGTGATAATCCACTTCGTTGAGCTGTCATTTGTGATGTCCAGGTCGCTTCTGAAAAATAGCTACGTAGCTTTAGTGGGCCCTTACCTGGTGAAATAAAAATAAAAATTCTAAAGAGTTTATTTTAGAGCGGTGCCGCTGACGTCGCACACGCGATGAATGGGTCGGTGTCATCGGCACGTGATCGCGCAAACTTTTCGCAAACGCTGCTGGATTGATCGCAGTGGATAACCAAGCCGGGCCGATGCACCTCCAGAGCTGAGATTTCTGTTCGTCGGACGCTCGGAAAAAACGCTCGGCTCTGTTTGCGTGCCCGCGCCGGTCTGGCATTTTGTTGTCGTGAGACGGTCGGACTGCGGGAAAGGTTTGACCCCCTTTTAGCTGTGCTTGGTACGGGCAGCGCGCCGACCTCAGGATGTAATTCGGCCACTGACACATTATCATTAGGCCCTGAAGCCACAGGCGGGAGAGATCTCGCGGGCAGCTTGTGATTAATAGATTTCCCAATTCACCTTAAAGAAGCGGCAGGCGCGGCAGCGCACGCGTACGATCAATTCCCTCTGCACTTCAAGGGCCCAGGCTTTACCCCCTGCTGCCCCCCCCCTCACCTGCCTCCGACTAATCCTTACCACAAAAGTGAGGTCATTAATCCGAGCCGCTCCTCCGCCTCCGTCCATCGTCTGCCACCCCCCCCCACCTCTATCTTTGTCCGCTGTTTGTAGCCCGACAGCCGGAGGGTGTCATCATCTATCTGTTTGTGAAATCCGCAGGGCAGGCAGACGCACGGCAAAGACAGAGGCAGTGGTCCACCCCCACGTAGCCTGCACGGGGGCTGTTGGCGCTGTCAGTGAGCGCCTATGAAGGCCGGCACTGCACACGAGCGGGTGGTGTGGCCGGCACCGATGTTAACACACCGCACCGGATACCCGGTTTGAGGCTGAGTCGACCTAGGGGAGGCCCAGGACCGGTGTAGACAATCGCCGCTGGTGTTTGCGGCCGTGAGCCGGGAACCGAAACTCGGGTCGTCGGGTTCGTAGCGCGGCGGCGCCGACCGCTGAGCCGCCGCTCTCCGGCCAACACGCTCAGCAAGCACAACAGAGACAGACAGACACAGAGAGAGCAAAATGTTTGGCAGAGCCTTGGAATTCTAGGTTTGAAGCTTTCGTGACTGCAAGGATTCATACTCTTATGTTTTTTCGGTAAAGTCACGCAGGTAAAAATAAATAATAGAAATTATAGAAATCATCATTATTTTATTTCTATTATTATTTCCAGTATTTTTATTATTTCTTTTTACCTACGTGACTTTACCGAAAAAAATCTAAGAATAAGAGCCTTGGAACTTTTACAACGACAAAAAAACTGCCGTCTTCAAGTTCAAGTTCATTTATTAGGTATAGCCCTGTGAGCCATTCGGCTCTTGAATCGGGTGCAACCACAACAAACAAAAGACAAAAACAGGAACAAAAAAACATCTTAAAGTGAATATGTGACTGAGTGCAAACAGAAAATCCAAGAAAAGACAGCAAAATATTGCGGAATAAAACACCGTACACCAACGCTGTGTGCAAAAATCCCAGTCTTTGTGCACGTTTGGTTTAATTTTCACTCGAGACGTCCCCGCAGACGTGCACACGATCTCTCCCTTACACCTCCGGCAGGTGTGGGCGACGGCGCGCAAAGTCCTCATCACAAGCGGCACAGCAGCTATAGGCGGTGGAACAAAAAAAAAACCGCAGAAATTGTTCTGGAATTTAGCGAAAGCGACGTCCAAACCCCGGGCGCTGACAACAGCTAATTGGCGTCTGGCGTCCGCGTGTTCAAGTGCGCATGCCCGCGCATTTAATTTGCTCAGTGTTTTTTCTTTCATTCTTTAATATTTTTGACATTTTTTTGTTACCCCCGCTAGCATCTGCGTGGTGTTTTAATTGCGGCGCCGAGGTGAGCTTTGTACGATGCATGAAAAAAAAACGAAACGAACCTCCCTTAACGTACGGTGGTTAGTTGAACCTTATGGCGGGACCACGGGGTCCCAGAAGCCCCTGGCTCTCGCATGAACTGCGTTGTGACGTCATTTTATGTCTGTTGAAGGCGAACGACACGGCGATCTATTCCTCTCGACGAGCTCTACACGATGCGCTAATCAAAGTTTCAAAGTTTTGTTCATGACTACGGCAATTTTGGCAACGACGGTTGCTTGGTGAAGAACGAGAGGATTCATCTTCTTGGTTCTTTCGGTAAAGTCACGTAGAAGGGAAATAAAAAAATAATAAAAAAATTCAACATAATAAAATAATATAATAAAATATAAAATAATAAAATAATATATTCTAATAATTCTCACTATTTTATTATTTTCATTATTTTATTATTTCCCTTCTACGTGACTTTACCGAAAGAACCAAGATTAATCCCTGCAGTCACGAAAGCTTTAAAACGAGAGGATTGATTTCGATTTTGACTTCTGTTTATTCGGTCCCGCCATAAGATTCAGTTGTAAAAGCTCACGCTGCCGCCGCCGCTAGAACGGTGCTCACAACTGACCCTCTGACAATGCACCAGCAGCGCGTTTTAAGTAATGACCACGAACACATTTCAGAGCTGCAGCCGCGTGACCGACATTCCATTGATTGAATTTACCACAATTAAAACAGGCAATTTGCATGTTATAATTATTCTCGGATAATTAGGGGCGGTGAAGTAATGCTCACTTCGTTGCGACGGTCACTTCCACCCTGCGTCCATAAAGCGATGAAGGTGCAGTGGACTCACTTTCATCAAAATATTAATTGACCTTGCAACAACGTGACAGCAACATTTTTTATTCTACTTTGTATTACGACGGAGTTTATTAAGTCGCGACACTTTGCGATTATTGAAGGGTTTTTCTGTTACTCAATAGCTACATATAGTGTAACCATTCATATGCCTCTTGAAAACACTCATGAACAGGAAACATTTTTTAAATGCCATTTTGTGAGTTTTCGGGTCTCTGTGAGTCTGTGGGTCTGTGTGAGTCTGTGAGTCTCTGTGTGCGTATGTAGGTCTGTGTGAGTCTATGGGTCTCTGCGTGAGTCTGTGTGAGCCTATGGATCTCTCTGCGAGTCTGTGAGCCTCGATGTGAACTCATGCACAGATTCTCCGAGGGCACGAGGGGGATTCACACTCGCTGTCCGCTGAAGCCAGCAGCTGGAATCACAACTTAGCGTTCTATACTTGCGACTCAATTCACGTCCGCGGGAAAGAGCGCACACTCTCTTCTCAATCCGTGAGCCAGTGTCAAAATTAATGCCACTTAATGTTGCAAAGCTTTCGTGGTATCTATTCATGAAAATAAATTGTCACGCACAAGGAGTCTGTGTGCAAAATTTCAGCTCGATTGGATCACGGGAAGTGGGTTAAAAAACGACCGAAAGATTTGCGCGGTCGTAAGCGCGCAAGCAAGCAAGCAAGCGAACTTAATATAAAGGATTTAAAAAATACAAATCTTTATAGTCTTTATTTTAGACACCTGATAATGCGCTCATGGACTCATTGTCTGCCACTCTCCCACCCCCACCGTGTGTCACTGCAGGCGGCGTGGAGGGAGGCGTCATCCTGCCCGACATCTGGTGCTACTCGTCCGGCACGGACGCGTGGGGCCTGGTGGCGCGCACCGCCGTGCCGCGCTGCCGCCACAGCGGCCTCGTCGCCGACGGGAAAATATACTCGCTGGGCGGCCTGGGCGCCGCGGGCAACCTGGGCCACTGCGAGAGGTGTGACGGAACTTCTTCGCGCCCGTGCCGGACGAGCTAATGCTCCTGCGGCCGTCTGGAACGCTCTTCCTTCCGATATTAGGAAGCCACTGGGGCCATGCACTTTTAAATCATCATCTAGATTGACGAACTCATTTATTTAAAACCGCTTTTTTGTGCTCAGTGTGTTGTACTTTCCCCGGCCGCACCTCCGATTAGCGCGGTTGGCTACGAATGGTGCAAAAGAAGTTCAACGTACGTACGTACGCACTGTCGGGCAGTGCCCATTGCCTATTGTGGCCCACCGACGATGTGCCGATAGTTCCCCCCCCGCCCTTACGCCGTGTCTCACCGAGGGCCCGGCGCTCTCTCGCGGGCAGGTACGACGCTCAGACGAACCGCTGCGAGGTTCTCTCCCCGCTGCCCAAGGCCGTCCACTCGGCCGCCGCCGCCGTCCACGGCGACAAGGTGTACGTGTTCGGCGGCGCCGGGGACACCGGCCGCTCGGCCAACGTCATGCAGTCCTACCTGCCGCGCACCAACACCTGGAGCTTCATCGAGACGCCCATGATCGGTAGGGCGGCAGGGAGGGTGGCAGGGCGGCAGGGAAGGAGGGAAGGAGGGTCGGGGCGCAGCGGTAATGCTTGCACCTCACAGCAAGAAGGGCCCCCCCCGGGTTTGATTCCCGACTTGGGTGCCGAAATATTCTAACCCATGAAGACGAACAAATCCACAGCTGATGAACGGCAGCAGAACCGAAGCGTTTTCACTATTCGCATGACAGTGGCGCCATCGTCACGCCGCGTGGCCGGTGGTTTCACGTCACATTTCCCGCTCGGCGAGCTATCGCTAAAAGACGTTAAAACCCAAAAGACATTTGGGACATATTTACACGCGCATATTTACACACGCGCGCGCGTTCACACACGGAATTTATGCACATTATGCTGCCTCCTCGCTCGCTCTGTACGTTCACACAAACCGCCCCAAAAAAAACAATCAAACTGCCTGTGTCAATGCGTTTAACCACATTTACCGCGCGATAATTGAACGCCAGCTGTTCTTGCCGTCACGATCGGCGCCGTGAGATGAATGTGCCAATTAGCGAGCCAAATGGAATACGGGGCTGTTTGGAAAAGGCTAAACGTTTCTCGGTGGTTTTTATTTCCCCCTGCCCCCCCCACCCCCCCCCCTGCAGACAATAAGTACGCCCCGGCCATTCTGCTCAACAAGCTGATTTACATTCTCGGCGGCGCCTTCAGCCGCGCCACCACCATCTACGACCCGGAGAAGGAGAACATAAAGTCTGGACCCAACATGCACTTCAACCGCCAGTTCAGTAGGTGTGTCCACAGCGCACGCGTGTGTGTGTCAGCCAGTCGTCTCAGTCATCTCAGTCATCTCAGTCAGTCGACCCGTGGCACCTGGGTCTGCCCCGTGACCTCCTGCCAGCGGGCGTTCAACACTTCACGTGGCCTCAAGGTGCACATGGCCTGGCACAAGCGTCGTGGTGACGTCACCGCCACTTAGTGGCGAATGGCGGTTGTTGTTGTTGTCCTGCAGTAGGGAGCGGTAGTGTAGCGGTTAGCACGCTGCACTACGAGCCTGGCGACCTAAGTTCGATTCCCACTCGCGGCTAACACCAGTGACGAATATATTATCCGAACCGATCCTGGGCCTCTCGTAGGTCGACTCAGCCTCAAATGATTATCTAGTGTGGTATGTAAAAACATCGCCACTCGGGAAATAAAGGTGGTCGGGTGTGGTGCTGGCCACCCACCCCATCGTGTGTCGTTCTAGTCTTCATAGGTGCACGCTAACAGCACTTGCCCCAACAGTTTGTTAAGGCTACACGGGGGATCTTTGTCTTTTGTCCTGCCTAACGCCGGAACCACGTCTGAAACTCTGTCTTATCTTCAGACTCTGTCTTATCGACAGACCTGTTCTTCACCTGAGGACGGCTGCTTGCGTTGTGGCCGAAACGTCGTGAGAATGATTTTATTGTTTTATTTTTATTATTTCATTATTTCCATTCTACGTGACTTTACCGAAAGAACCAAGAAGATGAATCCCTGCGGTCACGAAAGCTTTAAATCGAAAAATTGATACAAATCATCGGCTGCACACGGCAGCTTAAAGGAAAACCCCAAGCGGAGTTGAATTGTTCCTTAATGAGGGGCCATGGTCGGCCAAAGCTGTGAGACATGACAACCTGGATTTGTAAAAGAATATAAAATAGGACATCTCCAGAAATTGTACAAGATCAGCTTTTTTTTTTGTTAGAGAGGGGAAATTTTTTTGTTCTATGCAAGACAGAGCGAGCGGAGATGATCTTCAGGGCAGCAGTGTGAATGAATCATGGAATAATGACAATACGTAGGGAGGCACAATCACCGATCAGGTGACAGAGCTCCAGCCGTGATTTAGAGCAAAAGGGATTCATTTGTGCGGCGATGAGCGCACGCTTCCCAGGCCTCCTTGCGTGCATCAAGGCACAAACAAGCTCCGTTTTACCTTCCTCGTTCAGTTCAAGAGTGAGGCGCTGTTTGACCCCCCCTGGGCATCGTTGCTTCCAGCACGGAGTGGTTTGGCGAATGACAACTCGCCCTTTCATTGCTCAGTGAAGAGCCCATTAAGACAACGACCTTGGCTTCGTTTGTATGCGAGCCCCTTTGGCGTGAGCGCCAATGCATTGAGAAAGCGATGCAAACATTGTAATGCAAAAAAATATTAGTACATCAAATCACGTCAGATCCTGGACGTTAAGCAGGGTTCAGCGTGATGAGCGCTGAAGAAGGGACACTGCCCAATACCCAGGGATTGTTGGCATTGGCTGCAAGGTGACCAGGAGATAGCAGCACAGCAATTTGATTCTTGAATCTATCTGTGCAGAGCTACACATCAGCATTCCCGGAGCTGTAATCTTTGCCAAATTAAGAACGCACAAGTAACTTTTTCTTCTTGGTTCTTTCGGTAAAGTCACGTAGAAGGGAAATAATAAAGTAATAAAAATAAAACGTAAGAAAATATTTTATTTTTTATTATTTTATTATTATTAAAGTAATAAAAATAAAACATAATAAAAGATGTTGTTTTTTATTATTTTATTATTTCCCTTCTACGTGACTTTACCGAAAGAACCAAGAAGATGCATCCCTGCATTCACGAAAGCTTTAAATCGAAAAGTAACTTTTTGTTTTGTTTTGTGCGAGGTCACGAAATGAGAATCTATGGCCAGGCCGACCCCCAACCCCTCCATGAGTGCTCCCGCCTGTCCACTTTTAATAGCAGCCCCGATCTTTACTCTGACCACCATCATCGTACGTGCACCGTGAGAATTGTCAAGCACTTTCGGATTAAGATAAGCTCTCAGCAGTGCTGGTTCGGCCCTCTCGTCTCCCGCGCCACGCGGCCGCCGTAAAGCAGCAGCAGCAGAATATCGTCAGCGTGCCCTACACGCGCGCCTTGCTTCTCACTCGCTCCCCCGCTCCCCCCGTCGGAACAGCGCCGTGGTGCTCGACGGCAAGATCTACGTGCTGGGAGGGGCGGCGAGCACCGACGGCCCCGGCCTCGCCAGCATGGAGGTGCTGGACCCGCAGACCAACAGCTGGACCGTCGTTCCCAACCTGCCGGGCCCCGTCTACCGGCACGGCTGCGCCGTCATCAAGAAGAACCTGCTGCACTCCAGCGCCTAGGCGCGGCGCGACGGCCTGCCGCTCGCACCGTCGTCGCTGGCAGGCCCGGGGTGGCGGTGGGGAGAGGGCGCTAGCGGTTTACAACGCCCGCCCGCGTGCAGTTTTGCACAATCGGAGCAGCTTCCCCGCGAATATTCTCAGATTGTGGGAGATGACGCGCGGGGCGTGGGGGGGGGGAAAGACTCTGCGGCTTAACGGCAAACGAAGAACGTTGGGCGAGATGGACAGCGTTGAGATGAAGTGGAACTTCTTTTTTAAACACTATATTTATACACACTCTATATATCGATATACAGTATATACATATTGAGAGAGCAAAATAAACTTTAACAAATATAATTATTCGTACCATCTTTTACGGTAGACGTGCGGCCGTGTGTAATGTGCAATGGTGGTTCAGACACACGCGTTGTCTAGAGTCGGGAGTGGAACAGGCCAGGGGGAAGGCTCCATCTGTGGCTGTCTCCCTTTTGACACAATTATAGAGCATGCGCTTCAATGCTGGAATGTCAAAACTCAACCTAAGGCTCTGACATCTGTTACTCCAGGATGCAGGGGCTGAGCGAGACAGGACGTGTTCATATTCTTAGGTTTTTTTCGGTAAAGTCTCGTAGGTAAAAAATAAATAAAAGTAAAATAAAATAATACTTGATACAGCTATCGTGCTGTGACGGTTCCACCTGAAGACGGAAGCTTGTGTTGCCTCCGAAACGTCGTGATTTTTATTTTATTTTTTATTAATTTTTATTTTTTACCTACGTGACTTTACCAAAAAAACCTAAGAATATGAATCCTTGCAGTCACGAAAGCTTCAAATCTAGAAGGACATGTGTTCCCAAATTCATCACCACGTCTTTACGTTGGCATGGTGGTCTTGTTAGCGTATTCCGTAATACAAAGGAGTCCGTGTAGAGCTGGTTTTACTTGTTAAGCCGATATACAGAATGTTATTATTTTTAACGAGATCTAGTTTCACCAAATCTATTTCCACACATCTACGATGCATACACACCCACACTTATATCTATACAGCACACACACACAGCACAATTTGGAATGGCTATGTAGCTCGGTGCATCCCAAAAAAAAATCAATCGCGTGCATGCAACGCCTTTTGAGGACGAATTTGCTTCGATGCTGCAACGCACCGAAACGAGCGCGTAACGTTTGGCCAATGAGTGCCGAGGCGTAAATCATGCCAGTAGCTTCGTACTGGGAAACCCTAGGAGTTGAGGACTAACGAAAGAGTCTGCACGTCGCACAGGCGCGCACGGCGAGTAACGCAGAAGCGTTACGCACACGGCGGGAGCTTTCCACACGTCCCAGTGCCCCTACCGCATCAAAACATCACGGCACGGTTTCACCGTGGGCCTGCGCGCAGTGGCAAAAGACATCAGAGGAATGCAATATCAAAGGAATGAAAGCAGACAATGCGCCGTGTTTGAAAATAGAACTCGATATAGGGCGAGTATTAACGGCCTTGCACTCGCAAGATGTGTTCCGACGAGTCAAGCCTTGAACTTGTCATCCCCGCACGTCATTGTATTGGTGTCGAGATTATCCGGCTCGGAAAATGAATGTCACATCCACTCAATCCGAGCCCTAGCCATGGTCCCCGTGCACTCCGCAATCTCTGCGCGAATCGTTAAGAGGCCAGACATCCGCTATGTACGTCTCGCCAACACAAACGCGCGCAACAAAAAACAAACGACAGCGGGATGGACAAATCCTGCGGCAATTTAAATAAAACATTTCAATTTCCTCCCATCACCGGACATTATTGTTGTGTCTGCACAGGGCTGAAAAGATTGGTGATGTGGTGTAAAATTGGGATTTCTCGGTCTTGTCTTATGGGCACTCGCCAGCTCGCACCCCCGTGTCCTTCTCTCGTAGCCAGTGACCGCAAGCTGTGTGAGCACTTGCTTTACGTTGCTGAGCAGCAGCAGCAATGTTGCGCTGTCGATTTCACTTTTACGCGAAGCGATGTCATGCTAACTCTACTTGGTTGGTCATGTCCATCTGTCGGAGTTTGTGAGAAGTGGGGTTGATTGACTTAACCGAAGCGCACTAATTATTGTGTAATGTATTCTGCAGTTTCCTTTAGCTGCTGCGATGACCGAAACTACGCCTTTTGCGATATTTAAATATGCCTTTGTGCTCTTTCGCTCCATAATTACTAGTAATGGAAAGTTAACGTTTATGTGTATATCAGTGGGATGTGACAATATGGCACCGTTTGTGACTGGTACACAGTAAAGAGAAACACAATATTACTTTTTTTTTAAGAATCTTCTACCGCTAATTCACTATCAGATTTTGTGTACATTTTTAATATCTTGTGAAAAGGGATGTTTGTAGTTTTGTTAAATGTTTTATATAAATACTATACAAGATATGTTTATTTTGTAGTACGGTGTTAATGGCTGTTGTAAAAGCTTGTAACAGCAATATATATACAGCAATACAATGTGCTTAACGCTTTGTGACATGCACATCACTATGAATGTTGACATGTGCAAACTGTACATACCAGCAAGGATTAAACATTGCGTCAAAAGCTGTTTGCACGACACAGCAATGAAAAGCAAAACATGTTCAGTGTGCTCCATTATTATTCTGACATCCTTCAAAATAATCCCGACATATTCTTGAGAAAATGTTTTATTTTATTTATTTCAACAAGATCCAAAGTTTATCTTGCGCATGTGTGTATACATCGGACAGAGGATTTTTTTTACATAAACCCAGAAGAAACGAATGCAATGTTTTCCCACAAATACTGTTCACCCCATAAATGCTAAAAGATCAAACACACGCCTATGTTTATCAAAATGGACAATTTTACTCCTGAAGCGTTAAAAAAGAACTGCCTTCCCATCTCCCCCATTCTAATAATTTCAAAGCACGGCAGAAATTGAATCACATAAAATCATTGATGCATAACGGGGAACAACAAAAAATGCAAAACCCTTTCAAGTTGTCGTGGCCAGGTAGCGTTTATACAGCAGATGTTTTTGAAATACTGTACTTATAAAAGGAAACGTGACAAAAAAAAACAAATATACACCAGCAAATATGGCTACGCAATGTTCATACAGTGCACACTTGTCCTATCAATGAGCAGCATTCTAAATAAGTAAAATCGGCTTCAACCTGTCAGAATATCAAGCATGCAAAGGGGATCCTTATGGAAAAATCGAAATCTACTGTACAATATAAAATTCCAGGCAAAATACAATGCTGATTCGATTATTTTATAGTTTTTGTATTAAAGCTGCCCTTGGATGAATTTAAAACAAAAAAAAGTCACCTTGAAAGGGTCTTATATTGCAATGAGGAAAAAATAACTATAAAAAATATAGGTGATACAAGCAAATAAATAACCCCATAAGTTTCAATCAATGTACAAGGAACCTAAATTGTGTTTGAGCACTCATCAGATATCTGAAATGAGATGTGCACAGTAGGTCAACAGCAGTCAGAATATGCAGCCGTCATGAATACTGACAGCTGTTTGGATGGAAGGGAGACTAATCTATTTTCGTGTAAGGTTTCATTTAATCAGAGGAGATCTTCCTCGCGTGAAAATGAATACAAAAGTTGTGTATGGTGACCACACTTGCCAGATCGGTGTGCACCCATAGGCAAGTCTTACGGAGTTACCGATAATGTAACCAAAGACACAGCTTTGTAAATGTCGAAACCAAACCAGTGACGTAACACTTGTTTAGGAATGCTAGAACTGTTTTTTTTAACTACATCTCGAGTACATGTTGTTTGGACTAGCAGTAAATTAAATCAATTACATTCTAAACCATGAACACAGCGTCCCCCACCGCCAATTTTATGGGCCATCCCTTCCACTGCAGTCACCACCTCTTGCTATATTTGCCAAAAAGTTTAATGCCATGAAGATAGCTTGGACCTGGAGGCATAACGTTGCCTGTCCATGTTCCATGGCATATGAGACCCCAAGGCAAAAATCATACGAGAGTTATTTTGCCACGAGCGTGTGTTAGTCTTTAACGTTTCTTTATTAGTTGATGTAAAAAAGGCATAGAGAAAGTAAGCAAACACATGCAAACAACACCAGCTGCTTTTTTTTTTTACAAAGACATCTGCAGCAAAATACAAAGCACAACACAAAGACACGTTTGACAAATTGACTGACAGCTTTAGTGCCGGGGGAAATATATGCTCTCGTAATTAAATTAAAACAGTGTTTCAGAAGCAGTCGAAACTGCCTCAAGGAATAAGCAATTGATAAATCCTTTATGACATTGGCCATTTAAATTAAATAAAGGAAGCCCCTGAGCTTGTGAAACTGAGGCAGACAAGTCCAACCAACGCAAATGCACACTTCTCAATTTAAGTCATCTTAACCAGTCTCAATTGTGAGCACGACAGTAGTGCTTTTCAGCAGCCACCGATTCAATCCGAGAAGCCCATGATTCAATCCCTTCCATATCTTGCCGCACAGTGACAACACAACGGGTTTGAATTGAGCTTGCTCGCAGGATTTCCATGTAAATTACACGGGCAGCATATCTGAATCAAACTTCTTATAAAAACACTACTGCTTCCAGTTCCAGCTCTATAGGGCATATTGGTCACTCACTAGCAACAACATTCCCCCCTCCCCCTCCTCGGCGATTTTATGTATTGTCACGATTCAGGTTATTTTTCTGTTTCAACTCTTAGGATCGATTACTTTTTTTTTGTTTAAAACATTGTGGTGAATGCAGCTGTCACTAGTGACTTGCAGGGGTCCTGTAAAACGCATTACTTAAAACATATGGATTGAAAAACATTGATTCTCATGCGATACAATGCATGCATTGTGCCACTTAAGAAGCAATACTAATCAATTGTTACACCCTTGGTAATTAAATTTAATTTGTAGTTAAACCTATTTTCCCCAGGAATATAATATTCGTATTTTTTTCCACACAATATGGTGCTGAATGTTCGTCAAAAAGCAAACTGTCCATAAATGAGACTTGGAACAAAACATAGAAAGTCAACACAGCACCACGGACAAAAATAAAACACTGATGGCAAAGTAGTAGTAGCAGCATCACCCTTCTCACCAACAAAGGTTATTCCACGCAAAAGCCAAGACGCACGATGGGAGATGACGCTAAAGAGTGAAAAGTATGAGGCTTCCCGGTTAAATCTGTAAACACTCGTCAAGGATAAATCAGATGAAACCCGCCTCAAAATCCTCACTTCGTTTCGCATGTTGATGGCAAAAAGGCCCTTGCAAAAGCAATGGCTTGTAATGATTGAATTTTTTTTATTCATATCCTTTAACATTTTTTTTTAAGCACCACAGTAGTTTTTATTTGGTGACATTTCACTGTTGGAGACAAGTATTTCCATTTAAAGGCTCATGACCTGAATGGCAAAGCTTGCCAGCTGTGCAAGGTTACCTGAGATGTTGACGGCAGCACCATCAATTAAAAAAAAAAAACTGGAAAGATGTTTAACATTTTTATATATTTTTTTTTTAGAATTTGCCATAAATACACTGGACTTTTGAAAACTTTTTATTTTAATTTATCCTTTTTTAATGTTTTTTTTTCTTGTTTTTATCGTATAAATTTCAAGAAACAGTCACCAAGAGATCTTAGTTTGGGGTCAAGATCAACGCAATACCCGTTATATATGTTATTACAGCAGTACACTCAAGCGAGCTCGTACAGGGCATAATTGTCACCATGAACATTCAAAGTGCACCATGGGAGAAGGGCAAAAGGTAGATGGAACACCAACCTGTACACTCATGTTTAATGCAGATGGGTAGTTAGATTTAGTTTATCCACATGTATATTTAATACTGTTTTAACCAATTATATTTAAACTATGCTAATATAGTCAAGGCACTGGGCGAACATAGTCCTTCAGGGACACCTAACTATAGCCAGTGGATTACCACAGACCGGTTTTGGAAATGATATAACACAAAGCTACCTCCAAGTTTTTTTGAGATGCCTCATTTACCCAACACTAGATGTTACGCCTGTATAGTGGCGCACCGCCATCACACACAAATGTCAACCCACGCTAATTTATCATATTGCCAATTTTGTGCGGTCATTGGTGACCAAGTCAAGACGATGAATGCATTATGCTTGAGAAATTGGGTTTAAATTTCATGCGGCTGCCCAAGCCTGAAACACACAACAACAACGACACCGGCTGACAAACACGTTAAAAATTTCAAATGCTTTCTCGCTACGGTGTAAAAAGTCAGGTGAGAGGGGATGAGATGAACCGAGGGAACCTCTTGCCCAATCTTTGAGAAGATGGTGATAATTATGGGCTGCTCACAAGCCAAGAGAGCGCTCACATGCATAACCCTGTACATACAGCACCCTACTTGTGAACCCGTGCGCGAAAGGCATCCGTCCACCGCTCAGTCTCAAGTGCCGTCCCATGTGCTCTTCCTGAAAGGAATGTTTCCACCTCACTTTCCATTTCCTGATCGACACAAGGACCACAGAAGGAAGCAAGAGAATCGAAAGAGGCGTGCAGAGTGGGAGGAAAATGAAAGGCGAATTAAAATTCCACTCAACGGTGCACACGGTGAAATACAATTTGTTCTCGTACAGCATCTCCATGTGAAAATGAAGAAACATGGAGATGCAGAACCTGATTCATATCAGTTTGAATTGAAATAAAACAACATATTAAGAATGCTTTCAAGACTAATAACTTATTTTAACCAGATAACCTAATGAATGCTAAAGCGTAAATCTTCAACAATGGACTTAGAGGAAACACAATGAGAGAAATTACAAAGTCCAGGGGTAAAATGGAATACAAAAACTATAGAAAAAAACCCCAGAAAAATAACGCAAATCATTGACCGTTATTACAATTAAAGAAATAAAATGTAAGGCTTTTGAACGTGATGAGCATAAATCACATAACGATGCATTCCAGTCACATGTTCTCGTTGCATATGTGGAATCACGCGTGAGAATCAATCGTATTACGCAATTTATAATGTCAGTTAAGGGCTAATGCAACATTTAGCCGAATGGAGCAAACGTAACCGCACAAATGAAGCAGAAACTACGAGGCGACAAAATGGTGTTGCCAAAAATTGTGACATTTCGCGACTCCATCGCGTGCCCAGTGAGCGTACGTTCGACAGGGCTCACCTGCACAAGTGCCATCTTGTTGTTTTCCCTGCGGTGGTTGTAAACGCACTGGCTCAGTATGGCATAAAGTCTCTCAAGCTCCTCCACCGTAGAGGCGTCGGTCCGTGTCACCACACGGTCCAGCAAGGCCTGCCAGCAAACGCACCGCCACACGCACACACAAGCATAAAAACACGGATTGCACCCAGTAATTAGTGCCTTTCTTTAACGTGGCATGGGGTTTCAGGAAGTCATGAATCACATCTGAATTAATACCATAACCAGTTCAGTCCTTTATCCAGTAGAGCCTCAAAGACTTCTCAATTATTCACAAGAATGATTTAGGCTTTAATGAACATTTTCTTAGCCATTTATTTTTATCCCAATTATCACAATTGTCCTTTAGCAATATTGCGTCACAAGACGTTGAGAAATTTCCATTCGGAAATCTTACAGCTAATAGTGGACCACCGTGTCGGGTTATTGCAATTGCCGTTGTATTCACACAAAGCACAGAGTTTTGATATGGCATGCATACAATGTTTGTCGCATGACAAAAAAAAGCAACAGTTTCATACCCAGGATTGGCAATGAGTCAAATTTTAGGGGACTGTCAATTTGCCGCACTTGAAAACCTGGCTTAATTACAGGCGGCCGTCTGGAATTAAATCCACAATAGCAGCTGTAAAGGCTCAGTGTTCTGACCCCTCATTCACTTGGCTATCTCCAAATACAGTGCTTTTACAATGCATGGCCATTTGCAATATTATTCTGAAAATACATCATTACCCGTGTTGCTACTCGCACAATGTATCTTAGGAAGTCTAAACCTTACACTCACACTCGGCTAAATCTAATGCTGTTTATTAAACCTATCTCTCCGTATTACACCGTGTATCTGTCTTCTACGACATTGGTTTTATATTCAGTTTTCCACTCGCCTGCCAATGTAAGACAGCATTACAATGAACAGCATGGCTCCAATGGAGCCATATGTCGTCCACTTGCCATCACAAAAGCCATAATACAAAGCTAACCTTATAAAGCTTAAAGTATTAAAACATACAAAGTGTGTTTATCACATTTCAATAAATTGACAATTTTTTTTTAATCACCGAGCTGGAATAAGTAAAATGATGTGAAAAAACTCATTCTCTTTTTGTCCAGTTATTTGTGACCAAGCTGTCAACTCACTATACTTGAGAGCACAATTTAAACAAGGGTGGCTAAAACCCGGATATGAACTGGGGCTTGACGACTAAATGTTCTCCGACGTGGCATTATTCATCTGAACCACCTGGCCAATGCCATTCACGAGTGCTTTTGTTTCACAATTGAAAGGTCAACATGTTTAGTTCATACCTGCAGTATATTAGCTGGTGAGTGTGCAACTATCTGGTTCATTGCAGAAAAACGTTGCGAGACATAACCAGGAAACTGGGACGGTCGATACACACCTTCAGTTTGTCTCGATCGACAATGACTGGTAGCACTGGCTCCTCCAGCACCTGGCGAAGCTTCTGAGCATCGATTGCCCTCTGCTGCTCCATCTGAGCACGCTGGCTCCGAGAGGCATCGTCCTTCTCATCTGCCAAGGCTTTTGCATCTGGGTACAGTGGCACAACATCACATTCATATAGCGCTTTTCAATGACCTCCAGAAGCCTGGTGACCAAGGGGAAAGACCTAAGAGCAGATTGTGGGATACTGTTATTGCAGATTTTGGAGGACGCTTATCTACTCTGCAGCAGCTGCAGGATCTGAACGATGGTAGAAAGGGTTGGCGGGCGGTGGTGCTGTCAATGGCGTGACCTTTCTGACATCTTGATCTTGATTTTTCAGCAAAAACCTCTTTAGTGCTTAACAATACAACTGTAACGTATAGGTAAGGGGCTTGTAGCGATTATAACTGGGACGAATAGTCAGCTAAATGTGTAATTGACTACTTTTTTTGTGGTCGATTCCACGGGCCCCTTTAAAGATGTCAGGCACCTACTGCAAGCTTTGTGAACAGTCGGTAATTTAGATTTGCCAGCGCCATGGATCAGAGTGATGTGAACCGGAGCAGATGTTGCCCGAGTGTAGGGACCTTATCAAATCACACGAAATCACTGTGACGTGTTGAAGTGACAGAATTTTTATGGCAAATGGTGAACGCGTGAGTAATGATAGTTTTTTTTTGCTAGAATGTATCCTGCTTGGGGGTCTCTTTATTTTCCACTTCAATCTCCCGAGGGTCTTTTAATTCACTGCTTTAACTTACGGGGGTTCTATTTAAAACATAATGCTCACTCTCCAAAGCAGGCTAGCGTAATGCTTACTTTTTACTATTTTTTCCTCTCATACCTTCTACAGCCACTAGTATACTGAATGCCCCACAAAGTAAAATAATATAAACGATTTGAATTGTGAAAATTCATCTCACCATGACTGGGGAAAATAGTTGCACGCCCAGTAGTCACAAAAACTAAAACCAGCTACATAATCAGCTCATTGATGCCAAAGTTAATGTTATTAAATACATTTAAGCAAATCGCTTTAGGCTTGATTAAAAACATATACTAAATTTGAAAATGCTACTGAAGGCAGAAAGGCTTTTCCAAGTTTATGAGGATAATAAGGTAAAGTTATCTCACTCTGAGTATAGATAATAGTCCCACATCTTGTGAATGTAGTGCATTATCAGGGACCTCAGTTGGGTAAGATCAACTTAGAACCTTGCAAATTAAAAGCAGAACCTTGAAATCTCCTTGATAAACAATAGCAGAGAAAGTGTAGCGATGTCAGAAGTAGAATCACGTGAACAAATTGCTTACATTTGTAAAAAAAAGTCCAGCAGAATTTTGTACAATTTGTAGGAGGGACAAAACAACGTCATCCATCCTGAATGAGCTCGTGTACACAAATAAACGCATTCATTTATATTTATCGCACGCCAGTTTTAGCCGGGCAGTAAACCTTTCAAAAACCAGGGCTTTCGGGCTGGCAAACATATAATGGACTATTGTTACCATATAATAATTCTCCATCAAATTAAAGTCTTGAGCAGATTTGTAGTATTTTCATGAGATTAGTTTTTAAATTACAACATGCTATTTGCTTTGGTCACAATATTACCAACGGTCCTCTGTTACTGAGTGACACAGAATCCAGATTTAGTTGTTAATACAAGAGCCACAACCTCAGATTCGCACGGTTGGCTACGTATGGTGCGAAAGAAGTTCGGCATACATACATACAAAGTGAGCCATTCAAACCTAAATGCATTTAAATTAGTGAAAAGATGCTAACCCATGAAACATGAATCCTCTCCTTTGAACCCAGTGATATTCATCACAATGTATTATTTCTGTTTGAAAACACACACAAATTCAAACGGGGAGGGAAAACTGCAAATCACGTGGAATTTGTCTTGTTTTAAATCAAGCCACCCTCATCCATGATTTCAAATGCCTTGCATCAAGAACATGAATTGTTCCAGATTGTAAAAAAAAACTGTGAATGCCTCACCCATTTCATCAAAGACAGGTGGGAACTGGGTCATGCCACTGAAAACCTCATACAATTGCTTTATCTCCATCCTTTCATCTGTAGCTCCATCAACGCGAAAACGAAATGAATGGATTGTGATTACAAGGTGCATCAGCTGTGTGGGAAGAGTGCAAACAAAATTGGATGTACGCCAAAAAATGGGGCATATTGGGCCATCCTTTTCATCTGCTTTTAGCGTTTCACGCTTACTCAGCGTATGCTGACATTAAGTAATCATCTGCTTTGAAATCTTTTTGGACAGCTGCTAAAAACAATAACATTGTGAATTGACTGCTCTTGAACAATGAAGTCTCAAAAATAAAAATAACCTTTATAAAGTCAACGTCTTACCATTTTATAGTCACATGGTCCAGGATGAAACTACAGCTAAATAAGATGACAGACAGCTTATTACCATGGAAAGACCATCATCCAAAGTGAAAGAAAGTAGGTAATGATATTGATTATCTTGCAATTGGTTCAAAAAGAAAAACAAGAAATGACGCAAATTTGATCTCGCACAAACCTCCCTCCTCTCAAGTTTTTCTGCCCAACGGCAGATTGAATGGCTCAAGCACCCTTCATTCCATCAAATTCCACTCTCTCCTCACCTCACAGCACTCTCCCACCTACTAGTGCCCTTGAGCCATAGCTATGGAAGGACATGAGAAGTTATTTTGGCTGAACTTCATCAACGTTATTTGTTTAGGTGACACCATAACTGAATGCAATTTTACATCTTACCAAAACCATCACAGTCATATATAAAGCGCAGACTTCAATATTGACCAATATGTCAACTTACTTCTTCCCCATAAGACCTCAAGGTCATAAAACTGTTACTTCAGTCGTGAAACTGTTACTTCAAAACCCCTGCCCACAGCCAACTCGGGCAATCACGAAACAATTATGACCACTTGGTGGGAAATAAAGTTATGCTCCTTTGTTTGGATGGTGCCATCTCCATGTATGGTTTGGGAATACCGATGGTGAAGAGTGCCTCGCATTTCTCAATATAAAGACGTGTTTATTTTTACCCAAGGCACCCTCTCTCACAAAATATACTTCTGATCTCAACGGGATCTAACTTGGTGGCCGAGCTCTCTGCTTTAGTATTAATTTTTTAAGATTTCTCAACTCCGAGTCACTTCAAATCACGCTTCGAATGCTTACAAAAAGCGTGATATTGCGTTAACAGCAAACATTTGAAGGGCCATTGGCCGAAATGTCACCTACACCTATTATAATCACCCAGGAATGTCCTTAACGCTCATGACGTCACTCCACATCGACCAGCCCCCCTCATTAATACTCATGGCCAGGTGACGTCCTCCAAATGGACACCCCCCACCCCTCATTAATAATAATGAGCGAGCGGCATCACTCAATATGGAGTACTCCCCCCCCCCCCCCCTCATCAATAATCATGAGCAGGTGATGTCACTCCACATGGAGCACCCTCACCCCTCATCACTCGACATCGAACAGCCCCCCTCGTAACGTCCTCCACAAATTGACACCCCCCACCCCCCATTCATAATAATTAGCGGGTGACGTCACTCCACATGGGGGCCGAGGCGCCTCCTCCCCCCGTCAACTTACAACCCTCACTACAAAGGCAGAACCCTCACGTCACGTGATCTCCGTAACGCTATTGAGACATCGAAGTTAAAAGGACGTCGTGATGAACAAGGGATTATAACCTTAAAATGAAATAGGTCTGTGTCACCGCGCCCTTACAAAATGCACACGCATTAATGCCATTAATATCACGTCGCGATCTGCTTTTCGCTTGCAAGTTTCAGATTTACTGCAATACACCCGTTCTTGGATGGGCAAAAGGCTAGTTGTAAATGTTTTACTCTTGAGAGCAGTGATTTTGACATTAGTGTTGAGTTGTCCTTACTTGTGCTTGTGCACCACTGCCAAAGCATCACACATTTCAAAAAGGGCCTTACACCTAAACTATCGTCCATTATATAATCGTTCCTGTTTAAGGCAGTCTTACGGACGAATAGTGTTGAGTTTTTGTTACTTCACTCACCTTTGGAAGCCGAGGCATCTCCATTTGTTGTCTCTGCGAGTCGATCGTCGGCGCTGTTATCACCTGCGGCCGGACCCAGAGGCGGCAAAGACAAACGTGCCGGGTTTGCTTCTTCCTTGTTCGCCAGGCTGTCAGCCTCGCCCTTCTCCTCCGCCGCCTTGCCATTGCTCGCCGCTCCGCTGCCAGACACCTCGGTGTCAGCCTCTTCCTCACCTTCTTCTGTTAAACATCAAAACGGTCAATTTCTTTACTCTGGCCAAACAGGAGTCCACCGAATGACAATTCTCAGTTAGAAGTGAGACAGAATTCAGGGGGAGATTAGAAATGTTACACTTTTCTCCGCATCACCCCCCGCCGCCAGTGACTTGATGGACTACCACCATGATTCACGGTCATTGATTTAGGTAAAAATGTATGTCTCTGTTACAGTCACGCTTGTATTCTTGTTTTTTCTCTCTCGTTTGTATTGTTTTGTTTACTCCGTTAGTCTAAAAAGATGTAACAACTGTATATACCCATAAATCGTAAATATGATCCTCGTAAATGCGTGATTTAACGAATGCATCTACGGCATGAAAGTCAATTTGAATACGTTAAATGATGCTTTGCTATTCTCATATTGTGTTGTGGACAAAGCAACATACCGTGAAGACAGTCGGAATGGTATAAAGTGTTGCATTAGTTAAATAATTATAGGTGAAAGGCGCATCCCTGCAAATGCTTGCTAATACCACTGCTGGCAGAAGGACACAACGAGAGGGAGATCTACAGAGTCCCTCAAGAGGGCATCTGGCCCGCTCTCCCAGCTGGCCAGACATCTTGGCAGAGGTGGAAGTACCCACACTTTACACCACTACGTTCAACTTGCCAATCGACTGTGGTGTACGTATATATACTGTTGCGGGGACAAGAGGCGGTGCGCATGAGGTAATAAACTTGCACCATTGCATTCATTTCCACGCCGGGAGGTCGAATCGAAGCGACGACCTCTGGATTGCTAATCCAGCGTGCTAAGCGTTACACCGTGGCACTGTAACTACGCAACAATTTTAAACGACCTAATCAATCACGGGACACTGATGAAAAAACTCATAGGCTTTAGCCTTTTGTGCAAAAACACAGGTGTGAAGATGTTCAAACACCAAATAGACACCTATAACAAGGCATCAACGTCTGTATTAACTACACATCATGTTTGTGGTAAAACATGCAAACAAACATGCTCTGATAATAATGTCTGCATTGTCCTTGAAACCAATTGGCCTACACCAGAAACAGCCTCCTTTAACTGCCTTGTCTCAACAATGTTAGACCAAAGGACGCCAAAAGGCGAACAGCAACAAAGGCAACGCAGATATCAAAGCATGAATGGCTCGGGCCGAGCAGTTTAACCCTTTCCCATTTCGATGACGTACGTGTAGTACGTGACGTATGTGTACGTCATCAGTTTTTATTGCATTCCGATGACGTACGGGCACATCATCGGAACGGAACCGGACGTAAAAGGCCACGCAGCAGGAGGGAGTGTGGCACAATTTGGTGCCAGCTCTCGTAAAGTGCGGTCGTGTCGCAACAGTTCTCTCAGGCGAGTAAAATGTATTTAAAAACGCCTCTCGAAATAAAATTAATGCTGAACGACTCGAGATTCAGCGAAGAAAGGGGACCACCCCCCACCCTGCAATTTGCAGACGTCTCGGATCGGGAAAGCGTTAATCTGTTACAAACACACCCAGTACAACGTGGCCGCGACAAGTAGAAGAGGCCAGCTGTGCCTCCTAGCTCTCACCCTCAATAATGGGGATGGCAGATTCGTCGAGTTGGTCAAGCTCGCCTGTGTCGCTGTCCAGTTCCATGTTGGAATCGGCATTCCCGCCCAGCGGACCATTGAGCACCGGCTGCTGTTCCTCGTCGATAGCACCGTTAGCGTCGTCCTCCTTCCCGGTGACGGATCCACCGTCTGCAGCGTCGCGAGAATCGTGCGAGTCCTCCTCTTGCCCCGTGATGTCCATGCTCAACTCCGTCTGCACATGAGTAAACGCTCGTCGTTTGTACAGTTGGTGGCTCTGAAGAAAGTAAATCAATGCTCACCGCTGTACATTTTTTTTATGGACTTATTTTGGGTTTCTCCCCCAATTTTATTCCAAATGTTTACATTTTAACGTTTAGATTTTATAGCAGGTGAGAACTGGAGCAGGATACTCTCATTTGTATATGTGACCTGGGGCATTAGTCTGAAAGTTGGGGGTGATGATTGCTATGCATAATCCCAATTGAGCACTTTCCAGGCCAACTTTCGAATTGTCAGATTTTGACCGCGACGCCAGGACACAATGGATTTTTAAGTTCACTACGAAGCTAAGATGCATAGTATTATTACGGTTATCACACCCGCAGTAATATTCACGACGGCCGTTGCGTTCGAGCCATTAACCTCTGCAACAAGCGGCGAATGCACTAACGTTAGGCCATGTCACGGAACATGTGCTTTTGGCATCGTGTCATGAGATTAATAAATGTCCATCTTTCTCAGCATCACATCACACTGGATTAGATAATTCCTTTGGAATATGATAAAACAGAACTAGTTTTGAGATCCCTTCAAGTGTCCACTGCACTTTCCCACATGCCCTACTATGAAGGTGTTTGTCACGTGACAAACTGAAATGTATTGATTCTCAGAGATCAAATTTTGTTATATTAAGGAAGAGCCTACATTTTACGTGAGGAATTTTGGTGCACTCATCGGTGATTTGGTTGAGAACATCACCTTATTACCTCGCCTTACATTTTACAAATCGGAGCAGATATTCATGGCGGAGAGGAAACCGAAACAGCTAAACTGCTGACACTATCAATTCAACATGTGTTTTCATGCTCAAATGGGCAAAGGGAAAATCTCAATTCCTTGGGTGGACAAAAGTCTATATATAAGACTTCTCACAAAATAGCGCTAATTATCACTGGATCAAAGTAATTCAAAATGTCTTAAGTTAAGAGAGTGTATTATACGAACTGAACATTCTGGGAGATTAAGGGTGCAGCTATGTATATAGAGTAATACAAATGTTTATTAATCCCATATGAAACAAGAAATACTTCCAAAGTTAACAATGCTCCAAACGGTTCAATACTGCTTTACGCAGCAATGCTGGGAACCAAATTTGAAGCCACTACACCAGAGCAAGCGGTCCTCCTGCCAAACTACATATTTTACTTGGCAATTAGCAATTGTGCTGCTTAAATGATGAGCAGCACTTTACTTGTAGAGTTATTGAGGGTGGAAACCCAGAATAGATCCAACTATGTAAAAGCCAGGCAGTGACGAATGGCTTCATGCCTTGCAGGGCTTTCACAATTGCAATGCCTGTTAACGTTATTACCATATGTTTGCGCATGTGTGTGTCACATCACAATCAATACAATCAACCATATATTCCCATTTGGAGATTTGTGTCAGGGAAATTGTGGTTGCTCGATGTTATTATATGACTGACATTGGCACTTTAGAATGCAGAAAGCAGAACGATGGTTGCAGATCAAGGTGCTCTATATGATATTAACCGATTCTCCTAATACAGAGATTATCTCTTAAGAATCAACAACTTAATTATAGGAATTTTATTTTCTGCAGGGGGAATACTATTAACTTCGTTTTAAGGTCATGTTTAAAACACTTATATGAATGAGGATTCCTGATACATGCCACAAAACCAAAGCACACAAGTATTATAAATTCATTGGAATTTAAATTAAAAGTTCACAGCATCAACTATTCTCTATAAACGAACATACGTATATTGAAAATCCTAAAACCAGACACGAAAGTTCTTTGAGGCAGCAGGGTTGTTCTTTAACCACATTTATGTAAAAATTGGCAGTGAGAATAAATACTTTAGCACAAAAGCACGATTTACTGTCGGTGTAGAACAAAGTTGCATGCCTCATGATTGTCGCTGGTATCAGCACCGTCGTCTTTCTCTGCCGTATCTTTCAACGTGTCCTCCGCCTCATCGTCCTTGTCGTCAGCCTCCTCCTTCTCGGACTTGACGTCGCTGTCTTTTCTCGAGCTGGCGTTTGCCGGCGCCGGGAGCCGGGCCTTCTTGTAGGAGCAGCACACGCCCCTCGACCACTTAATGCGCCGTCGAGGCTTCTTCTTGTAGGCTGCCATCCACACACAAGCACACGTACATGGAGGCTGCCCTATAAACAGGTCTGTGCGTGCAGCAGTTGGAACCACGTGCTATGAACCCAATGACCAGCCAGAGTTCAATTCGTGGCCACCGGGACATCAAATAGCATCACAACCTTCTCCGGGCTATCCCGTACGTTGACTCGGTTCTAAATGAGTACTTGATGCAGTGTACACACATCAGCAGTCTTAAAAGGTGATCGCCAACAGCACTTGTCATAACAGCCTGTATGGCAATACATGCTGATGTTTGTCTTTTTTATGTGTACGTAATACATGACTCAAGGGATTGTTATATCGTCTCTCAACAATTCGTGAAACATATACACGTTAGCAATAGGATATTTAAGTCAAGTTGTGTTTTTTTTGTTTATAAACCATTTACCAATCACACTGTGCGTTTGCGGCACTAACAGTAATGTTCGGTGACCCTTGTTCATGAAATGGAATAGTCAAAAGTGAGAATTAAAACTAAGTTGTAAGTAAACAAAAATGGCCCTAAAAGGGATATTTTGGGATTTAAAAACGTAATTATATTGCACACACCAAAAAGTATCATATAACAAAGGACAAACAATATACGTCGATTGTTCTGTTAATGATTCTGAAGCTCATGACACATGCATCAGCTCATGTAAGGATCAATGTTTTTCTATTCATATATATTGGTCAGTTTAGATTGGTAAAAGGGTGAGGGGGGGGAAGTCTCCAGGACCAGTTCAGATACCATTTGCCAATGATGTTAGCCTTCGCCGGGAATCGAACTCTGGGGCTCGAAATGTATAGTATGGTATGCTAAACACTGCACCCCCAATGCAGCATCTTATCAGAATTTTTTTAACGAATAAAGTATAAAGTAATGTTTATGGATGAAGGGTCATTAATTGCCTCTTGCTTGCGACAAAAAAAAAAAACCTCTGAAAATCACTGTAAAGTCATGCAAGTGATGAATGACTGCACAAAGAGAAGTTGCAAAATGTGTGCCTTCGATTTCCCCGAGTAGCACACAGAAAAAAAACAGATCCCGAGTGAGGATGACAGCAGATGGCACTCTATGGCCTTGTGGTGCACAAAGGGGGCACTCTCATTACAGTTGCCCTGTGGTAAGAGAGCCTCTTCCAGAAACCGGTGTCTGCTGGGATGACAGCTACAGCCAAATTCCTCTGGCCAAGATGAATTCATGCGCCAAGCAACTAAAGCCTGCAACAAATGTGCTTTAGCAGAATGGTGGGAATGTAAAAGCCAAAACATATATAAAGCACTGTAATAAAACTAAATGATCCATTTGTGTACTGCATTCAGATTTTTTATCCAAATCTTGAAGATCAAATATGTGAAAATAGCATGAAGAAAAAATAATAACGTACGCCGAGTTATAAGATGAATCTAAATTAATTAAATTAACGTTTTCAATGTTTTATCCATTGCGACGGAAACTCCATGAACTCGATTTCTCTGTCAGCTAAAGTTTTGTTTCCCTTGTCAAATGCCCCCTGTAATACAATGAGGTCAACCGCCGAGACAAATGAGTCTGCAAGTAGTCCCTGGCATTAAGATCACCAATGTTCACCCCACTTGATTTTGGCCTTGAAATAAGAGCCCAGAAGAAGCCCATCACTGTTATCGCCAATGATTGACAAATGTGTCCTTTATCCTATCATAATTCCCGAATTATGAATATACTTCAAACCATATGGCTACTCAGGATAACAAAAGCATTTTTATTTATATATTCATTCATTGTTATGACCGGATAAAAAGGAGTGCAGCCAAAGTGCGCAGAACTGAGTGACACACTTGCAAAAGCCAGTCCAAAAAAAAGTACCAGGCAAACAGAAATGGCAGGAGGATTTGAATGGAAGGTGGCATCAGGTGACTTTAGCACAAGGGCGCACATCACAGCAGCAACCAAGAATAGCGCATGCCTGCCGACGGGCAGATTAAATTGACGTGCGCTCCGCTCCGCTGAGAGCTGAACGGATCCCCCCGGGAGCATGCCGCCGTTGCGCGAGCACTCTGTACAGATGCACAAAACGCCTCCAACAAACGAGGCCCATTGCATTGGGCGGCAAACGCCAGCCTGGAATCCGCGAAGATGTAAAAACGAGAGCCACCCTCCCCCTCTCTGCTCATTTTCAATTAATCTCCAAGGATGCTCCAACTGACAGCGAGTGAGCCGGATCCCAATGTCTCCAGCATAGAATTTTTATGTTGTGATAAACGGGCACAGTGAAACTACAGGGCCGTTTTGAGATGTTTTTTTACTTACGTTTTACAACGAGGTCACCGGCAATACATTATTTAGCTATGCAAACTCCGTGAGTAGAGCACAAATGTAACAAGGGAAAAATTCAAAACAGGCAACAAGCTAGTAATAAAACGCTTTGGACTAATGTTTGGCTTTCAAAACAAACGATCTTAGTGGAGTACAAGCACTTACGATTGATCTTCACGACTGGGCTGGAGGTATTTGTCACAGCGGTTTCAGCAGAAGCCAGAATTACAGCTTCACTGTCTTTCTTCTTTAATGTCCTTACAGTGTAACATTCTGGTGCAGACATGGCCGGCACAACACCTGAAACAAACATGTGATTGTGAACAAGCAACCAATGTGAGATGCACTGAAAAAAAGAAAATCAATACAATATTTATATTCTTGTTTTTTTTCTTACTTTTTCACCTGATGATTGCTTATGTTGCAGTCGAAACGTCGTGAGAATTTAATATTTTTATTATTTTATTATTTCCCTTCTACATTACTTTACCGAAAGAACCAAGAATATGAATCCCTGCAGTCACGAAAGCTTTAAATCAAAATACAATATTTATTAAACGTTTATTTTCAAGCCCATTTATGTACTAATTGTGCAAGAAAAAAACTCCATCATACGCACAAAAAAGTTACTACCAAGTATAAATTTTGATTTAAAGCTTTCGTGACTGCAGGGATTCATATTCTTGGTTCTTTTGGCAAGCAATCATCATCAGATGTGAAATCCACAGCAAGAAAATTTGCTGTGGATTTCACACCTGATGATGATTGCTTGTGTTGCAGTCAAAACGTCGTGAGAATTTTAATTGTTTCATATTTGTATTATTTTATTATTTCCCTTCTACGTGACTTTACCGAAAGAACCAAGAATATACTACCAAGTATGTTTATAAAGTTCCCTGCACAGCCGACAAGAGACTGTACAGCCAGATGATGTTAGCAAGCACTTCATTTTAGGTAAAGTATGCAAAAATGTGCTCATACAAAAAACTAAATGTACCCTTACATATTTGAAAAGATAAAAAAAATACCTACACATGTAGTATATTAATGCAAGTCTATGGGTCTATTTAGTCGAGTGATTCACATTATTTAATGTGACAAACTTCATTTTTAAGTGTCAGGGTTAATACAATCACGACAACAAAATACCGTTTGTACGTCCAAAACCAGGAATAGATTTATGAAATATAAATGCATATTACACAAGTGGGCATCACATATTTTGAAAAATTCCACAAGCTTTTTGCTTCAATTATTTACGACGGTGTGAAAAATGCACATCATGCCAAATTCATAAAATGTGATCGGAAAATGGACCACCACCCAAGTACTTATTTTTCGCCAACTCACTCATCCACACACTGCGGCCTCTGTTATTTGACAGGTCCCCTGTACATTTACACAGATTCTGAGCAGTTAACAAAAAGGTGGTCCTGTCCAAGAATAACTTGGATGAGAACGTCTTTGGAAAGAACAATCCAAAGAGCCAAAAAATAGAGCGAAAACACAAGTTGAAAACAAATTACTTGCCGACTAAAAATTACAATCAAAGGATTCGCAAAATCCTCAGACAAGGCGACACTTGAGGATTTTTTTTTATAATTGTGGGACACACCACGATGACATCACACCACGTTTTTTTTGTCTAATTGAGTGAACTTTGAAGCAACGTGGAATGTTGAACACTCGCTGGCAAGGAGGCCATGGGACAAATCCAGGTTATTATTATTGAGTTTACATACACGCGCACCGGCCGCTCGCACACAGCTTACCTCGCTTTGTCCGTGACTCGTGTATTTCCTCGCAGAGTTTCTCAAATTCGGGGTCCAACTCTGAGGCCATGATGGCGTAAGTGGTGTCCTTAATAGCACACGCTCGGTGCCTGATCATGCGATCTGCAGCAAGCCGAGGCATCGGGGACAATATCGTCACAAGAACATCAACTCAACCATCAGAGAAAATATCGACATCATGTTGTTATTATTATAGGAAATTGTAATGCAAGTGGCCCCTGTGCAATATATGAATGTCAGTTTTTATGGAACACACCACTTTTGAAAGAAAAGAGCACGTGCACGCATACACCCCACACACACATCAAACAGAGTACACATGTGCCAGAGTTTGAAAGTAGAAATACAGGAATTTCATAAAAGTAATATTTGGCAGGGGTTTATGTTATATAAGGAATATAATGGGAACAATAATTTTAATGCAGCTCTGCGTTAAACTGTGCCTGTTGTGTTGTACCATGCCGACAGCATACGGGTCTTACCGTGTTAATGACTATAGCAACCTGAATGTGAATGCCCAATTATGGTGCGGTAGCATTCAAATTAAGGTGTGAATGAATGATCATTAATAATGTTCTATCGAGTGTTGGATGAATTATTGCCCATGCTTAATGACACTGTATGTAAGTCATTAGCTTTTACGCACCGTAAAAAAGCAACTGCAGCTCAGATAACATTCTCAAAATGGAGCCCGCGAATTCTATTAAAGCTTCATTTTAAAACCTTGTAATGAAGAACAAATCGAGTAAGTGTGGACAATATGCTGCATCGTAAAAAAAGACTTGGCCGACACATTTTAACGTCAACTGTAACAAAAGGAGAGAAAAAAAAAATATGCATTTCACTATACGATTTTGTACAACAAGTGATCACTTGGGAGAGGCTGCAAGCAATTTTGTTTTAAATTGAAACGTGGGGACGCAACACTTTCCACAATGGACAGTAACACGACAGCACGAGCCACCCACCCTTCTTCACCACCGCCATTCACATTAGCAAGCACAATACGCCAATAACACGACCTCTGCCTTGCAATTGATCGCAAGGAAGGGGACTGCATGTCCTCCGCATTGGCCCCATGCTGCTTTCTCTGGTATGTGTGGCTTATTTGTATGTTATTCATTTATGACACTCTCAGAGCATACAGAAAGATAATCATATATTTTAAATGTATATTGTCAGCGAATATTAAGTATGCAGTGTTGTATCGATTTACATCCATTTTTACTCATCATACGTGCATTTGAATCAATTGCGTAAGAACTGTTTTACATTTGTGTTCTAATTGTTCACGATCCCAATTCATGTTAAGCTTGCTGTCCTTCATCCGTACGTTCGATTAGCATGGTTGGCTACATACGGTGCAGAAGAAGTTCAACATACATACATACATGAAGGCTTTCACGACCAATATTATTCATAATAAAGGTTTTTGGGTTAGATCGCGTTATTTATAAATGTGTCAAAAGCCTCCACCACCCGACACGGCCAAACAGTAAAAAATGTGTCACGGTACGGTCTGGAAGCGTGTTATTAAATAAATAAAATATATAATACAAGCCGGCGTGAGTAGATTAAACGCTGAGTTTTATAAGGGTACCACGGGGTGACCAGCCCCTCCCCACCCAGCCCCACCACCCAGCCCCACCCCTCCCCACCCAGCCCCTCCCCATCCAGCCCCTCCCTCCCCACCCAGCCCCTCCCTGCAGGACGGTCGAACGGATACAATAATCCCCTGTGGGCTGGTGGAACCAGGAGGTTCCTACCAGTATAAATCACGATACCTAGGATATGTGTCGTTATGTGTACATGTGCACACTGTGCAGACACAGGCAGATGCCTCACCACTGGGGTCCTTGTCAGGGTTATAATCGAGGGCATTACTGCAGATGAGGGCGATGTCATCAAGGAACTGACGCGTTGTCTCGTACTTGTGCTGGTCAATCTTCATCCGCACTGTCGACAGATCCATGGGCAGCCTCACCACATCCAGGTAGTCGGACACCTGAAAAGCGAAACATCACCTTGTGTTCAAAAAAATGTCTCGAGATGACATAACTATTTCTGAAGTCCCTTCAGTTGACTCTTTATCTTTACTCGGTAGAGCACCTCCTCGCATGTTTTTTGACATTACAATCAAATCGATTTTGTTTTATTCCTCAGAATGTTGGAATTTGTTCAAATAATGAACACAACATACGCAAACATATTCTTTGGGTCTTTCGGTAAAGTCACGGAGATAGGTTCAAAGAAAAAAATAAAAATAAACTAAGACGTTTCGATCGCAACACAAGCGTTCCTCATCAGGCAAACATTTTTCTGGTGCAGTCATCGGTGACCATAAACTCCCTGTACAATTTAATCATGGGTGTCTATCTGTCTGGATCTGAATCCACAATTTCAGTTGATCCAGCTAGGTTCTCCAACTTAGCATCAGCCACCTTCACGTGCAGCACCTTATCGTGCATGCTGCTCCAGAAATGTTCATCGCATAGTAAACAAAATAATTATTTTCGTTCAAAGAGCTGCAATTTACTTATTTTTTTAATTAAAAAAATGTGGACGGTCATTGGCGAGGATGAAACCATTAACTGGCTATCATGAGAACATTACATTTAGATTTTGACATCTTGTGGTGAGCAGCATAACACACGGCGTAAAAAAAATTGCCCCAGTAGACAGCATCGCAAAAGCATTTCTGAGGTTACTTCAAAAAGCGAATTCATCCACATGAGTGGCACACGCATTTTAATGCTCTGCAAAAACTAATTTGTTGGATGGTAATTACTTTTTTTGCAGTCAATGGTGACTTGAAATCCTGCTTTGATCCAGAGTGAGGGACAGACGTATTTAGGTGGATGTTTGTGGGGAGGAAGTGATTTTGGAAATGGGAAGCAGGAATAAAGTAAGGTCAGCGACCCACTGCAGGGACAGACGAAGGTGCAAATTGCATATCATAGGACCTACACTCGCGTGACGCACGAAGGCTGAGTAAACAGGGTTCAGGGAAGATAAAGGCCCTACTGCTGTCAATAACGTTTTTGTTACTTTGTGCTAAGCTTACCGGTCGAGTGCTTGTTAAGCCAAACAACTCCCGACAATCACATTAAGCTCCTTTCTTCCTCAACCTGAGCACATCCAAAGGAGCTTCCCAACACCAGATTCGTTATCCCTCCGTGTCTTAGTGTCACTAATGTGTTACAGGCCCAGCAAATTGGCACTCACTTAAATTCATCGAAATCCAGATATATCCCCCTATGTTGACACCTGTACATTTCTCACCCAGAAAATAATGCACAAAAGGCACATGCTGTTGAAATAAGTATATGATTATTTGTGCACTGGAGACAACCCCAAGAAAAATGCCTATTAATGTGTAGGTATGTAACTAGATTGTCTACCCTTGGGTATCCAACATGATGAAACTTTATTGATTTAAAAAATTCTTAATATCATGGCCAAGTGCGTCTCCAAGGTACGCATTGACGTCACTCCGATACATCCCATACATCAATGCAGTGACGTTACTACAGAACATCGTGTTAGCGTGTCTGATGGTAATTTGAAAGTCTTTTTACTCATTCACAAAGCTTCAAAGCCATGCCAGACAGCCTGTGTGCGCAGAGCTACAAGCACTGCTCGTTTCTTGGGTTGTGCGTTTTATTAATTGTGTGCTTGGCCAACTCGGACATTTCAATTAGAAGTAGAATTTGCATGCAGGAAGACACTCAAGAATCCAGAAACAATCTGATTATGTAAGAGCTAGGAGATGTGTTCTGCTGCTTCTATAAGCTGCTTTAAATTCCATGTTATAGTTGTTGCCGTTTACACGGGTCTATTTATTTTCTTTGTTTGATTAAAATAGTTATTTTAGGTAATAGGGTAACATGGTCTTCTAACTTTCAACTTCCACGTAAATTTGTTATTCCACCTTACACATTACTCAGTCCAAAGTTATATTTCAAATAATAGGCAACTAGTGGACAGGTTGTCGTAGGTTATCTAATCCTGAATTACTTTTATTATTTCAACTAAATGAATTGGTCATACTGCTTGACACATCTCACGCTAATTGCTTCTTGTATGCTATCGCAATTTAACTGGAAGATTATCATCTGTTTTGGTATTATGTAAAATAGAAAATTGTAACCATGACTTTAAAAAACTACGTGTATTTGAAATGTTTATTTTCACGTCGCAACTCGAGTTGAGGAGCTTTAATTTTAAATAAGCTGAGTATATAATGTGGACCAAGAAGTTAAAGATATATATATATATAATCTGGCAGATTATATAAGTATTTCCCAGGCCATAAGAATGTGGAATTTCCACCACTATCTCAGGGCAGCAAACAGTTTGGAACTCATTTAAATATTTGAAATAATTATCTCTCTGTGATAACTAAAGGCCCATAAACATGACAGGGGACTATTCTTTGGTTCTTTCGGTAAAGTCACGTATAAAGATAGGGTGTTGACTGTTATGTTATCCAACTCTCTGTTGTATTACATTACATTTCTAAGTATACTAGATTTGTGTTTCTATTTAATTTATACCTGATGATGATTGCTTGTGTTGCAATCGAAACGTCGTATGCTAGTATTTAATTTAATTTATTATTTTATCTTTATACGTGACTTTACTGAAAGAACCAAAGAATAATTATTGCAGTCACGAAAGCTCCAAATCAAGTATGACAGGGGACATCACTCAAAAGTCCAAGAAGACAGGATCGCAACCTGCCCCCCTTTCCTGCACTGCCATCTTCTGGCCACCTCTGTGGCGAGCAAATCTAAGAGGTTCATAAGAACACCCTTTATCCACCAACCTTTGCCTCCGAAACGCTGCATTAACAGACACGCTGTAGTACTTAGGCCACCCACGCATGGCTAAGCTTCTCACAAGTGCCACGTCCACTACGCACCTCCTCTATGTCCACGGGCTTGGTGAACATGCGGAAGCGGTTGTCGGTAGCCAGGCGGTTGGTGACGTCACGCAGGAAAAGACGCAGCTCCCTCAAGGTGTCCTGCTCCTGCTCTTCCAGGCGCTGCAACTCCTCGGCCGACAGCTTGCGTGGCTCGGGGCAAGGCGCCAGCGGTAGCACCTCTAGGGCCTGCAGCACTGCGCCACACGCACCCACCAGCCGGGCATCATAATCAGAATCTTTATTCATCCTGGAGAAATCCGATGTGCTGTGAAGCTCTTTTTCAAAGATGTCCAGTTGGGCGGGTCAGAAAAGTTACAACATAGGTGGCCCGGGTGCTTCAAGGAAGGGTCGACGCGGCTGATATACTGTGTTCGAATATGGTATGCAGCGTCCGTGATTAAATGCGGTGCAGAAAATGTATGACCTAAGCTTGGTCACAAATATCTGCACAAAATGAAAACCACAACATTCATTTTTGTTTCTCATTTAGTTTGGCAAAATTCCGTCTCCGGGAATCGAAAATATCAGTTTGACACCAATTCGACGAGCATCTAAAGCTAGTTGGGAAGTGTGTGAAAAAGGTCACTTAAAGAGATCTTAAAGTCGTTGAATAACACACAGGCTGATGAAGATAAGGCAATTGAATATAAAGCCTTTTATTTTTAGTGGAAGACAGACGAAGAAACACATAGCTCATATCTTGTACACACACAAGCGCGCTAATTGTGGCGAGCTCTCCTCACGTGAATATAAAGCTTCACTGCGGAGAACTTTACAATTGTGGATGAATGTGTCTCCATAGCACTCAATTCGTGTCCCTGCATTGATGTTGCATTAACGTGTAATTTCACAATTAATTCAATAAAGTACTCTAATTATAGTGGTCGAGTGTGACTTGAAAGGCTATTATTTAGAAAATTAAAAACAATGTTACTTGAATAATTGTATTCCTTTAATGAAAAACAAGACTAAGTAAAATGCATTTATTTCTACCAAGAATACTCCTGCCTTCCAAGAGAGGGAAAGTGTCACTGCCCACGTCACAAAATCTCATCAGGTTTACTGCACATTAATGTGTAAAAAAAAATCTATTCAAATGTAATTGCTTTGGTTCTGACAGCAAAACAAATCCCATATATGTGAATGCTATCAACAGTTCAGCAGCGCTGCTGTTCACTAGAAATACAATATATCAATTAAAATCAAGATTTTCTTGTGATACTGCTTTGCCAGTGGTGCATAAAAGCACAAATAACAAACATTTAACACACACACTGTGTATATGCAATAATTCAAGCAATTAAGGAGTTTGGCTCATCTATAATAGGTAATGTTCCGTATATCGAACTGTTGTTGACAAATGTAGAGTTTTTTTATATAATTAAGTAGATCTTCATCCTCTTTTTATGAGCATGAAACTACGCACGTTAAGAATGATTTCACAATCTATGCAAAATACATGTGAATGTTAAATTAAGGGCTCGATGATCAATCAAATAACAGTACAAACACGAGAAAACACTTGAGAAACAGTACAAACAAGACTACAAATGAGAGAAAAAAACAACCCATTCTCAAATGAATTGAAATTCCACAATGTTAACACCTTTTAAAACATCACTGATGTAAGGGGAGATGAGGTGGGGCGGGGGGCAATCAACACATGCGTACATCTCATCAAGATTACCATTTTACAAACGACCCCAGCACTCCTCACCTGACATCTTGTTGGTGGGGGGTGCCCTGGCAGCCTGGTTTAGCAACAGGTCCTGGAAGAAGGTACGACGTTCCTTCTCCCCGGGTCGCTGTAGTATTACCACCTCCCCGTACCGAGGCCGGAACAACTGCTGCACCTGCGAGGGGCAGAGATTAGAAGAGGTCGGACCGAGAGACACCTGGCGTTGCGATCGTTAGGGCGAGTGTGAAGGATAAGCCAGAACACAGTGTTACTCACTCTAAGGGCCTCGAAAATTCTGCCCCAATGGTGATGATTTATAAAAATACCAATCTTATCTATTCACATGCAAATCAATCCGACACTTCACACCCACTTGATCCTTGGTAATCAAACAACTGAACTGTGGAGAGGGTGTAAAATCTGACGTTTGAGAATGACTCGAAACTATATTAATGGAATAACTCAAAAAAAAATATTAAGGATTAGGGAGAAATGAGTCTGCAATTTCACACCCGCTAAGTAAATTGCATGCAATTGTTAGGAACATTCAATGCATCCCATGTTTTGCCTACGAATCGATACAAACCTACCCCAGGACCTTTAAAATATTAAGGATTAGGGAGAAATGAGTCTGCAATTTCACACCCGCTAAGTAAATTGCATGCAATTGTTAGGAACATTCAATGCATCTCATGTTTTGCCTACGAATCGATACAAACCTACCCCAGGACCTTAAAAATATTAAGGATTAGGGAGAAATGAGTCTGCAATTTCACACCCGCTAAGTAAATGGCATGCAATTGTTAGGAACATTCAATGCATCCCATGTTTTGCCTACGAATCGATACAAACCTACCCCAGGACCTTAAAAATATTAAGCATTAGGGAGAAATGAGTCTGCAATTTCACACCCGCTAAGTAAATTGCATGCAATTGTTAGGAACATTCAATGCATCCCATGTTTTGCCTACGAATCGATACAAACCTACCCCAGGACCTTAAAAATATTAAGGATTAGGGAGAAATGAGTCTGCAATTTCACACCCGCTAAGTAAATTGCATGCAATTGTTAGGAACATTCAATGCATTCCATGTTTTGCCTACGAATCGATACCAACCTACCCCAGGACCTTAACGATGACAATAATGTGGATAAGGGCCAGGTGGCAATGGGCTGAAGAAGGTGTAACGCTGACCTCGGCCGGCATGGCGTCGTGCCGAGTCTCGGCCGTAGCGAGCAGCAGCACGGGCATAAAGGGTGGCACGTCGTAGAGCAGCGACGTGAAGGTGGCGCGCACGGCTTCCGGGACGGTCTCCCACCATTCGTCAATGTGTGGCGTGAAGATCACGCTGGGAGCTGTGCGTCGCGCCTCACGGAACACCTGCAAAGCGACAATGGCTGAATGAGTACGATAATGTGTACGCCTTATAAGCGGCTCGTTGTCACGTGTCTTAAGAGTGGTTCTTTGACACAAGGCACAATATAATTGTGTCAACAGGTTTTGGTTGATTCAAATGATGAGGGTTTCAACCATTCTCTATTTCACCAACCTTTTGCACAAATTTGCATAATGCTGTGTGACCCCACTTAGAAAATCTAGGGTGGCTAAAATTGACAGTGAAACATAACAGGAAAAGTAAAACAGTGCTTAATGCAACAGGTGAAACAATCCTGTGTTCCACCCCACGATGGCTCCAACCGCATTCTACTTTTAACCATATGGGTCAATCATAAAAAAAGCAGACATGGGTGACACACACCACTCGCTCAAACGTGTAGTCTACCAATTCAACATTCATTCTCGCCATGACTTAACTCACCGCTCAATCGCACGGCCATAAATTGTTACCTGAGCACAGGACTCTTCGGGCGTTCTGGCGCTCACACCGTAGAGCAACGGCAGGTCCAGCTTGTGCACCGGCAACTTCTCGAGGCTGTGGATTAGTGCAGGAGCGATGTGCGAACTCTGCCCAGAGCCAGGGTCTCCTGCCAGGAGCAGCCGTGGCCTATGGGTGCTGGGCTTGCGTAGCACCGAGCTGTTGCAGAAACCACGCATGTCACATTCGTTTAAAAAAAAGTATAATATAGGAGTGTGTGTGTTGGTTAGCACCGGTAACCAATACACACACACACACATATACTGTATTAAAAAAAATATACACACTATTGTACATATGTATGTGTACATTTAATACAAACTTGTGTACTGTTTTTTACATAAATGTTATTGAAATCGTGGCAAGCCGGACCAAGGCTCACCCATATTATTCTGGCTAGCTGAGGTGTTACTGAATGTGAAAACTATTGATTTATATCGTAAACAAACCGTATGTTATAAAAAAAAAGGGTAACAATTAGTTTCAAAATTACACCTCTGTATATTAGTGATGATTTTCAAATCGTGATTGCTTCATCGTTTGTGGAAATACTCACCTACTAAAGTTGAGGAAGGGTCTGTTTGCCATGGACACTAAGTCTTGTTTTTCGTTCGGAGGGAGTGGACCATTCTGGAAGATGGAGGGGGCATCCTCCTCATCACTGTATGGGTCATCAAACAGCATCTGGCTCATTAGGCCTGCACGCAACAACACACCATGCAATAGAGAATCACACAAGCTGTACATAGAAAAAAATTAAGAAGGAATATGACCGACTCCATTCCACAAGCATTTTAAATTTAAACTTCCGATGATTTTATCCTTAAATTAACTTGAACATCGTTTCATATCAAACATTCTGACGTAAAAATTCACATTAATAGATCCTGTGCAAAACAAGTGGACGGGAAGAGACGTTAGGTCTCGGATGAAAAAAATGTAATCGCCAAGTGCTCCCATAGAATAGAACGACAGATCATTTAAAACAGATTAACCTTGCTCGGCAGTACTGCTGCCACTGTTGTTGAGGCACACAACGCGTCCATGCGGGAAAACACGCAGCAGCCGCTCCAGGGAGACCATGAACTGCGAGGCGAGCAGCGGGCGCACCACAGGGCCAAGCGCTGCGCCCGGCGCCACCACCGCCCTTTGTGAGGCCGGCACCACAGTGTCCATGGCACGCTGGAAGTCCGAAGTTGCCACCGACACGGAGGAGGGGTCAATAAGCAGGCGCTCGCTGGTCGCGTAGATCTGCGGGTAGCGCCGTCGCAGTGCAGACAGCACGGCCTCTGTGCACAAGGCCTTGACGTCCGCGCCGCAGTAGCCTGTGCAGTCGTAGCAAACACGAAGATATCCCGTGAGTTTTGGAATATTCATCATCATCATCAATACCATTAACAGTTGTGAACGGTCCATCGTGGTCTGTACACTGAATACCAGCAAGGCCACTCACCTACACACTTTTCGGCCAACTCATCCATAAAGGAGTTGGAGAGGTGGGGAGTCCACTTGCATGTGTGGATCTCCAGTATTTGCCTCCGTGCCTAATGGACAAATGGAAACCCATCAGAATGCAGCTCTCGAGGGCTCAATGCAGGTACTTTAAATACAAGCTGATGCATAACTGTAATTTGAAGCTTTGGAGCGAAAGGTTTTTGCATCACATAGATTTATGAAATTCCCAAAACCCTTGGCACTATTTAAGTGGTCAGAAGACAGTACAGGAAATAGAATCATGAAGCCATATGTGTACAACTTTGAAGCGTTGCCACCCGCATATGGACAGGCTTCTCCTGCACAGTGTTTTATTCACAAGGCAAAACAACTTCTCAATGGAAATGGCCCAAGATACCATTGCAGGACACACCTGAAAAAGCATTAATATGCAATGAGACTTTCCAAGACAAATCACACTTTTAATATCTGGATATAAACATAGTCCAAACGTGCGGCTAAACATATTTCTGCTATAATAAAGTGGTAGAAGCATATACGTCCCACATCATTATATATTAAAATTGTACCCATGATGAAATGACAGATTGTCACAGTTCAGAGATACTTTCATTCAAAAATTACATTATTTTATCTCGTTGGTATTCTTATTCGCTTTGTTTCTTTTATACAGCTTTGTTCGACCGGTTTGCCTCCATTTAACATGAACATACCAGGCACATCTATAATGTGCATAAAAAGCAAGTGTTTGCAATATGCACAAATCATGGCATGTACAAACGAGCTTAAGAATAGGTCTCAAGTGATCAAATTATGAATCCTTACATCGCTGGCCAAGCAACACCAAGCCTCAAGCGTCACAGTCATTTACGTCTGTGAGATTTTGCATGAGGTATAAATGGCATTACAATTAGCACGTTCCTTCGGAGTGGGCAGGTAGGAACTTGGTTGGAATATGCACGACAGACAGACAGATAATCCCTGGTGGGCAGTGTGGAACCTGTTGTTCCTACCTGTATTATTCTGTGCGACTCAGTTTCATACCTGCACATCAGGAAGGTTAAACATGAACTCTCGGTCAAATCGGCCGGGCCGGCGTAGTGCAGGGTCGATGGAATCGAGCCGGTTGGTGGCGCCGATCACCACGATCTCACCACGGCTGTCCAGCCCGTCCATGAGGGCGAGCAGCGTCGACACGATGGAACTGCGCAAAGGGGCAGCAGCCGCAAAAAAAAAAAAACGCACGTTTCAAAATCGGGTTTTAAGGCAGATAATAGGCAACCCGATTTGCCATGCCTAAGAAATTTCATGTCCATCTGTGTACATCCAATAGAGGGCACACTTTGTGTTTTCCCAAAAACTAAGAAACCTGGGAACCAATCTCTATGATACCTACTACAAAGCTTACCGATACCAATGCACAAATTTACAGTTTGAGCAATGACAACAAAAATAACTTTTAAAAGGTATTCTTCTAAATATTACCAGTCGCTATCAGAGTGATTAGCGCATGGATATTTGAATACAAGTCACATTCGTCATGGCATCTTCTACACCTAAAGTGTTTTTTCATTTGTAGATGTAGTTCTGTGTGCACCTTTGTTGGTACAGTCAAAAACTCATAAACAAATGTAGACTTCATCATGGGATCTCCTTTGCCAGTACCAAAATATGAGAATAGGTTTTCCCCTTTTTTCTGGCAACAAAACAGGTGTTAAGATATATATTGAATTGTTTTATATTTTTATTATTTTATTGTTTCCCTTCTAAGTGACTTTACTGAAAGAACCAAGAATATGAATCTCTGCAGTCATGAAAGCTTTATATCAAAATTTAGGTGTTAAGATGTTAAAACACCAAACGGAAACATTTTACAAGGAATCATGCGTGCATTAACCACAATACTTGTGGTTAGAATGCAAACAATAAACACTCTGATAGCATATGCATTGTCTTTGAAACTGATTGGTCCACACCAGACAGCTTTCTATCCAGCTGAGTCTCAAAACGGTGTTAGACCAGAGGACGCCAAAAGACAATGCAGAATATGTTTTTTGTTTGCATTCTGACCACAAGTATTGCGGTTAATGCACACATGATTCCTTGAAAAAGGTTTTAATTTGGTGTTTTAACATCTTCACACCTGTTGTTGCCAGAAAAAAGGGGAAAACCTATTCTCAAATCTAGACTCCCTAAACAGACTGGCTGACCAGCTTGTTTCTCTCCCGTAAGACTCGCAAAGATACGTGAAGAACAAATGCTCATGTAGCAATATTATCTAGATAGCATTTGAAAAACAATATACAAACTTGATTGAAGATGCCCCAACTTTAGGAAATAGGGAAGTTAAACTGTACTGATTTCACTCTAACGTGTCTGATCATGACTTTAAATTCTTTGCTTTGCTCCTAATCAATAACCCTCAAAGAAGTCTGACAGCTCAGGACAGTCTTGGAAAGGAGCTACAAGACAAGCGCTATTTATTTTTGAGGTGCATGTTCCTTTAATGGTAATACCAATGTCGTGAAAACATAACGCATCTCCTTACCTGTGTATCTGATCTTGTCTGCTTGAGCGAACTGGGGCGAGGCCATCAATTTCATCAAAGAATATAATTGAGGGTCTCATCAAGTATGCCTAGACAAGTGAAAAACATAGAATAGTGTCAATTCCTAAACGCATTCATATCAATCTATCTCTGTAGACCTATGAGTGTTATTTCATCATGTGCGTTGGTTTCTTTCCTGCGTTTTTAAAATTTCCTCCCAAAGGCAAAAATCTTCAAATTAATTGGCCAAGCATCCCAATGCAAGACCCCTCATTAAAAAGGAGTCTTGAGAATTAGGGAGGCTGCCAAGGCACAAACCCACACTGCATGTGTTGCAAAAAACATTTCCTCAATGCCAATTTGATCAGCTGTGAGTTGGCTGAATCAACATTGAAACGGATTATGCTATTCAATGGACAATTAAATTCTGACATTATTTTCTTCAATAAAAATAATTCTGCACTACATACATAGACACCGAAAGTACAATTTTGATACAAGCGGTAGGAAGAACATGGTCCAATTGTTAGATGAAGACTCAACACATTCGTCAATTACATTTCTCTATAAGGAACAAAAATATAACAGGAGACATCTCAGGAAACGGCCGTCCTCCGCAGCAGTGTTATCATCTCTCTCGCTTGTCCACCACCAACAACGAAGCATCACAAAATAAAACAATTATTCGATAGAGTTGGGGGGGGGGGGAAGGTGAGGGGGTGGATGCGAACCTGGTCAAAGAGAAGTCGCAGTTGTCTCTCGGATTCACCCACCCACTTGCTCAGGCAGTCGGCGCCCTTGCGCATGAAGAAGGCCATGCGCCGGTCTCCGCGACTGCACTCGTTGGCTAGGGCACGTGCCACCAGCGTTTTGCCTGTTCCCGGTGGTCCGTGGAAGAGGCAGCCCCTGGCAACGTAAGCAAAGGCGCATGGAGACAACAAAAATATACAAATTTGTATATGCATTTTACATTATTTAGATGCCTTAAACATTTAACTTTTCTTTAACACAATTAAATTATGAATAGTAAATGGTTTACAAGTAAACTTTAAATACTCTTTGGTTCTTTCGGTAAAGTCACTTTACCGAAAGAACCAAAGAGTATGGATCCTTGCAGTCACGAAAACTTCAAATCTAGAAAGACTTTAAATAAATAATCATTGATAGTTCTTTGGCCATCAACCATTGGATGAAGGCCTCCCAAAGTCATGTTGCTCAGACGTTGTTTGACAATGCTTCGCCATTCTAGTCAGTGCAGGTTGGTGTGTAGGGGTGCTCAGAACCGGTTCACATATCACTCCCCATTGATGTCAGCTGTGGTTTGGAATCGAATTCAGGTCACCGAGTGCCAGTGTAGGACCGAATAACCAGTCTCACTGCCGTATTCCATTTTCATTGTATGCATGTAAATGTTTTGTTTGTTTAATATATTTACAGAGTACACGGTGATAATAATGTTGGTGCAGTGAGTAAAATATATCCACTCTACTGAAATTGAATGGGGTCCTGTCTCATATGACCCACCAACCACACAGATATTTTTAGTACGGATAACTGCAAAGTATCCTTCCTGAATTAATAATTACAATAGCAACACTCTTACCTTGGGGGCTGAATGCTGTATTTTTGAAAGATCTCTGGATATAGGAGTGGAAATACAATCATTTCCTTGAGGGCTTGGATGTGTTGACTTAACCCTCCAATGCTATGAAAGCCAATCTGCATACAGGCATGGACAACACAACCAAAATGTACAGTAATATAAAAAGTCAACATCAACTGATACTTTCATTACTATGTTATATATCATGCTGTCTCAGTGATAAAAAAACAAATGCCATTGTCCGAATTAATCAATTAGTCATGCTACATACAGAGTTCCATTTTATTTTAACCACTTCTGGGCGATTAAGTTTTGAAATGAACGAAAACACTGGCATAATTTGGCCTATATTGAGCATTGTGTGTAACAAATAAAGACCTCTTTATTTCACTAGGTAAGGCCCACTGAGATATGTACCTCTTTTTCAGAAGCGACCTGGCTATCACGAATGATAGCTCGACGAAGCGGCTTATAATGTGGAAATTAATAACAGCCAAATAGTGTGCAGTAAATGAGTGACTTTGGAAAAAGAACCCTCAACTCTGTGAGAAGTGGCTCATTAACAAGTATTGTGACTACTCAGTTACCTGGCCATCTCCATGGGTGTCTATGGAAGTACGATTTTCTCATTAGTTGGAGACAATTTGGAATATTTTTCTTATAAGTAGGCCATGGTAACATCGAAACTCACCACATTACCTTTGCTAAAGTTTAATTGCTTCTCCTAGGCTTCGGATCAAAATGTTAAGAGCAATATTTGGCAGACCGAATGTAGCCAAAGAACGCTGAATGACATTGCGTTAAATTTGGACGTTAATCTTAGAAATGCATCCAACCATAAAGATTCCCAAGTTAGATACATTTAACAAATATTGTGTTAGGTTACGCTCAGCCAAATGAAAGTTTGTCAAATGTGAGACAAATAAATTCTCTCCCATTGTAAAACTTTGCATGACTGTAAAATAATGAAAAGCATCAAATGTTAATTATTCAAACAATTAACTGGTTTCTAATTCTGCAACTCTTATGAGCAGTCTGTGGTCCATTAAATCAAATACTGCTGGGTTGCCCGATGCCATAGGCAAGAGTCACATTTAAGGGTTCCAAGTTATGTTCAGCATATTACGCAAACACGGTTACTCAGATTTATCATGGAAAGGCATATGTGTTCGGTAAAGTCACGTAGGTAAAAAATAAAAATTAATAAAAGTAGAATAAAAATCACGACGTTTCGGAGGCAACACAAGCTTCCGTCAAGTGATACAGCTATCGTGCTGTGACGGTTCCACCTGAAGACGGAAGCTTGTGTTGCCTCCAAAACGTCGTGATTTTTATTTTATTTTACGTTTATTAATTTTAATTTTTTACCTACGTGACTTTACCGAAAAAACCTAAGAATATGAATCCTTGCAGTCACCAAAGCTTCAAATCTAGAATTAAAGGCATATGTATTGCGATGCACATTCAAGTGATAAAATACAGGGTAATGAGGCAATGAACAAGTGAGATGCAATACGCACGGAGGAATCCATGCTCATGGGGTCAACATCAGCCAGGCTGGCTCCTACTCGTGTCCTCTCTCGCAGAACACCGCTTGCCAGGTCTTCTGCCTTCAGATTCATCGGTAGACACCTGCACAACACCAACGACCAGGTGTAATTTTTTCCTACAGCTCTTTACGTATGTTAAACTTCTTTCGCACCGTATGTAGCCAACCGTGCTAATCGGAGGTGCGGGGGAAGGACAACAAACTAAACACAATACAAAACTGGAATGGTTATTTTGACTATTTCATAGATCGTGCCCTCAGGTACACAACAAACATTTAAAGCTTCGTTGGTCAAAACAATAAAAATATTCGTGGTTTTCAGAAGTGTCTGAGTAGTGCTTGTGATATCAAAGCGGTGACGAATTAAAAATGACAGCAACCACACTGCAATGTTACTACCGTGCTATAGCACATGTTATAAAAACGACCTGAAAGTCACTCAAAAGCATTTTATCTCATTGATAAAGCGACAGACTCGTACAGTAAAACCTTGCATTGCTAGTAACTTGATCTGCGAGTGTTTTTCAAGACGAGCAAAATTTCTAAATAAATATTAATTGGATAAATGAGCGAGGTCTTGCAACACGAGTAGTACGTGTATACGCTTTGTCTGCCGAGCGTCACGTGACCACAACTGATATACGAGTGCTTTGGATTACAAACACGTTTCCGGAACGAATTATGCTCGCAATCCAGGGCCGAGACATACGGCCTTAGATACGTATCTGTAAAATAACAAATGTGTTTTTTGGGTTTTATTTTCGTTTAAGGTGATACCATGCCTTAGAAAGCTAATGTGATTAAAAGGTGACCAGAATGCTTTCATACACAGCGAGCATCGTTAAAATTAAACCAACTTATCTACATGAGGAGATTGAAAGGGCTCTTCCAATTCTGCTCAATCCGTCAATATATGAGAAGAATGGGGCAACAGCACGCTCACCGATTTCTGGCACGTGCCATGCTCTTTGACATGCGCTTGTCAAAACGCTCTTCATCAGATGACGACGATGAGGAGCTTGTCGAGTCACTGCTGTTGATTGCATGCCTCTTTCGCCTGTAAACATGCGGCAAAAGAAAAAATACAACGAGCAACGGGTCTTTAAAGACAGTTTTGCATGATGTGTGTAGTTTGCTGAGCAAAATAAAGCGATAAAAGTAATCGCTTAATTTCATCATAACCCAGTAAAAACACAGCATTCATAAAATAATTACTTTGGCAAAGTGGACAAAAACAATGCACATATTTGTACACGAGTGTCAAATGCTTGATTTAAAGCTGTCATAATTCAAAGTGAATGTGCTAATATTGCCATATTCTCCCTCCATCTCCAGTTTGCTACCAAAGGGCAGGTCCATAGCTAACATTTCTTCCATTCAACCTGATGTACCCTACCCCATTTCACCTCATACCACACTCCATTATCAGGTCCCTCCAGCAATAGTTGGAGTTGGTTACCCCTCGCCTTTCTCCAATGTTCGATAGGTGATACCACCATCATAAGTACAGTCATTTTTCTCACTCCCGCTTGAGGACGAGGACCCCCCCCCCTCACAGTGAGAGCTGTGTGGATTATTTGTTTGTACTTCACATGCAAGCCAGTTCAGAATGGGGCAGCAAAGATACTGGAGCTTAGTACACTACAACAATAAAATTCAATGCACTACCCTCTGCTAAAGGAGCCCTGCAGGAGCCTATAAAACCGGGTTTTTACATGTTAGTCATCCATCTGAGCTCTATTCAAGCTTAAACCTGTTTAGCCTCTGAGATCTGACTGACAGACCGGAGAATGGAAAGTTGGATGAGCCTCACCGCTTGTAGTATGGGCTCTGGGGGCCTCCGGCATGGCGAGTATAGCGGCGGCGCACGGGCGACCGATGGACATCGTAAATTTCGCCCGAGCGTGCCGGCCGCCGAGCAACCGGCTCTGTGGTGAAGAATACAGGAGTCAACCATTAGTCAACCACACGTCAGCCATACCAGCAGGTAGAGTTGAACAGTAATTTAGGAATCATATTCTTAGGTTTTTTCGGTAAAGTCACGTAGGTAAAAAATTTAAATTAATAAAAGTAAAATAAAAATAAATAAAAAATCACGACGTTTCGGAGGCAACACAAGCCTCCGTCTTCAGGTGGAACAGTCACAGCACGATAGCTGTATCAAGTAAGAGAAATTCCAAGAAAACAGTCCTTGTATATATACTGGTTGAGGGTGGGAGGAGCCAAGGTAGGCCCTGGATATTAATATTGTGAGGTTCGGTGCGGCTAAAACACGCTGTTAGGAATGAGCCTTTGTTGTGTAGACTGGTTGAAAAGAGTTGTTAAGGTGAGGATGAAGTAAAGGTGCGTGTAAATGGGACTGAGCCTTTTGTTATGTAGAGGTGGTGAGGCTGAAACCGCTGCCAGGAATGAGTCTTTGTTGTGTAGACTGGTTGAAAAGAGTTGCTAAGGTGAGGCTGAAGTAAAGGTGCGTGTAAATGGGACTGAGCCTTTTGTTATGTAGAGGTGGTGAGGCTGAAACCGCTGCCAGGAATGAGTCTTTGTTGTGTAGACTGGTTGAACTGAGAGGTTCTAAGAGTTGTTAAGGTGCGGCTGATGTAAAGGTACGTGACTTTACCGAAAAAACCTAAGAATATAAATCCTTGCAGTCACGAAAGCTTCAAATCTAGAAGTAATTTAGGAAGTTTAAATATTTCATTTCCCCAAAGAAGAAACCGGGACTGACCGATAGGTGGGGCCTGATATAGCTGCACCACTTTCCTCTTCCGCAGGAAATAAGTCTTCTCGTTCACCTCCTCTTCCTCATCCTCCTCATCCTCATCCTCATCTTCATCCTCATCTTCATCCGCGTCCGCGTCCACATCTCCCTCCGCCTCATGCGAGTCTACACATGTGACAACGGACACAATTAACCGTGCAATTGAGTGAGCGAGATACATGTGAGGTCTTACAAATTTGCATCTTCATGAGATTATCACATTAACATATTAGTTAATACATAGATGAAAAATAATATTTTTTACACGTGATTTGACGCAGTATCATGAACTTAAGAATCACTATTAATTGATTAAATAATGCATTGCTGTAACTCTTATTATTTAAATCCTTAAACAGTAAACCAGGTCGGGCACTGATTAAACACCAGAACGATAACCAGTTAATCAAGTGCTGATCAACAGACCATAACTCACCAGTACTATCGGTATAATGTACATGGAGAGCCCTTTCTTCGTCAATATCTTGGTGGATGAGGGTCCTACTATGACTCAGTGCGGTTTGTAAAAATTATTTGACCATGCTTCATTCACCACACTGGTCTGCTTCCCACAAGGTAGTAGACCATAACAACTTTAATAAAACTATGTAAAAACAAAAACTATGTTTCATTTGACCAGTTAAGACACACTGAGCTATTCGCTCTTTTTAAGAAAGCGACCTGGCCACAAATGATAGCTCAACAAAGTCACGTGGAAATTTATAGCAGCCAAATAAATGCATGTTTTTAAATGTGGAGGGAAATACCGGAGGACTCGGAGAAAAGTCCACGCCACCACGGGGAGACAGAGCCATGCAAACCTTATGCATTGATTTGCTTATTCGTACAATGGAAACAGACAAACGACCTTACCATTATTCAGATGAAGAGTATGCGCGCACTTTTGTTAAATGTCAAATGGTAACGACTGTCACCTTCAAAAAGAGGCCCACGGCTCACGTGATTGGCTCTCCTACTGGGGCACTCGAAGTGCACCTAGCCTGGCACTCGCGCCATGGTGACGTCGCCAGCATTTAGTGGTGAACGTAAAAGTCCGTTTTTTGTCAATCCACTCGGAGAAAAATCCACGCGACCACGGCAAGAGAGACATGCAAACTCAAAATATACAGCAGGTGTCACGGTCGGGATCGAACCCACGACCTCCTGCATACCAGGAGAGGTAGTTAACATCTTGCCATCACAGCACCCCAACGGTCGTAGCACATACAGGCACGACGCAGGCTAAACTTCGTCTAGCTTCAAAGATCTCAATCAATCACTCAGTATCTATATTTTATTTGCCAACATCGCCCTCAATAAAGAAGGCATCGTTGCACATAACAGCAGAAGGGGAACGGTAAAGGGGGCATAGAGCAACAGGAATTAAAAAAGAAACCAGTCACCTCAGCATCTAACACACCGATGGAGCAAAGTTAATTTTAACCGCACACAAAATAAAGTTCAACCGTGCACGAGTGGCATAAGGAAAGGCAAGTATAAAATAAAGAAAGTTTCCTTTTTTTAAATTCACTATAGATTTTATGGGAAGGCAAGTCTGATCTGACGAGATCAGGCGTATGTGTTCCGTTTATTGTCCTTTCCCGCACCTCCGACTAGCACGGTTGGCCACGTATGGTGCGAGAGAAGTTTAACATACACACATAGGTACGCACCTTCAGTCTGCCCTTCTTCCCCCTCGCCTTCAGAGGATTCTTTGTCGCTTGAGGCCTCTTCAAAATCGTCCTGTTGAGCTATCCTTCGTTTTCGCTTTACACGCGAGTACATGTCCATGCTCTCCTTAGCCACAGGAAAGAGCACAACACACAATTCCATAACAATTACTTAGGAGGCAGGGGATGGGAGGCAAACAGTAATTCTTAGACATGGCCCTCTCAGATTTACAATACAATAAACTCTTTTTCAAGTGAAGAGTCCATAACACCAAATGCAAATAATAATTTTGATACTTGGGTCAAAATAACTTAGACACAAGTGTTCATTATAGAGTAAACAAGTCAGGAGTAATTTGCTGAGTTAAATTATGAAAGTTGCCCCAAATATTGTCATTTAACAACTTTGATTAAAAATAATATATCCACTGTAGGATGAAGGCATCCACATGTCATGGATATCCCTCAAGGTTCCAGTGCTGCTACCATCCATCTCACTTCTTCCCATGAACTGGTCATCGTTCCTTCTCCGCAGTGGATAACCTCTATGAAGTCTCTACTTCGGGTGAAATTCCGTCACCAGTCTCGTTCATCGGCCACTGTTCCTGATCTCCCCAAGGATATTTACTTTAATTGTAAATGTCAATTATGTATGTTTGATCCCTGATCCATGTAATCAGCCACTACTTTTAAAAGCACTCAAAACTGCACTCGAGCTAACCTGTACGTACGAGACCAAATCTAAAAATATTGTTAAAAATATATTGCTTCATCAAACAAAACACATCGGCTATCTGACAAGACTGTAGAATACTTTAGCTCTAAAGTCAAAGAGTTCAAAGTCAGTGGTCACAACCACAGGTCAGAGGCCATGCATTGATGGAGGTATTACTAACAGCACGAACATCAACGGAGGAGGGGTCAAACCCAATCCTCACATCTTCCGTGTCCTGCCACAGGCGGAGTTTCTCGATCTCGCGATGGCGGCGGCTGCTGTGTAGATTGCTCTCCGACTGGTCCCCAATCTTGTCGAAGTCTTGCAAAACAGCCGAACTGATGGGAAAATTAATGACGCCACAAACACGGAGAAACAGTTAGTAGCACAGCAACGGAGGGCCCACATGAAATAAAAATGTACTTTATTATCCGTGTTATAAAAAAAAGACTTGTTTTCCCTGAAAATTTAGTTTTTCTCTTTTTATTCAACCAGTGCCAATCCGACGGTTACAGGTAGCCCTCGGCAAGGTAAGGTAAAAGTAAAACGGTAAAAAAAACACAAGACTACCTTTAACCTACCTTTTACCTTACCACAATACAATCGCTCTACCCTACCTTTTACCCTTTAGCAGATAAGGTAAAAAGCAACGAGCCTACCTTTATCCTACCTTTTACCCTTATCCCATACAAATTACCCGATTACAGGGAAATTACTGGGGTACAGCACATGAATACGGTTTATAACGATAAATGGTAGGTAGAGCGCTTTATACATATAGAATACTCTCGAATCGGGCGTTGAGGCTGTCGACGACACCGTCCTCCATAACCTCCTCGTCCCAGTCGTCTTGGTCGATGGCGATCTCATCAATAACCTGATCAAGTTCGTCATTGCCATCGTCCTCGGACGAACGACAGGCAATAAGATCCTGCGCCGCTACGGCCCAGTTAAGACGGAACCTTCAGGCAGCCGACGCCGACGTCCCGACCTCGCTGCCTGGGGCGAGCGCGTTGTGCTTCTTGAGGTGGGCTTTCCACCCCAACGCATTCGTGTGGGTGGAAAACCACTTGCGGCAGTGCACGCACTGCCGCTTCCCTTGCTGTGCATGCGGATCACCCTCCATCCAATCGTGCGTGTGCTCCCACGGGAACGCATGCCGCTGCCTCTTTCGATTGCTGTTCGCAGCAACCCCAAAAATGCCATTGCTGGCATCCTCGACCTCGTCCTCTCGTACCTCTACCTCAAGAACGTGGACAGTCTCCATCTGGTCCGACATCAATTATCACAATTTAAAATGGAGGCCACGGACTGCGCCACGGAGCTTTTAGCGGTAAACAAGGTACTGTATTTACCGGGTAATTATTCGCGCTACCTTTACCCTACCGGGTAATTCTTCTGAGCTACCTTTACCCTACCCTTTACCTTACCCCTTGGCATGTCGAACCTTTACCCTTTACCTTTACCCTTTTACCCGGTAAAAAAGGTCATTTACCTTACCTTGCCGAGGCCTAATTCCAAGTGAGAAAACACTCAGAGGCTGGTCGATTTGAAGGTTGAGTCGTCTGGGATTGTTTCTCCCAGTAATACCCCTTGTATCTTAAAGCAAGAGTTGGGAGGTGTGCTTTATTATCTGCTAGATATGTGTGTAGGACAAGGTTGTTATAACTTTATTGACACCGAGCATACGGTTGGGGTGCGTCTTACTTTTCGCACCATCTTGTATTTGAGAGGATATGGTAACGCAATATAATGAAGAGTACAACTGTATGGAAAACAAGCTATCCTAAGTGTTCGCAAAAACATTCATTAATATAGGTGAACAAAGTTTACGTTGCCATACAGAACTCTTTTTCCCCAAAGCCCATCCAAATAAAGATAATGGCTGAGCATGACAGTGTAATACTGCCTCAGAGGCAAGGGTTGGCGGATCATGCAAATCTACAAATTGAACCAATTGTCATAGACCTTATAGTGGTATACCTTCACATGCAAGGATATGATCTGGTTATTATTTTCCTTTCCACCAATACGCTCAAGGAAATGTTCAACATTCCCAATGCAGGTACTCACTCCTGAGGTAGTGAGATTTACATTATTTAAGGAATTTAAATTGAATAATTATGCTAATTAGTCTTAATAAAAATATTTCCTTTAAACTGCATATATATTGCAAGAAACAATGCACTGACACGTCCAAATTATGCCTATAATAGTTATTGAATCATACATGTGGAATTCATACTCTTTGGTTCTTTAGGTAAAGTCACGTAGGTATAAAAATAAAATAAATCACGACGTTTCGGGCGCAACACAAGCGTCCGTCATCAGGTGGGAAAACATGCTTTCGTCGTGATTTATTTTATTTTTATACCTACGTGACTTTACCCAAAGAACCAAAGAGTATGGATTCCTGCAGTTACGAAAGCTTCAAATCAAGAATGTGGAAATCAATTATTTTAGTATACATTATAATTGCTTCACGTGACTTCTGCAGCCAATGGTGGCCACTACATTCACCATAATGTAAAAAAGCCAATTGATACTTGAATAAAATTGCGACTCTGAATAACGACAAATCAAATCACCGAGGTGGTGAATCGTTACACCTCTGCGATACACCATTCTTCCCTTCTCCGCTTCTTTCCCAAACAGCTCTTTCAAAACACACATAACTACAATGCCAGCATACTATGTGTGGTCGATATGGCTGCCACATACTTCGTGACATACTGTTCATCCAGGAGCGATTGGTTGAGGGAGGCGTAGCGACTCTGCTTGACGCGTTGGCTGCGTCGCACCTCCAGGCCCGACCCACCGTTCACCATCTTGTGTCCCAGCTCCCCGTCTGCCGTAGAGCGCTTACCGCCCAATGCGAACGAGGCCCGTCCTCCACCACCTTCTAGGCAAAATGGCCAAAGACATGCGCGTTACCAGTCCCTTAACTTTGTCAAAACATCGGCTTCCCTGTGATTTTCTATCTACACTTTGAGCCCATTTTTGTTTTTTTAAGTTTTATTTTTGTTTCCTATTGCCTAGGGTGCAGCTCTTCAATAAAAATTGTAGACTTCCTTAAGTAAATATTTTATCTGACCTGTAGAGGGCGCCAACTGCTGTGAAATAAGTGTTCCCATAGCCTGTATTCAATGTTTACGAATTGGGTCGTTTTAATTTGGGCACAAGAAAAACATTTTAATGAGCGTCGATATCAATAAGTCATGTTATAGTGCACTCATTACTAATTGGAATGTTCTTCAAATATCGACAAATAAAGATATGTCAAACACTCAATTTTGTAATTCTCCTTTATGTCTTTCTCACCATAAACCGTCTCTAAATATAGCTGGCTCAAAATCCTGAAAATATGAAAAAGACATTATCCTCGAGACATTCAATAACACATTTAACAATGTATTGCTCTACAAAAAAATCTGTCCTAATGCGTGCACTAAAACAACTTTCTAGAGTTGAATAAAAAGTATTTACAAACTTAAAAGTTGACAATTGTTACGTATCAAATTATATCGTGTAAACCATCACCGGAAAGAGAAAAAAATATTTAAAAAACTAAACCTGATTTAAGTTTCCGTCTGATGCCATCCTCTTCACTTTTGCTCGAATACCTGCGAATCACAAAGTTCCAAGAGTCAACAAATCGCATTCACGAAACACGACTCCATCTACTTTTGAAGTGACAAGGGCACGAAACTCAAAAAAGTATCAAACGAGACCTCTCGTTAACACGTTTCTTTGAATGAAGCGGCCTCCCCCAGCCGCTCTCTTTCTTTCTCTCCCTGTCTCGGTCCCGGTCTCTCTCCCTGCCGCCCTTTCCTCGCTCGCGTTCTCTTTCCCTGTCGCTGTCATCGTCGCTTTCACCGTCCCTCTCCGGCGCGTTGTTGCTGTGGCGCAAGTGGTGGCGTGGGTCCGGTGCTGCGTTTCGCCTCCGCTTGCTCTTTTGGGTGTGCCCAACGCTCTCGTCGGACTCCGAGCTTGGCTGGCAGGAGGGGGGGGGCATACAAATGTGACAGCGTTGATGGACTTGGGAGCACTGCTAAATAATATTCCATCAAATTGCATTGCGATACGAGGTCTGAACTAACATCACGTGGGGTGTGTGATATTAAAATTAACTTTCACCAGCACTTCTGTATCTGGATTTACCATGTTTTGAAGTTAAAGCTAACATTCCAGTAGGTCATTTTTTTAAATGACATTTTAACTAGAACCCTTCAGTAAAAAAAAGAAATACTAATTACATTATTGTACTGCATGTACTGAATTAAGACGATGAAAATGTACATATGCTGCAAGCATACAAAAACAACTGCAGTATATACGATAAGACAATTAAAACTTAAGTGTATACTTCCCTTAATTATTTGGTAATTCGTAATAAACGTAACACCATTGCACATAATACATCTTTGATTATTTTTGATAGATGACCTTTCATGATAATTAGGTTAAAGCCAGCTGAGGCTCAGCTTCTTTGCTAAGGGAGACCTGGGTTTATAACAACATCTCGCGCACCAAGCAGTGGCTTTAGACGATCCATTCATCCTTGAAAGGGTGCGTCGACCGACGTGTAAACAACAGCACGCCAGCACAAATGACACAAGCGAGCTCCCTTGTCCATCCCAAACAAAAACACAACCCACCATTTTTTGTTAGCAGGAACAACCACCAACAACAAACTCCCGCGTCGCGTCTCGCACACACGCGGCAGGAGGCAATAATGTTCCCGTCGACGACGAAAAGGGGACGCGTTACGGGCGAGGAGAATTCAAATTGTCAAAAATTAACACTCAAGTGTTTTCAACTTCTCAAACACGTTCACCGCACGCAAACCCCCACCACTACCCCTCCTCTGCGCGGCCCGTTTCGATGCCATGTTGGTATTGTCTCTTTTCGCTCACGTTTCCCTCAATTAATACCGAATTCCACGCTCGCCCTTCCGTAAGCAGGCGCGACGTGAGGCTCCGCGGCGTCTCGCCAAAGACGCGAAGACGCCGAGACATCGCAGCGTTCTGGCGCCGCTCCGCCGACTTGACTGCCCACACGGCCGGGCTCTAGGGGACACCCCCGGCGCTCGCCTGGATCCCTGCCGGCCTCGCGTCGTGGCTGCTGGGCCGGGCGCCTCAGGCAAGACCGAGGCAGCCCGGCGCGGCCTAGTCGGTGTCGGGGTTTTGTGCGGCGGCGGCTCACCTCGTGGCGCTTCTGGCGGGGCTTGAGCGACAGAAACTCGGTGCTGGAGTCGAGATCGGCGACCGTCCGGCGCGTGTTCACCATCGTCTCCTTTGTCTGATGAGCAATTTTTATTTTAAAATTTGAACACAGACACCGTCTTTAACAGCGGCGAGACGCGGACGCCATGCCGCGCACGGATACACGACCAGCTGAGCGCGCAAGCGGCAAACATAGTGCCTCTGAAATCCCTACTTTAGCAACAAAAAATCTCGCTTGTTTCGGTGCTGATATATATGTGCCGTTGTGACTGTTGAAAACTCGACGAAAGGGGCTTTTGGCACCGTTACTTTATCAAGGGACTCGGCAGGGGCACTACTTTCGAGGTGTGATGAGGCAGCGTTGGATTTGGCGGGAAAGTCAAAAAAACAGCTGATGACAAGCGAGTGGTCGCCCCTTACATCGGTTTTAAAGTAAACCCGCTTAATTTACACTGTTTAACACTTAACACTAGAAATACATGTTAGCTTCCCTCAGAATAGCTAAGATTACAGTTATCTGTCCGTTATGGCCTTAGCGTACCTCTTACCAATTTCAAATTATTATATAGATACTCATCAGGGATGGCTGATTAACTTAATTGCTCAATTATCCATTGAGCCACGACCCATAAATACGGGTGCCATCACTGTCACGGTTATCTTTTTTCGCTTACTATATTACCAAAGCAGCGCCGCCTACTGCAAACGAACGTGAACCTAAAATATTCTTGTTAAAGAACTGGTTATTTTCAAGATTGGGCCATCGTGTTAATGTTAGAATACGGTACAACCATAACTCCCATAAACCAAACCAAAAATCTGCAATAAAATTCCCCCAAAAATTGCTAAATACTGCACCTGCGGTAACAATTGATACTATTTGTACGTTACCTCCTGAGGGGGGGGGGGTCTCCCTTTGCAAACGATGTCCAGTCTCTAGCAGCCTCCGAGTTGGGTTGCTTAAGATCGTGGTATTGGAGGGAACCTCCAATGTTTCACAAGCACCGTCTCTCTTAACCCTCCTCTCGCTGATAACCCTCGGCATGGGCCACTTATCAACAGCAGGTGGCGCTCAAAGCTGTCTGTAGAATGTTGAGATTATTAAATAACCCGGCACGGGTTCAATGCGGTTTAACAAGTTCGCCGTTTATATTCATTTCGTCTGGCAACATTCCTGACCGCATATTATTAATAATCAACCCTTAGACTACATGGCTACGTTATTGATTTTGTGCGTGCTAAGAATATAATTTTCTGCCAGACGGAAAACTTTCAACAACGAAAGTGAGATCGGTCTCTCTAAATTTAAAACGCGTGGAAATAGGGTTCATGTACATGAGTGACCTCGATTAAACCAGCGGTGGAAATTCCACGTTCCTATGGCGTCAGACTGTCAAAGGTCCTATCTGAAATACACAGAATGCTTAAATGTTGCCACCAAAAACCAGCGTCTATGGGGGGATATATTTAGCAATTTCACTCGAGATGATGGAACCTGCCCCTCTTTGTTGCCTGTGGCAACAGGGGGCAGTCTAATGCAAGGTGTAAAGGTTCGGTCCAAGCCAACATTATGCATTGACACCATTGGAACCTCATTTGCCAGAAGAAAAAATATGATAATTGGTTTTTTACCCTTTAATCTGGCAACAAAACGGACACCTTTTTTACAAGGAGTCATGTTTGCATAGACCACAATGCCTGCAGTCATAATGCCTTTTGGCGTCATCTGGTCCAACACCATGTGAGACTAGGCGCTAAGGAATGCTGTCTCGGGTGTGGACCAATCAACTTCAAGGACAGTGCATACATTATCAGAGTTATGTTTTTTGTTTGCATTATGACTGCAGGTATTGTGGTCTATGCAAATATGACTCCTTGTAAAAAAGGTGTCAGTTTTGTTGCCAGATAAAAGGGTATAAAAACAATTATCATTATTTCTAGATTTGAAGCTTTCGTGACTGCAAGGAATCATCTTCTTAGGTTCTTTCGGTAAAGCCACGCAGAAAGTAAAATAAAATAAAAACAAAAATAACGACGTTTCGGAGGCAACACAAGTCTCCGTCATCAGGTGGGACCGTCACAGCCAGATTAGCTGTATCAAGTGAGGCAATGATTCAAGATGTAATCCCTTAAAAGCGAGTTGAGGGGGGAGGGAGAGGGAGGGGGGAGCTCATCAGACTATGGTAGCCAATGAAAGGAACGTATCGAGAGGGAGGGGGGGCGAGGCCAAAAGGGTGGGCGATGGACGTGGAAGCGCTTGTGCGCAAGCGCAAGCGCACAAGCGCTTCCACGTCCATCGCCCACCCTTTTGGCCTCGCCCCCCCTCCCTCTCGATACGTTCCTTTCATTGGCTACCATAGTCTGATGAGCTCCCCCCTCCCTCTCCCTCCCCCCTCAACTCGCTTTTAAGGGATTACATCTTGAATCATTGCCTCACTTGATACAGCTAATCTGGCTGTGACGGTCCCATCTGATGACGGAGACTTGTGTTGCCTCCGAAACGTCGTGATTTTTGTTTTTATTTTATTTTACTTTCTGCGTGGCTTTACCGAAAGAACCTAAGAAAATTATCATTATGCATTGATTCGATTATCCGTACAATGTAAACGGATAAACGGCCTGACAATTATTCAGATAAAGAGTATGCGCGCATCTCTTTGTCAATTGTCAACGGCTGTCACCTTCAAAAAGAGGCCCTCGGCTCGCGTGATTGGGTGTCCTGCTGGGGTACGCTGTATGAACTCGAAGTGCACCTAGCCTGGCACAAGCGCCGTGGTGACGTCGCCAGCATTTAGTGGTGAGCGGCAGGTTGATATTTTAGCTGTGTCAATCAACGTATAATCTACATGAATAGTCCGTGTTTTGCCAATCCACTGCTGGATGAGGGCCTCTCTGTTCTTTGCAGGCCAAACTATTTAATTATTTTTATTTTAGCAGGTAAGGCCCATTGAGCTAGAAAGCTCTTTTTCAGAAGCGATCTGGCCACAAATGATTGCTCAACGAAGTGGCTTGTCACGTGGACATTTATAGCAGCCAAATGCTCTGAAAGCACGTTGATTCTAAATGTGGAGGGGAAACCCGGAGGACCCAGACAAATCCGCGCGTCCACAGTGAGACATGCAAACTCAAGATATACAGCAGTTGTCAGGGTCGGGATTAAACTCACGCCCTCATGTATACCTGACGAGGTAGTTAACATCTCACCACCGTGGGTGAGTGAGCCGGATGCGTTATCTTTCTCATTTAGACATAGTGCTAAATTAGAAATAATTATCGGTTTGGTATATAGTGAAAACTTGAAAAGCATCAGATGAACCAAGTATTTGAGAAGGTAACTCAAGAGACCGCTACTTGTGTGGATATACTCAACAGGCTTGTCATATCATCATCTGGAAAGTCAGCAGTCCAGTATTTAAAACTGGAATTTTCAAAGAAAGATAACTTACAAAAAAAACCAAGTAACTCACAAATCCAGCATTAATATTAAATTCAATTATTAATTCAACTCAGCGCAACTTTACATAAACAGGATCTTAAAGAATGTATGAGAATGTCAGATCGATTATTCTTACTTAATTTATACTTTAGTCACCAAACAATTATCTTGAATTGCAACAATGTCACAAAGGGAAACAAACGAAGCTCTCTGTTCATTCACTACGTTTGCTAGAAAAACTGCCAAACGTGTAAAAGTGTTTTTTAGTCTCTGAACAAGAGCAGTGATTGTGCTGGACTATAAAGTGTTACGTATTATCACTGAGAATGCTGCTGCTGAGTAAGATCTTGCATGAATTAACACTCCATTGATTTAAAGTAGCGAAACATAACATATGGGGTGGTGGCGCAGTCGTTGGCACACTTTGCTTTGAACCCTGGCACCCTAGACATGGGCCTCTCTTCTTCATCAACCCACACTGACCATCATGACGAAGTATGGTCAAACATTCCCAGATGACCCGATCCAATGAGTGACATGGGAGGCCTTGATCCAAAAGTGGATGGACAAATGGCAATAATAAAACAGTACTCTGTGTATCAAAGGCAGTATTTGACTTTAGTCTGTCAGCTGCTGATTGAGCAAATATTAAGTCATGAGATCTCAGGGTAGATATATATATATATTTTCCCAAACTTATATGATATTTATTTTAAATTGTGTGCTATAGGTCCCGGCCTTTCACCTACATTTCTCTATTTGGAGGGCAATCATTTAGGTCCACATTGGGAAACTCACTCGACTTAGGTTCAAAGCGAACCATAAACATTAATCTCGGGGCTATGTTTTAAACAGAATGTGCCACGTGTACGTGCGTGTACTGGACCCAATGTTCACAAGCATAAACAAACGCATCTCAGCTATTATCTTAATTTGGTTAAGGTTCATATCGTATTGTGCAACATATAAGCCTGATATTTTCTAGGACCTACACACACTGGAAATAAGGCCATAATTTACTGGGTTAAATAAACCTAACATTTATTTTGCATATATTATCATGAGCTATACTCTATCCACGACTGGATGAAGGCCTTCCCATGCCATTGCCATTCCCTCATGGTCCCGTGATGCTACAATTCCACCATACCCTTGCATACAAACTGATATCGATGTTTGCACGGTGGATTTGTCCTTTCGAACGTATTCTGTCCTTTGGCTCCCATTCCGTCACAAGTCTTGACTTCTGGCCACCATCCTCAACCAAGCCACCTTACTTTTCGTAACAATTAATGTGATGTGCTTTTCATTTATCCCCCTTAATGTGTTCATTTCTTGTTCCAAAAGATAATTCCCAGAATGCAATTCATACATGAAGTATATAAGCTCAATTAAAAATGTATATACACATGATCAGTGGTGGTTATTATTATTCTGAAACCATTGTTACTATTATACAGTATATTATGAAATGTATACGCTGTATATGTTGTCGCAAAAGAGGAGACCACGTGAAGCCAGCATGCGTTAATTCAATGGTTTTTAGCCAATAGACATACATGAAACACCACCCTGGTGAAAAACATGTACCAAAATAGGTTGATGGTTTGAAACGTAATGTATGCGTTTCTGTTTAAAATGCGGTATTTATCTGTCAACCTATGCGGTTCCTAATTTGTAGATTGGATGTGTATTTTGAAACAAATAAAACATTTATATTGGTGTGGGTGCAGGCCTTCATCCAGCAGTCGATTGACAAATGGCCGTACAATTATTGCTATTGTCGTATTATATGATGTCATTTAAATGTAACTGTATAAACTGTTTATTGAAATTACCAGTCTGCCCTGCTGACGAAACGTCTCGGATTTTTTTGTTGCACAAATCACAGAGTGTGCATTATTGTATCACGACATCCCAGAGCCCACGCAAGTGCCCCCTCGTGTAAAAGAAACAGGGCTGGTGCATGCGTCGCAATGGATGTTCATTTAATCTCCTGGTGCAAATAAAGAATACAACTGCTACATTGACTCCTCCTTGCCTTCTCTCACCCACCACTTCCCTCGCTTGCGTGAGTCACCGACCGACCTTCCTCCCTAGGGCTGTGGGGTGTTACTGGAGTTCAGAATCAAAGCTCCTCCCCCCCATCGTTCGATGGGACGGATGGGAGGGCTCTGATGCTGTGGATGGGAGGGCTCTGATGCTCCGACGGTTGAGTTCAATGCGGGGAGGGGGGAGGAGTGTTGTGTGTGCGGTTTGAAGTTGCGGAAGGATGCTGGCAAGTGATGTGATGACGCTGTATGGCTTGTGCTGTATGAAGAAGTCTCATCTTATCCAGAACGCACTTGCTGTGCCAATACGAAACGTAACTCTTGCAGCTGCGGTGGCTATGTGTAAACCCGTCGCAGGCCACGGCTAAAAATGCGAGTTTAATAAAAAAAACTCGATGCTGCATTGAAGACGGTCAGTATACAATGAGTGCTTTAAAAAGAGAAAATGGGTAATATTTTTAACGTAGGATTCTACATCGCAACATTGTCACCGTGTAAGTCCAAACGGTGGCTGTTTCGAAAAACGTATACAAAAAAATACAACACGCTACATAGGTTTTATTACCATTGAGAGGGCAGGATTATCTCAACGTTTTAGCTTACTGGTCAAAACGTTGAGATATGCCTAAAAATGTAAGGAATTGTTTAAGTGTACATCATCATCATGGCGATCCACAGACAGATAGACCCAATTCAGGAATTGTTTAGTTCTAAAGAAAGAGTCTTACTTGCTGTATGGCCTTACCGTATACACGATATAATAATTTACCTACGTGACTTTACCGAAAGAACCAAAGAGTATGGATTCCTGCAGTTACGAAAGCTTCAAATCAAGAATAACACAGTCCATTGAGTGTGTTCAATACAAATTCTAATGATGTTCTACAAGAGTGTACATGGTCCTGTCTTGGCAACGTAATAATACATCATCATTATCCGTAGGTTCACCACTGCACATTTCGACATTTTTTCACGACAACATCGCAGTGTTGATGAGCCATGAACTTCATGAAGCCTCGCCACTGCCAGAGGGTTCGTCATACACCGAAACGGCGTGCACCCCCCCCAGCCCCCCCGGTGATGGTGGCGACGTGGCATCGACCCGAGCCATCCTCCGCCCGCTCCACGTGGCCGTGACACGGGACATCACGCGGCAAGGATTGCCACGTGGGCCACGCCACGACCTTGCTCCTCCCCCACCTACTCACACCACATCATGTGACCTTGCTTCGGTCCGCTTCCCCACATGACTGCAGACGCGTGTGGACATGTATGGGCGATGGGAGGCGATGGGAGTGTGTTGTGAGAGCTTCGATTGCATTGCACCGTGTGGCACGTGCGTCAGCGGGTTGTGATTGCGTTGAACGCGTGTCCCATCCATTCGGGTTGCAATGGAAACATTCACAGCGTGTCGGCGGCGGGGTTAAAGGGCATGTGTGCGTTTCATGTTGCGTGTGGCAGGCAATATGTTCAGGAGCTAAAATAGCAATGTCGAATTATGATAGCCAAGATGAAAATGTTCATTACGCGCACGCTCGTGTGGCTGATAATTTACTCCGAACCGTGTTCCGTCGTAATGAGACACTTAATGTTGATGTATTACGATGAATCATATTGTTCTATTGTGAATCGCTTCCGTCCCGTCAACGTACGACTAGGTCAGTTTATTTTTCGCACTGAAACAATTAATATTCTGTTAGTCCAGCAGGCACCGTCATTCGTTCGGGGCGACTGCCGCAGTGTGAACGGTGAGCACACTGTGGAAGTTCGATCTCCGGGGCGCGGCAGTAGAAACAGTGTGCTCGCCACTGTGTCCAGCCAGCAGTTTGTATGGGAGTACAAGGGGCCGTCCATAAATGACGTCACGCTATTTTGGACGATTTTTGACCCCCCCCCCTTCGTCACACGACGTTACAAAAAGTCAGACCCCCCCCCCTCAAATATGACGTCACAAAGCTCTGCCCCCCCCCCCCCAAAATAAAACATGCTTAAAATCGCTTTAAACTATTGTCATTGTAGTGCGTATTTAATGTGGCGCTGCACTCTGATGTTGTAGGAGAAAAAATATATTAAAACGTCTATTTAATTAAGTAGAACGTGTCTATATTTATTTAAAGTTGCGAATTTTCATGTGAAGTCACATTTCTCACCGCCCCCTCGTCACACATCGTCACAAATGTCTGACCCCCCCCTAGGTGCGTGACGTCATTTATGGACGGCCCCCAAGCACAGAGCCAGTCGTTTGGGTGGGGTACAATGTGGGTATACGCAGTGCCGGATTAAGCTAGTGTTATAAAGGGGCCCTAAATTTTTAAAAAGACACACATATTAAAACACATTTTTTACTTGCATAGTAAAGTAATTGTATTTTTTCATTTGCTATACAGCCAGATAATACGACAAATCGCTAACCTTAAACACCCAGTCGTTCATAATAGTTAAAGGCAGTATAGTACTATAGTAATAGAGCAAGTGCAGAATCACTAAACCGGAATTGATAGCTTGAAACCATTTAGCGTGGGGCCCTTGAAAGTGCAGGGCCCGTAACTACTACATATGCACTACATATGTACTACATATGTAGTAGCTACTTGTGCAACTATGATCATCCGTTTTGCCCAGCGTGGAAGAGTAGGCCAAAAAACGTCTCGCTCCGCGAAGCTGGGAGACCCTTATGCCAGCTAAACCCGGCACTAACCAGCGTGGTGAAGTATAGCACAACGTCCACCACCAACGCCTTCATCCAGCAGTGGAATGACGAATGGCTTATACATATAATACCACTACCAACTCCTGTCCATCTATAACACGCAGCGAAAGTAAACACTCTGTACACCCCCGCCGCACATACGACAATCGATCCTTTTGTATATAAAACTGCGCTTCCTCTTTCACTAAAGCAACTTCGTCTGCGAGTGGTGGGGTACAATGTGGGTACTCCCACCACCCCCACTCCACCACCACCCCTATCGCTCCCCACCACCACCACCACCCGTCACGCTTGGGGAGGCGTCGTGGGTGCGCAGTGCTATTCATATTCAACGCACGCGCTCCCCTCGATCTTCCTCGCCACCACCACCGCCACCCCCTTCCATGCTCCCTTCACATCTCGAGCCAACCAACCAGAGGAGCGGAGATCGGCACACCCTCCGAACCCAACCCACATGCTCGCCCTGCCTCCCCACGTTTGAATGTTACGGGGTGGGTCGCGGTGGTGGGGGTGGATTGCCTTAGTCTGGTTTTTTGCGAGCGGTGTGGAGCGGATGCAATTTGGGAGGAGCTCGAGGCTTGGTTTGAGTCGCGTAACGAAGCTCGGGGAGGTTGTCCCGGGTTTTTGTTTTTAGAGGAAGAAGATCATCCCAACAGCAAGCACGGCGTTGACTTCCTTGGTGTCCATCCATAGCAGCAGCAGCAACAGCAGCAGCAGCTTATTCTATTGCCATTCGCAAAGGCTGCGTTGGCATTGCTACGGCTGGGAATAGACGCACAGCACTGGTAGAGAGAGAGACACACAGAGACACAGAGAGAGAGACACAGAGAGAGACACAGAGAGACACACAGAGAGACACGCACACAGACACACAAAGAGAGACACACACAAAGAGAGACACACACAACGAGAGAGACACACAACAAACCCGTAGGGGAGAATCGATATATTGTGTATCGCTTTAACAGTTGTTGTAACGATGGCGAAAGGCGAGGGTAAAGGTGCCGACAGCAGTAACAGCGGAAGCGAATCATCCCTGTCTGAGTCCAACCTGCTCAACCAAGAATCTTGCAAGGTTAGCGACGTCCACGGATTGCACTCGTTTCATTCCACATCCATCCCTCGGCGTGCACTGGTGCCTCACCCCCACCCTCTCTCTCTCTCTACCCCTGTGCTCATCACTGCTTCGTGTGCGTTCCGAACACAGTTTGTGTAATTCGCGTGGTTCATTCATTCAAGCGTCGGTTCATTCATTCGATCGACACTCACTTGGCCCGTTTGCGAATCGCTCCGCGTCTGATTCGTTCGCTGTCTGTAGACTCCGTTCCTTTGTTCATTCACCGTGACATCCGTTCATTCATTACGCTTAGAAATAAGTGTTACGTGGCAGTGACTGAGCTTGCGTGAAGCTATGTGTGTGTGTGCGGGTGTACACTTCATGTGTCCATGCGTGTGTTGTGGGTGTCCGTGTGACAAACCGGGCAACCCGCAGTTCGATTCCCGCTCACGGTCCTGGGCCTCCCCCCTAGGTCGACTCGGCCTCAAATGAGTTCCCGGTGCGGTGTGTGAATATCGCCACTGGGGAGACAAAGGCGGCCGGGCGTGGTTGCTGGCCACCAATAGGCTCGTGCCGGCATTCATTCGGTGCTGCTCGCTAACAGCACTTGCCCCAAAAGTCTGTTCGAGGCTATACTGGGGATCTTTGTCTTGTGTCTGTGTGACACGTGTGTGTGTGTGTGTACGTGTCTATCTGCGACGTGTGTCGTACGTATGTATGTGTGAATTTGTGTGTGTGTACGTACATGTGACGGGTGTGTATGTTTGTTTTGTGTCTGCGTGCATGTGTGTGACTTTCGTCTGTGCGTGTCTGTATGTATGTATGCGTGCGTGACTTTTGTCTGTGCGTGTCTATGTATGCATGTGATGTGTGTTTGTGTCTGTATGCACGTGTGATCTGTCTGTGTCGATGATTTGTGTGTATACATGTGTAAATTGTGTGTGTGTGCATGTGTAGACTGTGTGTCTGTATGCATGCATGTGTGATATGTGTGTATGTATGGATGCGTGATCTGTGTCTTTGTGATCTGTGTGTGTGTGATCTCTTTATGAATGTTAGTATGTGTCTGTGTATCTCTGTCCTTAATATGTGTGTAAGTGCGTGTGTCGTCTGTGTATGTATGTATGAACTGTGTGTGTGTTGTGTGAATGAATGAATGGGGTTTCCTTAGCCTGCCTAGACACGGAGCTTAACGCTCCACTTTCTCCTTCCTCGCTATATTCTTTTGCCTTTGTAAGTAAAAAAAACCACAGCTCAACAGCTGAAGTTTAAGAATGCAGTTTGGTTTGGCTCAGCGTGCATCCATCTGACTTGCGTAACACGTGGCGTGCTACCCATTCATAAAACACTTTGTAATACCTACTGGGAGTTGTGTAATCACGCTCGTGGTGTGTAGTAACATGCAAGATATCAGCGAGAAAAATAATAATAACATTAATCGTTATGCGTCTTAGTTGTATGTGAATGAACCAAAACAGAGCATACACACAACAGAACACACTAAAGCTGCATCAATACATACACGGACACATCAAACGTACGTAAGACACCTCGCAAATGAACATGCTCCATTTGAAGGGACAATCTAACTAATATTGCTAGGACAAGTGATACACAGTATACACACAGACACACAAAGTCGAACATAGACATATCAGCAGCATCGAATTAATTAACTGAACACACGTATGTACATTATAGCTTACACATGGAACTCATTATCTGCATACAAAAATCGACCAATGTGTAATGAAGAAGAGCCATTTCCCGAAACGTCGCCTGTTAGATATATTCTTTCAAGGCAGCATCAGTGGTATAATTGATGAATGCGATTTTCCTTGTTTGGGCTTGTGCATCACCGCCAACAGAGCAGCAGGAGCAGTAGCAGCATCGCCAAATAATTCGTACAGTAATGGAACAGAGCGTTGCTCCATCTTCATACGTTGCCTTGTCACAGCCTTGCAGTGCGGTGGGGCAGCAGGTCCCGTGGTTACGTGTATCGGCAACATCGCTTTATCAAATGAGCCTAGACAGCCACTGGCATTTTTGGAGCACAAGGAGAGGCTGATGCGTACGTGTCACATGTGAATCCAGAGTGGCGGGAGAGCTATGCTGAAGTACATACTACTTGGGATTGATGTTACGATTGTTATCCTGTCCTGTGGCTCCTATCCATGGCATCGCGCCTCTTCAATAAAGTACCAGGGAAAATAAAAAAAAATGACTGTCTCACGGTTTGAAAGTAGAGAACAAAGTTAAAGTTGCCTCCCCCTGATTTTTGTGGTGGTCCAAAATGGAAAACGTTGAGTTTGGAATATTTCCAGTGATATAGACCCGCAAATATGTGTGCCAAATCTCAGCTGTGTAGTCCTTTTTGGAAGGTTGTTTGAATTGGCATCAGTCGCTCGCTCGCTCGCTCGTGCGCTCCCAGCTGTATCGGATCTCAAATATTATTTTTCAAATCAAATTAGGATTTACTTGAGTCACTCGCGATCAAGCCATATATGATATCCTGTTCGGTGGAATGTTTAAAGTGTAGCTACCTTCAAATACTCCAGTTTGTGTACTTCACATGTGGGGTACTATTTTGGTAATACCTACGTGTACAGTTTACACTTTATATTTCAAATCTTTTATTTAACTATAGGCTATAGAACTAATTGCTGAACAAATAATGCGGCGTTTTAGCTCAGCGTCTTCGCATACATACCCATACCCTTTGAATATTAACCTTTGAATATTAACGCAACAACATTTAGTGTGACGGCTGACCGATCCTCTAAAACACACGTCTATGGATTATAAACATTTACCCAATTTAATAGAATCTCCTAATTTTCAGATATCTTTGCAAGCCTGGGAGAGCAGGCGTAAATGTGGAGGGATTGTCTAAAAGTCCGTCAAGCTGAGCAGGCCTTTCTGGCAAACAGTGGCTCGAGCAAAACATTTGCAGGGGTTCCACTTTGGCCCTCTTATATAAAGCCCTCCACATTCTGCATATACATTGGCGACGTGGCCGCGGGCACGCAGCAATGTTGAGCCCCCGTTGGCGGCGGTCTTTAACATCGTCACGCCGGCCCGGGCCCTTCGCTTTGAGCCACGAGACATTCCATTCGTGTCATGGAAACATGGAGCTCGGGTGCGAAGCACTGGCTGACGTACAGGACGCGACGTAGGAAAGTGCCCGCGCCAACGACGCTTGAAACACGTTGGGGTGAGCGGGGGGGGGGCTACCTAGAGACGAGGGGCAAGCGCTGCATAAACTCAATGTCAAACAGCTGATCACAGTAAACTAAACTACTAAACTTTATATATTTATTTTACCTATGTAGCTGTATTTCAGAAGCGACCTGGCTATCAGAAATGATGGCTCAACGGGGAGTGGCTTTGTCGAGTGGAAATTTCGAGCAGCCAAATACACGCGTTGATTCTAAATATGGAGGGCAAAAATTGGAGGACCCGCAAAAAATAATCAACGCGACCACGGCGAGAACACGCAAACTCTAAATATACAACGAGCGCTGGGATCAAACCCACGACCATCCTGTATATCAGGCAAGTGACTTAACATCTCCGCTCGGCCGAGCGGAGGCGGATTGGGGGGGGAGGGGGGGTCACAACATTTTCAACTTTTTAAATAGGGCTCCCTACATTAATAACAAATGTGTTTATTTAAAAGCCACGTATTCATTCTTTTTCTGGAAAAACTTCACCAAAACACATTCACGGGCCGTCACACGCACCCACGTCCCCATCTTGGACTGAGCACCCACCGTGACTTTGGGCTCGGTTAGCACGTGGGTGTGGAACAGGCTGTACAGAGATCATGGTATATAAGGTGCTGTGGGGGCGGGGACTCTGATTGCTTATCTAAACACGGTCGAGCCTGCTGACACTGAACATCGACTCGCCCGTGCTGGACATCTGTGCAAAATAACTTCATAGCTCATCGGATTCCTCCGGTCTAAATGGAAAAAAAACCTATTGTTGCTTCACTGACCACATGTAAAAAAAAATTGATATGATGTATATGAATTCACCAAGAAGAAAAAATAATTCAATTATTCACCCACGTGATTTTCATGTTACATGCCGAATCCCAACTTGGCGTGTGAAACACACATTTTCAGGATCAAGCACACTCAGACCATATTTAGATACATTCCAAAGCATATACACAAAAAAGGCCCAACTTGAATGCACGTGATCTTTTATGTTTTCACAAAGTAGCAATTCCATAAGTGAGCTTCACATCAGCGGCAGCTGTTGAGCGTGGAGCAGGCGCTGGGATTGCACTTGGCCCCACTGGCTAGGCTTCCCATTGGCTAGGCTGCCCGCTGGCTAGGCTTCCCATTGGCTAGGCTTCCCATTGGCTGGGCTGCCCACTGGCTAGGCTGCCCATTGGCTAGGCTGCCCATTGGCTAGGCTGCCCACTGACTAGGCTTCCCATTGGCTAGGCTTCCCACTGGCTAGGCTTCCCATTGGCTAGGCTGCCCACTGGCTAGGCTTCCCACTGGCTAGGCTTCCCATTGGCTAGGCTGCCCACTGGCTAGGCTTCCCATTGGCTAGGCTTCCCATTGGCTAGGCTTCCCATTGGCTAGGCTTCCCATTGGCTAGGGCTGCCCATTGGCTAGGCTTCCCATTGGCTGGGCTGCCCACTGGCTAGGCTTCCCATTGGCTAGGCTTCCCATTGGCTAGGCTTCCCATTGGCTAGGCTGCCCACTGGCTAGGCTTCCCATTGGCTAGGCTTCCCATTGGCTAGGCTTCCCATTGGCTAGGCTTCCCATTGGCTAGGCTTCCCATTGACTAGGCTTCCTATTGGCTAGGCTTCCCATTGGCTAGGCTTCCCATTGGCTAGGCTTCCCACTGGCTAGGCTTCCCATTGGCTAGGCTGCCCACTGGCTAGGCTTCCCATTGGCTGGACTGTCCACTGGCTAGGCTGCCCACTGGCTAGGCTTCCCATTGGCTAGGCTTCCCATTGGCTAGGCTTCCCATTGGCTAGGCTTCCCATTGGCTGGACTGTCCACTGGCTAGGCTGCCCACTGGCTAGGCTTCCCACTGGCTAGGCTTCCCACTGGCTAGGCTTCCCATTGGCTAGGCTTCCCATTGGCTAGGCTTCCCATTGGCTGGACTGTCCACTGGCTAGGCTGCGCACTGGCTAGGCTTCCCATTGGCTAGGCTTCCCATTGGCTAGGCTGCCCGCTGACTAGACATGCCCAAGAGCCGGTACTGGGCGACAAGATGTGAAGGGGGGGGGGTGACTCATTTAATTTCTTGCACCACAGCCGCATGCCAACCACGCAATGCCCAACGTTTAACAACTGGTTGATATGACGTTTGTCGGATGTGTACGTCTGTCATCGTGCGTGCCACCCTGTCAATGATGTTAATGACTCTCACAAGCAGTAATCCGCGTGTGTTTGTGTGTGTCCGTTTGTGTCTTTGTGTGTGCGCGTGCTCGCTAATGCCAATGTCGCAGGAGCCCAAGAGCACCAAGCTGTCTGTAATGAGCAAGATTTGCTTCGGGATTGGTGGCGCCCCTTACCAGATGACCGGCAGCGCCATCGGATTTTTCTTTCAAATATTCCTTCTTGACGTGGCGCAGGTAACGGAGCACGCACGGTGCGGTTCGGACGCACACACTTGCACACACTTACGCACACGTGCACACACTTACACACACGTGCACACACTTACACACATGTGCACACACGTGCACACACTTACACGCACGTGCACGCACGTGCACGCACTGACGAATGCAAAGATCCCCTGTGTAGCCACAACAGGCTGTTTGGGGCAAGTGCTGTTAGCGAACACCATCTCGCGCGCGCGCGCATGCGCAGACACGCACGGTAGAGCTACCAATAACGCACAACAGGCGCGTCGTTACATGCTCATTAATGGAGTTGGTCAAACATCCCGATGTAGGATCGCAGAGCTTGGGCGATTGTTGGCGTCGCGGTTCTGGCCGCCTTCCCTCTTCGTCTGCGGTTTCCCGCGCCCCATTGCGACAATATGTCGGCGTCACAAATTGTGCGGGTTCCGATCTGCGATTTGCATGAGCGAGCAAGTACACAAATATCACATTGTGTTATTGATGTAAAAAAATAAGAAGTGGCTTTACCTCCCTTCTGGCAGTGTTGAGATGTTCCAATGCCAAATGGACACCTATCACAACAAGGGATCGAGTCTGCATGAATCACACATGCCTGTGGTAAAGCATGCAAACTAACGTGCTTTGGTAATGTACTCGTTGTCCTTGAAGCTGATTGGCCCATACCATGTCTGTATTTGGTGTGTGAACATCTTCAAAACTTCGTGTCTTACTGTCAGACATTGGACATCTTGATTATTATTGATATCAATCCTCCATTCTTGGTCTTAACCTTGCCGGAAAATCGCAGAGCTGTAACCAGAAGCGTCCTTCCGGATCGACATTCAGGACAATGCTGAAAAGGATGTGACTCAGGAATGATGCAGGGATTTGCGTAGGTGTGGGCTTATCCGTATCTACGGGTAGAGCTGTCTCCACACTCAGGGGGATGATAGAAATGGAGAGAGGAGGAGAGCGAGACTAATACAAAGACAAAGATCCCCCGTATAGCCTTAACAGACTGTTGGGGCAAGTGCTGTTAGCGAGCACCTATGAAGGCCGGCACTGCACACGAGAGGGAGGGTGGCCAGCACCACGCCCGGCAGCCTTTGTCTCCCTAGTGGCGATGTTTACACACCGCACCAAGTAAAACATTTTAAGGCTGAGTCTACCTAGGGGAGGCCCAGGACCGGTTCTGATAATCGTCACCGGTGTGGGCCTTGAGCGGGAATCGAACTCGGGTCGCTGGGTTCGTAGCGTAGCGCGATAACTGCTACACGAGAGCTCCCCCCATGCACACACACACAGATAAGGACAGAGATGGATAGGCCTGTAGAGAGATAGCCAGAGGTGAAGAGTGAAACACAAAGAGAAGCGGAGAAAGTCATGGGAGCATTCTGATGCACTCATTAACACCCTACTACTGGACACCTTTGAAAAAGAGCTTTATCGCTCATCGGATTCCTCCGATACCGATACAAAAATACATATTCAGATTGCGACACCCGCAAACAAGACAGCATCGCCCCGATTTAAAGCTTTCGTGACTGCAGGGATTCATATTCTTGGTTCTTTCGGTAAAGTCACGTAGAAGGGAAAGATTATTTTATTATTTCATTATTTCCCTTCTACGTGATTTTACCGGAAAGACCCAAGAATATATTGCCTCGATACCCCAGTTTTCCCCCCGCTGGCTCTCAAATCAATCCTGGATCAATTTCAAGATCGCACTTGCCCTCTTCAAGATCCTACAAGATCTACTTCCCTCCACACACTCTCCAACCTCTCTCCTCTCGTCTCACTCTGCCGACCGTTCGTGAACCCTCCATTCCAGCAACCAAGACGTCCTGTTGTCGAAGCACACCCCCCCCCCCCCCCCTGTTCAATATTTGCACTGTGGGAGGTCACTCATTCTTTTCTGATTCACACCCCCACCTCTCCTCTCCTAGTCTCTAACTGCCTCTACAGCCATCCGTGCAGTCAACTGCCTTGCCCCTGTTGTGAAGTCCACGCTCCAATACCTTTTTTAATTTCTTTCAACCGTGACTGGACTGGCTCGTTCTACAAAATAATAATGGCCACTTGTTTTCGCCATTAAGATCCAGTGGGTGTAGATGCTGTATATACACACACACACATCCACATTGTATCGTGTTGAATTGAGAGAAACGTGGACAGGGAAGGAGAAAGATTCAGGTTTACACGCTCTTACCTGTCTTAGACACTGCAACAGACACAGAGAACAACACCGAGAGAAACAGACGCGGGTAAAGACACGGATAGAGACATGAAGAGATGCAGGGGCATTCAGAGAGACGCAATGCAATTCTGTGTCTGTCTCAGACACACTTAAATAGACACAGAGAACAACACAGAGAGACACAGACGTGGAGAAGGATACATTTAGAGACATTTACAGAGAGAATGCAGTACAGTATTGTGTCTGTCTCGGAGACACACGGACAAGAAGGAAGACTTGGAGATAGAGGCCAGAAAAGGGACGGGGGGGTGGACAGACAGAGAGAGACACTCAGAACGTAGAGAGGGTGAGGCATGAGGGCGACGGAGAATGTTAGTGACGCTGCGTACTTTTCCTCCGTAAAGCCAGCTACAACCAGCGGCACGCTGAAACACATCAACAGCAGCGGCACCAGGGCAGCGTGGCCTGATTCCTCCGCTGAGTTTACATCTGCACTGGCTGATGTGAAGCCAAGCCCGCAAGGCATCGTGCCCAGGCGACGTTGCCACCTGAACAAACATTCAGATTCTGAATCTGAAAGTTCACGAGCAATATTCACGAAGTCTTGCTCATGCCCCCTCTGCTTGGCACTCCTATCGTGTTTTTTCTACGATTTGTCGTTGTTAGCTTTCTGACCCGCGCCTGGTGGACATCCGTGAAAAAAGAGCTTTATAGCTCAACGGATTCCTCCAGTGTAAATCAAGATTCTGACTCTCTATCAGCCAAGGCAGTTGTAATTATGACACGTGGTATTTTTTTTGGGGGGGCGAGCTTGATATTAATAATTATGTATTTACAACCTTTTGCCAATTCACTGCTGGGTGAAGTCCTCCCCTCGGCGTCTCGGTCATGGGGGTTTTTTTTACCATACTTCACCATGCCGGTCGGCCTGTGGGGTTGGGGAAAGTGGTGGGCAGTAGTGGGGGGGGGGGGCAGGGTTGGCGTTGTGGGAGATCCGGGGCTGGGTTCAAATGTCACTCGCACCACTGTTGTCCGACACTTCACGTGGCCTTGAGGTGCACGTAGCCTGGCACAAGCGACGTGGCGACGTCACCGCGGCCTTTGTTGTTACAGGCTGCGGATGAAGCTCAGGTCGCTGGGTGAATAATGTGACGAAAATAGTCGTTTAAGAAACGCAAAATAAATGCTGTCCGGTCACAATGCGTTCATTAGATACACGTTAAGGTCTCCCTTGAAGTGGTTGAACTCAAGGTTTTGGTTCACTGCGCCACCGCTCCATACCCCGGAGGTTTATCGGTGACGCTTGATGTACGTAAAAAAAAATCACAAATATCCAGCCGCCACCCCACCACCTGCCAACCCAAAGATTTATACAGTACCTCTGAAGATTTTTGCCACTTTTAAAGTTCATCTCAGCAGAAATGCAATTGTGGTTACATTCTAGATTTGAAGCTTTCGTGACTGCAAGGATTCATATTCTTAGGTTTTAGCTGTATCACTTGATACAGCTATCGTGCTGTGACGGTTCCACCTGAAGACGGAAGCTTGTGTTGCCTCCAAAACGTCGTAATTTTTATTTTATTTTACGTTTATTAATTTTAATTTTTTACCTACGTGACTTTACCGAAAAAACTTAACAATATGTGGTTACATTTCCACATTTGATGTTCCAAATACACTTATTTAAACAATTTGTATATATTTCTGGTCAATTTCAGTTTCTTAGGCTAAAGTTACACAGCGTCGAATATATTACGCGCAGCCGATGCAAATAAAAATCTCATGTAAATTTTAACAATGAGTAACGCACCCTGAGGCTAATTAGAATGCACAAGACGCACAAACCAAGGTGGGGGAACCATAAGATACTAAGATTACGAAGGAGACTTCGTTTCTTGGCGCCACGGTGGCGAGATGTTAACTACCTCGCCTGGTATGCAGGAGGTCATGAGTTCGCTCCCGACTATGATGCCAGCTGTATATTTGGAGTTTGCATGTTCTCCCTGTGGTCATGTGGATTTTTCTCCGGGTCCTCTTGTTTTTTCCTCCACATTTAGAGACGTGCGTTTAGAATATTTGGCTGCTATACATTTCCACACGTGATAAGCCACTTCGTTGAGCTTTCATTTGTGGCTTTCATTTGTGGCTATACAGCTCAGTGGGCCTTACCTGGTAAAAAAATAATTAAGTTTTTTAGTTATTTGTTAAACCAGGTGAGAACTAAAGTGAGCAGGATGAGTCTCGTTGCAAGCGTGACTTGGGGGCATCAGTTTGCCAGTAGGGGGGCGGTGGCTGCATCTGCTGCTGCTGTGTGATCCCAATTGAGTAAAGTGCGATAGAAGTTTCCAATTTTCTGGCAAATTCTAACCCTGATGCCGCCGACACGCAATGGCCGACCCTTGCTCTCGACTTTAGGGGAATCCTTAAGGTTCGCTGTGAGTGAAGCGGACGGCGAGTAGTATTATTATAATTACCACTACGGTCAATACGCCGCACTGCTGCAGTATTGACCAGGGCGGCCTCTAGATTTGAACCACGAAGCCCCATAACAACGAATGGCACCACAGCCAGACCGAATTGTGCCAGCCGCTAAACTACCACTCTCCATATACATACATACTGATACGCGCACACACGCATAGCTCATGTGTCCACGTCCCATTCTTGTAGACTCGCACGCACGCACATGTACGCACGTAGACGCACACTCCAGACATCACGTGACACGGTGCCGTCACACGTCTAGCACTTGTCTAAACGTCGCCGTGCGTGTGTGTACACGCGTGTGCGTGCGTCTCTCCAGCTGAAGCCGTTCTACGCGTCCGTGATTCTGTTCGCGGGGAGAGCGTGGGACGCGCTCACGGACCCCGCCGTGGGCTACTTTGTGAGCAGGAGCCGGAGGACGCGCTACGGAACGCTTCTGCCATGGTGAGCCCAAAAACAACTCTCTCTGTCTCTCTCTCCTTGCGTGCATCTCATCACAGCGGTATCCATCAACCTCCAGGCCACCCTCTCCTTTCTTTTCCTTCTCTCTCTCTCTTCCGACACTTGCCTTTCCGTTGCCTCTAGTTTTCCAGAGCTCACAGCAGAGGGCATCTATGGCATAGCATGGCGTGATGTTAAACTACCTCACCTGGTATGCAGGAGATCGGTGGTTCTACCCTGACCCTGATGCCTGTATATTTGGAGTTTGCATGTTCTCCCCGTGGTTGCGTGGATTTTTTTTCTCCGGATCCTCTGGTTTTTCTCTCGACATTTAGCAAACGTGCATTTAGATAATGTTGCTGCTATATATGTCAACGTGATAAGCCACTTTGTTGAACTATCATTTGCGGTCAGGATTATTCTGATTAATAATAAGCTAATAGCTCCGTGGGCTTTACCTGCTAAGATAAAACAAATATTTTTACTTAACTTTCGTGCCTGTAGGAATTCATATTAATATATCTACGTGATTTTACAGAAAGAACCAAAGAATATTTTAAAAATTGTTTTATTGTATATTTGTTTACCTTTCCTATACTTTGCACTCCTATCGTGTTTTGTATTGTCTGTTGTTGTAATGGACACCTCGAAAAAGAGCTTCATAGCTTATCGGATTCCTCTAGTATGAATAAATATTGTGATTTTGATCTACCGTACTTTGCCACACAAATGGGTCAGGGAGTTTCACTAACCCTTGCCTCTTAGAGTCCCAGGTCACAGATTCTCATCACCACGCCCATTAATGCCCACTGCCCAACATCCCATGTACAGTATGTACGCATGTTGAACTTCTTTCACACCGTACATAGCCGACGGTGCCAATCGGAGGTGCCCGGGAAGATTTAACGCGAGTTCAAATGAAAGTTCATCCCGGTTGCGTTGATAATTGTGCCCTTCTGGTTCTGTTGACTGCCCTCGATGTTATTGTTGTTTAAAAAGTAGATCGTATAAAATATATATACGCGCGTGTGCGTGTGTCTGGGTGAAATTGCAGCTCAGCGGTTAGCGCACTGTGTGATTAATGCCAGGGCGATTACGGTAACTTCGCCGACACCTCTGTCACTAAGCCCCTCGTTCGAATTGCAAAAATGTCACCGGGAGAGACAAACGAGGCTGAGTTTACTGAATTACGCGGGCACTAGGATCGCTGCCAAGTGCGTTCAGGTTTTTTTCTCTCTGCTTCTCTAAGCCGGAGGAGCGATTGTGTTGCCCTGTGTGTTGCAATTCAATACGTAAAATGCTACTGGGTGAGCACCCGCATTAATTAAACGTTCAATTACCGCATCAGCAATCGGTTTGCATTAAAAAAATACGTATTTCTGTACAATACATAGCGTATAGGGTGCAGCGATTAGCACGCCACGCTATGAACCAAGCAGCTCGAGTTCAATTGCCAGCCGCCGTCTGTTTCGAGTGACCTGGGCGAGTCCCCTTCACTCACCCACACTGACCAGCGTGGTGAAGAGTGGTCAAGTAATCCTCACGATCAGTGTAGCATGGGAAGGCTTTCAACCGCCACTGGATTGATGAATGGTTTAACAATTTGAACATAATTCGTGTATTTAAAAAAAAAGATATACGTTGACCAACAATTTTCATTTGTACTGGTGTGAAGTCGTCACGTGTTCTAACATGCCCCGCTCTTTATCTCTGCCGCTATCGTCTGATGCACAATTGTATTATTGCTAAAGAGCGCCGTTGAATATCTTGTCTCGTACGGATTTAGTGTGTAGGTTAATAATACGGCCCTATTTCGATCTGTACAAAGGTAAGGAGGAGACGGTGACGATGATGCTTTACCCACTCCACTCGGTGCGAGTTGGTTAAGCGAGCGGGACCCCCAGGACTGGTTCGGATTTAGCTCGCCGCTGACGGTGATCGTGACGACAAATTGAACTCTGGTTACCGGCTTCAAAGCAAGGCGTGCTGAACGATGCAGCAATACTCCGCCCCGGTGAATCGCGTTCCTGAGCCATTTTAAACTTGTTAAAGCGTAATGGTAATTAAAAAAATTATATAAATAATGTGTGTTTCAAATCACGTTTCAGAACCGGAATTTCGTTTGCGTTTTGCCCTACTTGCGTGTCAAGTCAGGTCTGTCTGAGAAAAAAAAATCAGCTCTCCTTATTGCGTCATCAAACAGAGGCCAACCTTGTCTGGTGTGGCAAAGAGTTCTGTGAGATTCTGTGAGATCTCCTTCCACGGGCCAGTCTCGAACGTGGGGCGATGGACTCGCTCAGCTAGATTTGGTGATCCCCTGACATGATGACGTCCGTAACACAACATTAGCATGCGATTGGGGAAAACTAAAAAAAAGATTTTTTTTTTTTAAACGTGAATGCACAATTGCCGCATTGAGGCGATCTATGCGAGAGGGACGCTCGCAACAATTTCGGTGCCATTTGTGTTCTGTGGAGGGCATGGGGCCTGGGAGGTGGGGGGGAGGGGGGGGATCGTTTGCAACTGAGATGAAGGGAGCACCTCTGGTCTGGTTGTGTGGCGAGTCTGGCTGCTGGTCGAGAGGTGTGGCTTGGCAGCTGTGATTGGATCCAGCTGGGGTGGTGTGATGCCGTGTGATGCCGCGGGGGCGTTCGTGAGTGCGTGCGTGCACCGGCGAGCCACGACGATGATGATGCACGGATGCATGCGATGGTCTCGCCATTGCGAAGACAAATCATGACTCACAGTCGACACTGAGGATGTACACGGGGCGATAAAAAATAATCATCTCCGTAACCTAAAATATAAACACGAAATACCGATCACTCGGTCTGTCAGGAAGCGAATAGCAAATGTCAATTCCCATTTTCCAGCGCAGACATATATACGTAGTCTGTCAATTCTGTGTGTGTGTAGCGGTTACCATGCTGTGCTGCGAACCCGGCGACCCGAGTTCGATTCCCGCTCATGGCCAACACCGGTGATGATTATCTGAACCGGTCTTGGGCCTCCCCTAGGTCGACTCGGCCTCAAATGAGTAGCTGGTGCGGTGTGTAAGCATCGTTACTGGGGAGACAAAGGCGGCTGGGTGTGGTGCTGGCCAACCATCCGCTCGTGTGCCATGTCGGCCTTCATAGGTGCTCTATTAAGGCTATACGGGGGATCTTTGTCTTTTGTTGTGGGTTTTGCAGAGCTGAGCCTGGAAAAATATGCGTGTTTCGATACGAAGGTGATTTTATCAAAAGGTTCCTTGAATAGAATGATAAATTATCGAATTATAACAACATTACATTTACGATTAATGCAATGAACAAACGCAAATTAATCGAACGCAGAGATGGCAATCGGTGCTGAAAACGGGCGCATTTTAAATGTTCCAAATGGAGTTGAAAAAGGGACAACATTGAATGTGCAGAGCCCCACGGTAATGTGAGCTATTATCCACCCGCAGAGCCTCCTAATTATCGACACGTCAATCGAAACATCAAATGCCAAAGCCTTCGCGAACATTTCAGAAAAAGCCTTTCGGTAGGCCAATAAAAAAAGCAAGGGCTATGCCAATTATTTTATTCCGTGAAGAGTACCACAGCTGTTACCTGGCTAAGAGAACGATTCTACGCGGAAGGGGAATCATTATGGGGCAAAGACGCTCGGTTGACAATTGCCCATCGTGACACGTTACACGATTGGACGGAGATTTGTCGTGACGCAGATGAACCTGTGGAAAACGAGCAAAAACCTTCATTATCATCGTCATGAGCCTTTCTCGAGTAGATTGTTAAATTAATATTGTGTGGATGAATGTAAATAATTCCAATATCATATTTACTTGCCCAGGAAAGCCTCGCTTTTGTCGGAATGGTCCCTGCTACATTGGGTATTGTTTGCCCAATATCCATGAATGAGTGGCACCTGAGATGAAACCAGAGTACGTGGAGAAAGCCCATACAAATTGAGGGGATACCACTAAAAGCACCGCACAGATGGATTCAACAATTAAATCGCTGTACCCACACATCGAGCTCGCTTCGCAAATGGGTCGGGGAGTTTCACAAATCTCTGCGTCGTCATCCACTGACCCTCGCCTCTTGGAGTGCCGGGTCTCAGGTGCCTGACAACGCGCACATGTCCCAACGTCTGTTGAGCGCAAGACCGTAAATCCTGAGCGCTTATTTTCAATCGGCAGGGAATACGCCTGCGAGTGTCACTTATATCTTGATTTGAAGCTTTCATGATTGCAGGAATCCATGCTCTAATGTGCTTTCGGTAAAGTCACGTAGTTAGGAATAAAATAAAAGAAAACAAATCACGACGTTTCGATCGCCTGATGACGATCGCTTGTGTTGCGATTAGAAACGTCGTGATTTGTTCTATTTTATTTCTAGCTTCGTGACTTTACCGAAAGAACCAAAGAGTGTGTCACTTTTATCTTAACGGATTTTATAAAGCGACTTAACCGAAGCGCTTTACAAAGAATTAACAACGGTACAACAGCAACAACAGTACTACAACAGCAACAACGGTACTACAACAACGGTACTACTACAACAGCAACAACGGCACAACAACAACGTGTGTGAATGTAATGGCAAAGATGTGGTGAATTAAATAGATGAGAGGAAGCAGTGGGGGCAGATCTGTGATGATGCGGGAATTTGGTGCAAGCGAAATTGATGACAGTCGATGATGATGGTGAATGGATTGAATTAATTGGGGTTAATAATGAGTGATAGCCGTATAGTGATAATGTGAAGAGGGAACGGTGATGGACGTGGTTATGAGTGGGAGATTAAGGGGGTCGTGGGGTGAGCGGGGGAACAAGAAGTGAGTTGTGAGTGTGCACCAGAAATTGAGTGAACGGAGATGACCGCTTAATGTGGAGGGGAAAGTTTGTTCCAGTGAAGGGGTGGGCGAGAAGAGAGAGGGAGCAAAAGTGTGGATCGAGCACAAGGAGAAGGAGGAACTGAAAGCTCCCGGTATTTGTCCTCGTCGAAGCGTGGCGGGCCGGGGGGGGCCCTCAAAAAGCACGTGGTGAGGGGGGGGGTGCCCACGGCAGTCGCCCCCCGATTCGCCCCCCGATTCGCCCCCCGATTCGCCCCCCGATTTGCCCCCCGATTTGCCCCCCGATTCGCCCCCCGATTCGCCCCCCGATTGGCCCCATAACCCTAGGGGGGATGGCTCTGGGGAAGGAGAGCAGATTTCATTTAGTAAAGCACTGCCAGGGCCGGGGGTGGGGGGGGTGGGGTGGGGGGCCCTAGGAGTTGGTGGCACTACACTCAACATGTGCAGCCCCAGGGAACGGGGGGGGGGGTCGTGCGACCCGCGGCCCCGTAGCCGCACGCGGCTGCTTGATGGCCGCTTCGTGCCGCTGTTTATTGAGGACCGCCGTCTCGTGCTCGCCTTTCATTGCGGCTCCGTGAAATATTGGAGTTTCATTCTTTTTATTTTTACTACTACCGAATTCTCGTTAGCTCGGTTGCCGGACCAACCCTCCCTGGTGTCGCGAAATAGTTGGCGACGGGAAAGCCAGCAGTGGCGGCTGGTGGCTCGGCATGTTTGTGGGGTGGTGAGGGCTCCTCAGTGGGGGTGTGGGAGGACGAAGATGACACCTTGGCCTTGTCACGGGCGCCAAAATGTCTAGCGACGGCTGTCATGCCCACGCATAGAAGGGGGGGGGAGGATAGCTCTCAATATCCACACGGATAGATTCAATAATGTATCGCGTTGCTTGCCACTGCTGCCTGGATATCCTGCAGGCCACACCGCTGCACATGTACCTCGCCAGGGCCAATCCACGACTGGACTGGACACAGGTCACAGCGAGGTGGTCCTGGCTGCTGTTTCACCATATTTCACCACTTTGGCGAGTCCTGGCCGTTGAGGTTGAGGGCCCGGTTTTCACGCGCAAACTCGCGTTTGCCACGGCTGGGAATCAAACTCGGGTCACCGGGGGGGTAATCGTAGAGCGGTGCCCTCACCGCTGTGCCACCACTCCCCCGTCTGTTTTTATTTGAATCCTGGCCTCCTTGGTCTCGCCTGGCGGGTGCCAGGAAAGATGTTAAGGTTGTTTTAATAGCAAAGCACTTTGTTTGAACAAGAAAACATTTCTTACGGCCCGTGTTCAAAGTTGGTTAAAACATACAACGAGCCTGCCAAGGCGTCGTGGGAATTCCCTCGGTGCCTTACAAACCAAACGTGCAGAATATGCCCCCCCGGGATGCACTCATCCATCATTGGCCATGATGCATCCACTGCTACATGAAGGCGCTGACATCTTTCACGATCCTGCTGATTTCATCGCTCCGTCTCCTTTGGCCGGTGTGTGTCATCCTTCCTCCCCCCGCGCCAACCGATTAGCACGGTTTGCTGTGTACGGTGAGAAATAAGTTCGACATACGTGGATGTGGGGGGGGAGGGGGAGGAGAAGGAGGAAATGGCGTGACATGATCACCCCAGAGCAGGTTATATATTTGCTTGAGTAGAAGGTCCCAGTGTGCTTTAAAACTTGACAGGTGATTGCTGGTTTGCGCTGAAGGCTGTGCTGGCTGGCACGGGTGACATAAGGGCATTGACCTTCCTGCTCTGGGGGTAACATAAGGGCATCGACCTTGCCACTCGATGTTAGACGTACAATCGTGGAGAAAGATCAGCTGCGCCGAAGACTGGTTCCGGATATTACTCGCTGCTGACTATCATCCATAATAGAGATGTTTTGGGTTAGATCGCGTAAATATATAAATGTCTCGTTAAAACCCGCCACCACGCGACACAGCCAACTAGTAAGGTTTGTCACGTAAACAGAACGTGCCAATTCGTTACTAGTACAGCACACCGGTGTGTTGGAGAGCCAAGCCACAACATTTACAATCCGAGTACCATGTTTCGCCAGTAATTACAACCAGCTTTATCAGGCGGCATCCAGATTTGTGAAGTCTAACTGTTTTGTTCCTTATATAGAGGCGAAGATGTGGTGACCACATTTCTGCGCTTTTGCGCAAAGTGGAGAGGGGGGGGGAATTGATGAGTCGATGTACATTATGCATGTGCATCATGAATGTGCATTATGCTGACTATTCGCCATGGCCCGCGATCGAACTGGCGTTGATGGGATTGGAAGGGCAACGGGTTCATCACCGCGCCGCCACTCCCGATGCTCGAGACGTACGCATCGGCGCGTCTTGTCGTGCGAGAACCGACGGTGCGAGACGTGTGAAACCCTCACGGCAGCTTTGCTTCCCGAAGCGGCGGTGGGGAGCGAAGGAGACCTTTAGTGGCAGAGGTGGGAAGCCGTGCCCTCTCATTTGAACCAGCCCAGATATTGGTTTCGTTTCATTTTCATGAAGCGTATAATCAGGCCCCCGCCGTGTGTTTGTTTTCTCGGGCGCCCGACGCGAGCTGTGGCCGTGAAACACCCTTCTCTCGCGTAGACTGCGGAAAGTATTGCAGAAAACACATCCCTGCGGAGGGAGCTGGTAGGAACGTTGGGTTGCTCGGTCAATGGCCAGGGTCAACGGCGGCGTGGTGTATTCCGCAAATATGCCCGACTGTGAGGGCGGGCACAAGCCGGCGTGAGTAGGTTAAACGTTGAGTTTTATAAGGGCACCACGGGGTAACCAGCCCCTCCACACCCAGCCCCACTCCTCCCACCCCCCACCCAGTCCCACCCTCCCCACCCAGCCCCTCCCCACCCTCCTCACCCAGCCCCTCCCCCACCCTCGCCTTCCCACCCAGCCCCTTTCTCCCCACCCAGCCCCTCCCTGCACGACGGACACAATAACCCCTGTGGGCTGGTGTAACCAGGAGGTTCCTACCAGTATAATGAGAGTAACAATAGAACAATAATTTATAGCCACGAATCAATCCAGTTCGAAACGAAGACCTCCCCTCGCGTTCAGATATCACTTTTTTTTATGCTGACGTTAGCCATGGTCGGGTATCGAACTCGGGTGCCACCGTCTCCTTGGCGCGGTGGGACGGAGCACTGGGCCTCCCAACCGCTCCACCCATTCATGTTGAACAAGTGATTTTAATTTGAGCGAGATCTGCTTTAGAGAACCACTTGCAAAAACAAACGCCTGTTGCTCTCTCGTGTTTCATTACAACGGGATATTGCATTTTGCGGACGTTTGTGTTGTTTCGGTCGCCTAACCAGAACTTGGCAATTTCCTTCGTCGGCAAATTGTTGGCCTTCGCGAGGCTAAGTACACTCTCGCCGGTCGGAGAGAGGCGGCGCGTGTTACATCTGCTTCCAGAATCTTCCCGCTCGCACACGCCGCTGTGGAGATTCCATTAAGCTTGCCTGCGTCGTGTGGTGGAGGGCCTTCCGACGCAGATCTGGCCCGACGCGTAGGCTGGCTCGCACCGGCAATGCAGCGTTCGGTGAGATCCGGCCCGAGCCACGCAAGCTTGGCGCTGTTCACCGTCCGTTGGCAGTGGTCGCCAGCCAGATGCTGCCCCCCCCAGCCCCCCCCCCTTCCCCACCCCACCAGGGGGTTCCCTTTCACCCTTCCAGGCTGGCTGGGCTGGTGGGAAATTCTGCCGATGCGGCGTTTGCCGAGCGCGATTATTTCTTCTCCTACCGCTCCGTTCGCCGTCGTGGCCGCAGCCTTGCGCAGCGTGGTACAAATATGGGCGCCGGTGTTTCTGCTGACGGGTCGTCTCTGCGGGAGGAGGGGGGGGCGGGCGGCGGGGTGCAGGGGGGGTCATGGATGCATCGTGGCTTTACCCAATTCGGTAATTTGACAGTACTTTTTAACTTTGCGCATCTGCACCGTGACGACGGAGCACGAAGCGCGCCGCAACATCTCCGCCCCTCTACCACCACCTTCGTGCACAGTGCACCGATGCGGCTAACGGCAGTGCGTGTGTGCTCGCTCAGTGGTTGTGCGTGTGCGAACTGGTCCGGCGCGCTGCGCCCCGGACCCGACGTTCCGAGCTCGACTCCCGCTAAGCGCACCCACGAACCGTGGCGAATGTTCCAAAGCGCTCCTGGACCTCCCCGAGGTCGACTCAGCCTCAAATCGGTACCTTTTTCCGGTGCGTTTAAACATTAGCGCTGGGGAGACAAAGGCGGCCGGGCGTGGCGTTGGCCGCGCGGATAATTTGAGTTTCACTGGCCTGCGAGGTCGACTGGACCTTGTGGGTGCACACAGTGGGTTCGTGAACCCATCTGCGTGGAAATTAGTTGTCCACCTGCATTCGAGAGGGTTCCCTTGGGAAATGTCAACAACAACAACAACAAAAAACATCCCAATGCAGGTCCCCCTTGCAAACTAAGTCTCTACACTCGTCAAAGGCTTCGCCGGATAAATAAAGACATCTTTATTTTTACTGATATCCTCCTGCAAATGCAATCTTCCCCTCCCCTCCCTCCTCTCCCATCTCTCTCCTCGTCTCGTTTAAAAATCATGGGGTGGGGGGGGGGCGCATCTGCGACGGGCTAAAATGGTCACGGCCGACGATCTTGCTGCCGGAGGTGCTGAATCGTGGAAGTTTATTTGAAGCGGGAAGCGTTTGCTGCGTCTTATCGTGCCGGTGTTCTTTCATCCTTGGCCGCGGACGAGGCCACGCGTTGCCAAAGCGAAATGAGATTCACCGCGATGCACGTCGCTGCCGCCTGCAATGCGTCGACGCGTTTGCGATGCGCGCGAAAGCAACGCGACGCTTTTAACTGACGCGCGCGTTCGGATGCGCTTCTGCGGCCGTCCGGAACGCGCTCGTCCCTGCGATTATTAGGAAGCCGCTGGAGCCGTGCACTTTTAAATTATCTAGATTGGGAACCCATTTCTTCAGTACTGATTTTGTTGTGTTTAGTTTGTTGTCCTTTCCCCGCACCTCCGATTAGCGCGGGGGAAGGACACACGCCTACGTTAACATTTCGGTCACGGAGCAAGTTTTTCAAATGCCCCGTGAAAATGCGCTCGAAAAAGAAACGGTGAAAAGTCAAAACGTCCTGAACCACCTTGCATAGCCAAGTTTTAGGTCCACTGTGACCTCGGTTCACGATATAAATTTCTCTATTTTTTGCTCGTCGATCGCCGCACGCGCTCCTAGGAGCCCGGGACGAGTTCACGCCGCCCAGAACGACGGCCTGGCACACGACCGAGGAGATTATTTCTGGTCCGGTAAAATATCTGATGACGGTGACCCCTGGCGTGGCAATTTCCACCACGCCTCCTTGCACAGCTCTTGCGGGGACACGGTGGCCGCCTTGTCGCGCTCAGAAATACTTTTTTCTCAGAGTGGTGCGAGATGTTTAAAGTCGCCCATTTTCAGATTGCACGGATGTCTCGGCGGGTTAAATTGTGACTGTCGGAGATGCGCTCAAAAAATCTAAACGCCAGCGCAAGAAATGTTGGGTTTCTTGCTTCCTACGTCTCCGTTACGAGCACCGAGTCTTGCGAGAATGCGTGTTATTGCTATGCGACGGACATTATTTGCAGGAAGTGGCCCGAGTGTAGGTAAAGTAACTTCACTCGTACTTTTGCGACCTCATCTTCTGGCACCAATCGAGTAATAACCGGAGCATACGTCTTCGTGTTTATTGGTCTCTAGCTACGAGCGCTTACACGCGGCGCACTTGCACACTGCACACTCCACACTCGCACACTGCACACTCGCACACTCGCACACTCGCACACTGCACACTTCACACTCGCACACTGTGCGCGTCTCCACGAGCTGAGCCGTGGATTTAGGAGTGCAGCAGTGGGCCTGCGATGGAGGTCACTCCTTCCTTGCTGCTGCCCCCCTTGGCTTCAAACTCCCTCCCCCCACCGGTCCGTGCTGCTGGTTCCCTGCCCTCTGTTGAAGCCCAGGCTCAAGGTCTTCGTCTCCTCCTCCGCCTATAAGCTGACTGTGGTGCAATGTCTCATGTCATTGACAATAAGCGCTGCAAGGGAAAGCCACTTTGACCGCCCTTCTCGGTCGTTGTTTTTAAGCACCACGTGGTGTACAGAGTCGCATGGGATCATGGGGTGGAGGTCTCGCGGTGCTGGCGGTACTTAGAGCCCCTCGCGGACCGCCTACCCTTGGTGGAGAGCTTAAGGATATGGCGCGTGCATTTCCCCCAGCACTACAGCGTCCCCCCCCCACTCGCTCTCCCTTCCACGTCTTGAGATGCGGTTGCTTTGGGACGCCTCGCTGAGTGTCGGCACCCCCCCATCCGCCCCGCTCTGTCGCTGCGCAGGATCGCTGTGTCGACACCGCTGGGGGTGATCACCTACTTCCTGTTGTGGGTGGTGCCGCCTGGTGACATTCAGATGGAGCTGAAGGTCCTGTGGTACCTGCTGTGGTACTGCCTCTTCCAGACGCTGCTCACGGTGCGATGGGCATGCTCGCCCACTGGCTCACTCACTCGTTCACTCATCCACTCACTAGCTCACTTATTCACTCACTGGCTCACTCGTTCACTCACTTATTCACTCACTGGCTCACTCGTTCACTCACTTATTCATTCACTGGCTCACTCGCAAGCTCACTCACTCGTTCACTCATTGGCTCACTCGCAAGCTCACTCACTTATTCACTCACTGGCTCACTCGTTCACTCACGTGTTCACTCGTTCACTCACTTATTCATTCACTGGCTCACTCACAAGCTCACTCACTCGTTCACTCACTTATTCACTCACTGGCTCACTTATTCACTCACTGGCTCACTCGTTCACTCACTTGTTCACTCATTCACTCACTTGTTCACTTACTTATTCATTCACTGGCTCACTCGCAAGCTCACTTACTCGTTCACTTACTCGTTCACTCACTTATTTACTCACTGGCTCACTCGTTCACTCACTTGTTCACTCGTTCACTCACTCGTTCACTCACTGGCTCACTCGCAAGCTCGCTCACTCATTCACTCACTGGCTCACTCGCAAGCTCACTCACTTATTCACTCACTGGCTCACCCACTCACCGGCTCCACTCCTTCACTTCAATCACGCTCTCTCATGCAGGAACCCTCCTAGCCGGTTACACACTCGTTCATTCTTAGTGACCCACCCACCCATTCACCCACTTACCTACTCATGCACCCAACCACACACCCACTAACGCCCTACCCATTCATTCACCCACTCACAACACCCACTTGTTTACTCATTCGCTCACTTACCCGCCCATCCACTCGATTAATCACCTACCCACACATCCTCACTTACCATTCAGAGACCCACTCACTCACTCACCTACCCACCCACTCCTCACTCACTCACCATTCACCGACCCATTCACTCACTCACTCACACACCCACACCATCCACCCATTGACCCACTCACTCACCCATTTATTCACTTTACGGAGACTTTCTCTCTCTCTCTCGCCAAGCCACCCACCCACTCACTCTCTCTGTCCTCCCATTGTCACATCTCGTCCACAGTGCTTTCACGTGCCGTACTCGGCGCTCACCATGTTCCTGAGCGACAGCCAGAAGGAGAGGGACTCTGTGACCGGCTACCGTGAGTCCACCCCGACAGCTGCACGAAGACACAGATTAAGCGCTCACCACAAGTGAACAACCACAACGATCCCTCGCCGATGATCTGGTCAAGGAGCAAAAATAAACATCAACGCGCAAACTCCGGTCATCCTGGCAGCAGCGGCATCGGCTTTTGGCCCGGCCCTCGATTAAAGATGGTCGGCGCGTCGCGCCATTCCAGATGCACGTTTGCGGCCGTCTGGAACGCGTCTCTCCTGCCTTACGATATTTTGGAAGCCACTGGAGCTATGCACTTTCAACACTCGTTTGAAAACTCAATTCTTAAGAACTTATTTTTGTGGTCAGTTTGTTGTCCTTCCCCCGCACCTCCGATTAGCGCGGTTGGCTACGTACGGCGCGAAAGAAGTTTCAACATGCACACATGCACGAAGGCTGGATGCCCTGGAGGGATCGTCAGAATAGACTATTTCAGATTCAGGATATTTATTTACACTGGAGGAATCCGATGAGATACAAAGCTCATTTTCACAGATGTCCTGTCGTCCCATTGACTCACCTGCCCACAGCGTTGGTTGACCATTCGCCATGCACTTCTGCCTCTGTTAAACACGTGGACTCACACGTGTACATCAACTATTACTGTGTACGCTTTAAAAGGGTAATCGTTTTCCACTTTGAGTGTGCATGTACCCAAACACGTACGTATACGTGCGTGTATGTACGTGTGCTAGGAGCGGTGGGGTAGCGGTTAGCGCTACGAACCCGGCGACCCGAGTTGAATTCCCGCCCACGGCCAACACCGGTGACGATCATCTGAACCGGTCCTGTGCCTCCCCTAGGTCTACTCAACCTCAAATGAGTACCTGGTGTGGTGTGTAAACGTCGCCACTGGGGAGACGAAGGCAGTCGGGCGTGGTGCTGGCCACCCACCCCCTCGCGTGCCGTGCCGGCCTTCACAGGTGCTCGCAAACAGCACTTTGCCCAACGGTGTTAAGGCTATACGGGGGATATTTGTATTTGTGCGTACGTGTGGGGAGAGCGTTAATGTAGCGGTTAGCTGGTGCATCTCAGTCGGTCAGCCCATGGCACCTGGGTCTATCGCGTGACCTCCTATCAGCGAGCCTCCAACACTTTACGTGGCTTCAGAGCGCACCTGGCCCGGCACAGGCGCCGAGATGACGTCACCACCACGTAGTGGCGAACGGCGGCCGTTGTTGTCGTTTGTTGTTGTCGTTTGTCGGTGGAGCGCAGGCATGACGGTGGAGGTGCTGGGCACGGTGTTGGGCGCCGCCATCCAGGGGCAGATCGCGCAGGCCTTCGCGAGCGGCAAGAGTCGCGTCAAGTGCGAGGACCTCGCCAACTCGTCATCCCTCTACTCCCCCAACGCCACGATCGCCCCCAACGCCACCGACCTGTGGGTCACCCCCGGGGTCGCGGCCAGCTCCAACGACGAGCACCTCGAGATGCTGGTAAATTCTCGAGCCTGGTTTTGGCGTCGTTGCGTTGCGGAGGGCGTGGGGGTGAGGGGCTTGGGGGGGGGGTAGGAGGGACGGGGGGAGTTGTTTATATAAATATAGTTTTTTTTACAGTTTGTTACTCAGCTGCCTTTGGCTATATCCCATGGTAATTGCTGTCATTTTCTGCATTGTGATTTTTCTGGTCCGGATCCAAAAGTCCATTATGTTCAATTATGGGTGTTATTTAGCCAGTGACTTAATCACTGATGATTGGATGTGTTACCTAGGCAATGTACTAAAACTAAACACTTTTTATTTTTATTTTACCAAGTAAAGGCCCTGGCCACAATTGGTAGCTAAACGAAGTGGCTTATCGGCACGTGGAAATGTACAGCAGCCAGTCTCGTTTAAATCTGAATCCGAGGAGGGAAGGGTCAGTCCACTGGACTTGCAACCCAGAGGTCGACTGTTTGATTACATCTCCTGGCGCGGCAGTTGCATCAACTGCGCAAGAAATGGATATCACTTGTTGCTGACGCTAGGTCACTGGGTTCGTAGCGCATTGCGCTAACCGCTGCACCTCCGCTCCGCTCACACTCTTGACACTGAATCGCGCGATGTTTAATTGACAGTCGTTTCAAGATGAGCATCGCGTCAATTGGCGTGTTTGAATCTGCGGCTAAGAAGTTCGGCAGCTATTCGGCGATCTGCCGAACTGGATCGTTCATGTTGACGCTGAGGGTTTAGCCTGCAATGATTTTGAACCATCTCATTGGCTCCGTCAAAATGAAACTTTGTCACAGCCAGTCTGCGGTGACGTCATTTGAACGCAGAAACGTTGCTCATGATCTCCGGTTTGTCCGTTGGCATACAATCGATCTCGTCTTCTCTCCTATCTGATTATCGGAAACGTTTTTTTGTTATCAGAATCAGTCTACAAGTAGAGCATTCAAGCACACACTTAAAACAACCACGAGCTAACAATAATATTTGCACATTCCCAGATAAAGCCGTTTGGTATCCGCGGTATCGATTTCGACTCCGCTCGTCCGTCCTCCCGGCAAGGGCCCCTTTGAACGCTCTTCAGGGTCAAAGCATCACGGCAACGCGCCTCCTATAGGAAGGGGGCCAGGGGAGCGGGTTTACAGGAAAGGCGGTCGCGTGGAAAGCTGTAAGCGTGCGGTGTTTAACGAACGGACGAGCATAAAAATAAATCATCAACGCACTCGCCAATGAAAAAAAACGAGAAACAAAAAATATGACGGGTGAAGTTTCGGCCAATTGTGCTTCTTCACAGGTCACCTGCGCTATGAAGAAGGGCCAGTGTTATCGGACGAATGTGTAGAGTTTTGTTTGTTGTTAATTGTGATTGTGCGCCGCTGCCAACGCAGCACCACCACCACAACCACCGCCACCGAGTAATCTGTTCAATATTTCAGAGCGCACATTCAGTCGTTGCCACCATCAATGACGCTTTAACCGTTTGGAAGTTTAATTCAGTCGGATGGCTCCATGGCAGAGCGAGCGGCGCACGCAAGTCGTAATTCTCGTGAGTTCATATCCTGGGTGGGATGGGAGTGGGGTGGGCGGGGGGGTTGACTCAGCCCATCATCCCTTTGGGGTCGCTAAAATCAGCACCACTTCGTGGCGAAGCCGACAGCGTTTTTCCTATAGTTATTCTCGCTCTCCACCCCCTGTAATGTAATAGAAAAGTGTCATTTTCACCGCTGGGGCAGGAGATGGCTTTGACTCGTTGGGCTTTCACTCGTGGTTACTTTATAAGGTGCTCGTGGCGCCTCTCATCTGGCCCGTTGTAAACGACAATCATTTTCTACTTTTGTTAATTTTAACATCGCCCGTAAACATTTATGGTGCAAAAAGTTATTAACCTCTTCTGGGGCACCGTCCGAGCTGAAGCCTCAACAGGCAGCTGTGGGAGCCCCCGTAAAGATTCAAGTCACAAATTGCTACAGTACAGCTGTAAAGCTTTTCAGATAATAATAATGATCATAGAGCTTACAGAGTTTAAATACGGAAACTTTTAAGATTAGTCGTTGTTTTTTTTTACGTAGGCCGGTTCACGCGAGTGCTCGCCGCACGATCTTGACCCCAAGCATTTCAAAGAATAAATAACGATCCTGGATATTTTCGGCCCGTCACGTGTTCAACCGAACAACAACAACAACGTTTTGCGAAAGTCGCGCCGTGACGTTATCAATCCAAGTTCACCCCACGTGCTCGAAGCAGAGACGCAACGATGCAACCATTATGTGATTCCACATCCCCCTCCTTCGCTGAGCAAGTCCGCCTCGACAATGCCGAGGGGCTTGGTTCGAACCTCCGTTAAGATTCCAAATCTGGGAGCTGGTTGGGTGGCTCGTTTCGGAGCGCTGGCCCGGTGAGACCGAGACCTTCGGGTTCGAACGCAGGATCTCAGCGTTCCCTCTCTCAGCCGTCACTGTCTCACGGGAAAGACTTAACCCTAACCCTTCCAGAGTAATGAGGGATTTTGCACGCTGGATGAGGGCCGTCGGTGCAGACACGTGATGCCCGGCGTTCCCGACATCCCATCCTTTTCCGTGTTCCTTCGTCAGAATCGGAATGAATTCCTTAGCGTGGGTGAATGCGATGAGCTGTGACGCTGTCTGCCACGGACGTAAGTTTCGTTTATACCCTTGACTCTTTCTCCCCCTTTTCCATTGGCGTGCTACAGGGTATGTTGCGTGCGTGTATAAGTAAAAAAAAGTAGATTTTTTTTCATTTTTTGAAACACGTTCGTGTTTGAGCATTCTGGTCTCAGCTAGCGTGGCCGGACAAGCCGGGTCCATGGTTCGAGCGAGAATGTGTTGTCGTCTGAGGAATTTGAGGCTGGGTTGGGTGGGTGTGGATAGGGTGGAGACCAGGGGAAGACAGACAGAGAGAAAGAGCGAATCGAGTCAAACATAGGCCACCACCTCCCCCACCCCGCCCTCCTTCTCGTCACAAAACAAAAAGAAGGTTGTGCCAGGTGAATGACCGACATCCTGGAAAACTACTGGCCGAAATAGACAGCTTTAAGTATTCACAGCCGTCACCAGCGGGCGTGCGTAATCACTCGCTCTGCGTCACGTGTTGTTGCAGGCGTGCACGTGGCCCGTATCAGAACCCTCCCTCCCTAACCCAACGCTTCAAATCAAGACGGAATCTTTAAGTTGATGTGTGCGCAGTGTGGGGAGCGGTAGCGCACTGGACTGCGAATCTCAACCTTCAAATTCACTTCATCTTGATTTAGACTGCAGGTAGGAATCCGACGAGCTATGAAGCCCTCGCTCCCTCGGCCCCCCCGGGGCCTCGCGGGCGGCCATTGTGCCCCAGCGCAGCTGCAACTGCCCAGGCCGGTGCTGCTTACGAGCAAGGCCCCCGCGGGACACCGGCGGCCCCTGGGTGGCCTTGAGTGCGGCCCCTGACTTGCACCCCGCCCCTCGCGACAATGACACAAATAGTGAAAACACGTCCCCTCCTACCCGCTCCCCCTCCATCTACGTCGTGTTGTCCAACCCCCCGACGGTTTGAAATGTTTGTGGCGGCCCTCACGCTGATGATGGCTTATCGGCGAAAGTGGCGAGCACTGAGGTACACACGGAGGTGTACACACACTGAGGTGTACACACACTGAGATACACACACTGAGATACACACACTGAGATACACACACTGAGATACACACACTGAGATACACACACTGAGGTACACACACTGAGGTACACACACTGAGATACACACACTGAGATACACACACTGAGATACACACACTGAGATACACACACTGAGATACACACACTGAGATACACACACTGAGGTGTTCACACTCTTGTTGTTTCTCCGTGCAGCGAATGGGCTACATGGTGGGCGCCGCCGTCATCTCTGGCCTCTACCTCCTCTGCGCCGTCACCGTGTTCTTCGGGGTGAAGGAACGCGACGGTGAGTCCGCGCTGCTCGGGCGAGTTACTCGCCGCGTACTCGAGATTGCGGACGGGGTCGTGCACGCGAACGTGTGTTTCGTTTCGTTTCGCTCGTATTCATCCCGAGCCCAACCGTGTAGCCTTCTGTTGCCGTTCGATTGGTTTCTCGCGTGCAGCAAACCCGACAATCGTCGATATTTTTTTTTCACATTTCTTTATGAACGCGTTCATCGACGATTCATAACGATGATACCCCGGGACGATATTCGACGTGACATGCGGCCGCATTGGTATCGGGGGGGGGGGGGTGGACGGATGACCCCAACGTTCTTCCCGTATCGAGGAATTGAATGTGGGGGGGGGTTTTGGCGACTGAGCGTCGCCGTCCGTCAACGGTTTGCCGGGTTGGATTCGCCGCACGCGCGGGCGGGTAAAATCCCTACGGCGTGTCGTACGGCCCTCCTCCGCCTGACACGGCCAGAAAAGTACAGTTGTCACGTGAACAAAAGCGGGGGCACAGCGATCCACACGGCGAGTCGGTTTGACGTCGTTCTCGCCGTTGGGATTGCCCGACGATGATGACGCGCTCCTGGGGATCGACCGACGATGCTGGTCGCGACTGCGAGGAGAACCGCTGAAAAGCGGTTGTTAAACGCGTGTGCATCGCTCTCCGACGCACGCCGCACCGGTGCTGCTGCAGTTGCATGAATCGGCGCCATTTCGCTCTCTTCGCGTGACAAGCTTTGTGCGTCTGCCCGTGTCGGGTGGAGGAGGAGGGCTGCTGTGCGACGCGGCGTTGCCCCCCCCCCCGCAAAAAAACAGTTGTGAATCATCGTGGAATTTCACGTCGCGCCGTGAGATAATCGCAACGCAGGCAACCAGCTCTTAAAGGCGCCCGTCGGCCAGCGATGCTTGTGCAGCTCTGGGTTTTTGTAAGTTTTTAACGATAATAATAATAATTTCAATGTATAAAGTGCCCTCAAACAATCGTTCTCAGGGCGCTATTTATTTCAACACGAGCCCAGTACAGAGCACCGATCACGAAACAGGAAAGGGGGGGGGGAGAGACGAAAATTCCACAAGCGAAAGCCCGGAGATCGATGTCACCAGGACTTGGTGAAGTGGGGGGGGGTGGTGGATTGGGCTCACCGGGGATTTTCGAGAAGAGAAGTGAAAGTTTATTTGCTGGGGAGAGGGGGGGGGCAAACAGAAGGGTAAGAGGGAAGATAATTTAATGTAAAAGGGGACGAAGGGCGTGGGGGAGGGACGAAGGGCGTGGGGGAGGGATAGCCAGCGCTGGGTTTTTTCAACTTCCGCTCATGTTGCCGAAGTCCTCGCCGCTCGCGACACGGAGGAGGTCACGGCGCAGGCCGACCTCCCCCGCCCCCCGCCCCCCACCCCGCCCGATCCTCGCTCCCGACGACTCTCGGGCGAGATTCGTCCCGCCCCCAGCCGGCGACCTTCACCGCCGGGCAGGGAGGGTCACCTCCGCACTGTAGCGGCGGCCGGCCCTCATCGTCCTCCGCGCGTCCCTTGCTCAGAAACTATCACGGGGGGGAGCGGGTGGGAGATGGTGGGGGGGGAGGTGGGCACAAGCTCGCCTGTCACAACGCCGAAGCGGCAGCGCCAAGATGCTCGGCTAAGATCAAGGCTCGCGTTCCTCATTTAGGAGGCGATTCCTCCGCTCGGGTGCCGCAGCGCTGGGCCAGCAACGCCGAGTTCCCACGTTCGAATCCAGGACCTTGGCAGTGACACTTTCGGCCGCCGTTGGCTTACGGACAGACTGGTTCCCTCGAGAGGAATGTGGAAATTTTTGTAACTCCTGGATGCGGAGGGCCGTCGTTGCAACCGCGGTTTGAGGGTGGAGACGTTGAATGCCGCCAGCGATTGACTACAGCGCAGATTTCCTCTTCGTTGCCGGAAGCCTCGGTAATGCGTTCCTGAGGGTGGCTGTGGTCTTTGTCGCGTGCGGCTGGGTAATGTTTATCGAAGCAAAACGGTCGGGCCCGAGGATTTGTCCCTTTTGCCGACGCCGTCTCTTAGCGAAGCTCCCCCCGCACGCTTCACGCTCGCCGGAGTTTGACGCTAACAGCGTCACCAACGTTACCATTACGCCAGCACGACGACGGACGGGAAGTTTGCCCGCCACCGACTAGCCGCTTAGCCGAGCGCTGACACCGTCGTCAGCCACGTTCGATCCACTGCTGGATGAAAGCCTCCCCAAGCCACCGCCAAACAACCTGTTGCGATGTATTTGGGGCGGCGCCGTGGCGAGATGTTAACTACCTCGCCTGGTAAACAGGAGGTCGTGGGTTTGATCCCGGCCGTCACGCCTGCTGCTGTATATTTGTAGTTTGCATGCATCTCTCCCCGTGGTCACGTGGATTTTTATCTGGGTCCTCCAGTTTTTCCCTCCCCGTGTAGAATAATGCGTTTCAGAGTATTTGCAAAAACATTTCTACGTGATAAGCCACTTCGTCGCTCTATCATTTGTGGCCAGATCGCTTCTCTAAAAGAGCTACATAGCTCAGTGGGCCTTAGCTGGTAAAATAAAAATAGTTGAGTTTTTACTTCATCTTCCATCTAAATACACACAAAACTGATTTCAAACATTGGATAGATGCCGCTTTCATTTTACTGCCGCACATGATAATCATGATAATCATGAGTCGCTTTAAATCTCGAACGTACGTATTTATACACGTACACATTTGATCTATATATTTTAGTTCCAGTAGATCAGTCGCAAAACAGAAAATCTACTCGTACGTGACCTTTTTTTTGCGTTTAAGAATCGAAGTCAATTGACGAATTGGATCGTTAGGCCCCCCCTCTCCCCCCTAGGATCAGCCGTCAACCTGCAGCCATCGTCAGCAGCAGTCGTCTATCCGCTGCTGGATGAGAGTTGTCCTCAAGCGATGCGAAATCCGTCCCTCGCCACGCCACGACGCAACAATCGGGCGTAGCTCCTCCACGCGAACGGATCTCACGGCCGCTCCATCTCCTTTCGTATGCGTTCTTCCTCCTCGGGCTTTCCCCCCCCCCCTCACTGTCTCCGCCCCGCCCCCCAGCCGTCCGCTTGTAACTCTATCCGTCTGTGGCATCCTGCAGAGCCGATCCGTCACCTCTCCGCCGCACCGCTCGCAGACGACAGCAGCACAGTGCTGTGCGCGGAATTCCATCGTAGCCGTAGCTTTCCAGACGAGACCCCCCCCCGCACCCCCTCTCCCACAACTATGAATAGATGCGATCGCAAATACTTGGATACTTGGGACGTTTACAATCGGTCGCAGGGGTTCGCCGAGTTTATATGCCCGGCTGTGGCATCCGACCGAGCGCGCGGGGCATGCACCCGCGTGCCCCCGTGCTCAACGCACCTCCCGAAAGCCCGTGTCCCGTGTGGTTATCTAAGTAAACCTGCGCACGTGCACGCGTGTTTACATAGCGTGGGGGGAGCGTCTGTGTGTGCGTGTGGTGTGTCCGTGCGTCTGTGCGCGTGTGGTGTGTCCGTGCGTCTGTGTGTGCACGTGGTGTGTCCGTGTGTCTGTGTGCGCGTGTGCCGTGTCCGTGCGTCTGTGTGCGCACGTGGTGTGTCCGTGTGTCTGTGTGCGCGTGTGGTGTGCCCGTGCGTCTGTGCTCGCGTGGTGTGTCCGTGCGTCTGTGTGTGTGTGCCGTGTCCGTGCGTCTGTGTGCGCATGTGGTGTGTCCGTGCGTCTGTGTGCGGGCGTGGTGTGTCCGTGCGTCTGTGTGCGAGCGTGGTGTGCCCGTGCGTCTGTGTGCGAGCGTGGTGTGTCCGTGCGTCTGTGTGCGAGCGTGGTGTGCCCGTGCGTCTGTGCGAGCGTGGCGTGTCCGTGCGTCTGTGTGCGAGCGTGGTGTGTCCGTGCGTCTGCGCGTGCGTGGCGTGTCCGTGCGTCTGTGCGAGCGTGCTGGCCAGCAGCTGCCGCCAAAAGAATGCGCGGTCCCACGGCGTACACAAGAAGAAGTTTGACGTACATGCATACATACGTACACACACACACGCACGTGCTCTGCAATGTTGACGACTTGTCACGGGTGTGACCGACCGACATTCACCGGTTTATTTATTAATTCATTAAACGTGGCACCCCGCCCCAATGCGGTGGGTGAAGTGGGTTAGGGCTGTCGGATCTCCCGGACGCGGCAGTTCAACCCAACGGGGCAAGCTCCCGAAACGCCCTCCCGGCTCCTGCGGTATATGTCGTCGACGCCACGCAGCGCCTGGTGGTGGTGGGGTAAAGTGTGGGTACTCCCCCCCCCACCTCTTCCCCCACCTCTTCCGAGATGTCTGCCTTGGGCCAGAAATGTCCCTCTGTCACAGAGGCCCTTTCCGGCAGCAGTGGCGCTGAGCGAGCGATCGCCTGCCACCTTTCGCCGCTCAGGTCGCCCCCACGGTGGCGGGATGTTAACTACCTCGCCTGGTATACAGGAGGTCTCGTGGGTTCGATCCCAACCCCCGATGCCTGCTGTTTATTTGGAGTTTGCGTGCCTCTCTCTCCCCGTGGTGGTTCGCGGGGACCTCCGTTTCTTTTGCCCTCCACGTTTAGTGAATCGACGTCACGCGTCGAGCGTATCTGCCCGCTGCGAATTTCCACACGAGCTGGTGATGGTGATGATGATGATGGGCCACTTCCGTTGAGCTCTCATTTGCGATAGCCCGGTTCGCTTCTGAAAGAAAAAAAAGCGACGTAAGCTCCACGGGTTCCTTGGCAAGCGAAATACAAAAACAAATTCACACAGTTCAGTTTCTTCCTTCGAAATCCGATGCCCGACCGGACGTGGCTTGAATCCAGTAGTGGAGTGGGCGCCCCCTCCCCACCACCCCCCCCCTCTGCGCAGCGCCGTTCTTTAATCACCGGCGAGATTTATTTCACGAACAATCATCACAACGCCGCACTCTGATTGAACGTAATTAAATACCCCGTGATGGCAATCGGTAGAGACACTGTGAAAAGCACAATGAAAAGCACAGACCAGAAGCGCCTAACAGAGCATGAAATCCTCTCATCCCCTGGACTTCATCATGACTGGCAACGAGCATGGATGTTTCTACGTTGTAAAATAGACATGCGTGCGTGTGCGTGTGTGTCTTTGTCTTCGATGGGAAAATGGGGAGTGTAGCGGTCAGCGCGCTGCGCTACGAACCCGGCGACCCGAGTTCGATTCCCGCTCACGGCCAACACCGCTGGCGATTATCTGAACCAGTTCTGGGCTTCCCCTAGGTCGAGTCAGCCTCAAACAAGTAGCGGGGAGACAAAGGCGGCAGAGCGTGATGCTGGCCACCCACCCCCTTGTGTGCCCTCCCAGCCTTCATATGTGCTCGCTAACAGCACTTGCCCCAGCAGTGTGTTAAGCCTATATGGGGGATCTTTGTCTTTGATGGGGAGATGGGTGACGGTGGGAAGTGGTAGTGTAGCGTCCAGCGCGCTGCGCTACAAACCCGGCGACCCGAGTTCGATTCCCGCTCACAGGCTTGTCGGTGATGAATATCTGAACCGGTCCTGAGCCTCCCCTAGGTCGACTGGGCTTCAAATGAGTGTCAGCGGTGGGGAGACAAATGCGGCCAGGCGTGGTGTTGGCCACCCACACCCCCTTGTGAGCCGCGCCGACCTTCACAGGTGCTCGCCAACAGTCCGCTAAGGCGCAATGGTGACCGGCACAGCGCCACAAACCCCACGACCCGAGTTCCGTTCCCAGTCTTGGCCAACGTCAACCCTTTAAATGAGTGGGCCAACCACGCCGGCGCTCGGTTGTCGCCATCGTGGCCTCCGACCGTTCTGCGTAAGCTACACACGGGGGGCGGTGGGGGGGGGGGGGCCTTTGTCGTGAGTGCTCGTAGTGTCTCATTAGCTAAAACGCACACAGAGAGTCGGGGGGGGGGGAGGGGGGCCCCTGCTGTGGCGCTCCGCACAACAATGGCCCTTTGAGCAGGCCCAGCGAAGGGGGGGACGGAGACGGTGGCCAACAAACATCCCCCTCACCGGCGCGGCGTCTAATCGCCGCGAGGGGCGGAGGGAGGGAGAAGGTCTCTTCGTCGCCGTCAAAGCACAAGCCACAAGCTGTCTCCCGTGCCAGCGGAAATCTCCCCCACCCCCCTGAATCAGGGGGGGCGGGGGGGGGGAAGAAAGAACGGGGACCAAGGGATCGTCTTAGAACTCGGAGAAGTTTCGGCTTTGCGTGTTGGGTCCTCGCGGTGCTACGCAGGAGGTCGTAGGTTCGACTCCGACCCCCGTGACGCCTGCTGCTGTGTATTTGGTGTTTGCGTGTCGCTCTCCCCGTGGCCGCGTGGGGTTTTCTCCGGGTCCCCTCTGGCTTTTCCCCCCTCCACGTTTGGAGTCGAAGTCGCGCGTTTTAGAGTAATTTGGCTGCGGTGCATTTCCACGTGGTGATGACGAGCCACTTCGCCGAGCTATCGTTTGTGGCCAGGTCGCGTCTGAAAAAAGAGCTACATAGCTTTGTGGGCCTTACCTGGTAAAAAAAAAATATATATATTTTTAGGTAATAACTCCCTCCAGTCCCACGCGCTGCTGGTTTCAATTTCAAGTCAAAATCCCACGTGAGCTCCTTCCTCAGATTAATCCACATTTGTGTGGGGGGGTGGGTGGGAAGAGAGCTGGGCAGGGCGGGGTACAAGCCACGATGTTGCACGGGATGATAAAATAGTCGGACAGCAATATCCCGGTTTACGTTAAGCGGCTTTTTAATTGCAATGGTGATGATGATGACGCAGGGTGGCGATGTGACGACACTGCTGATGATGACGACGATGACGGCGACGATGCTGACGTATCACAACGATGACAACAAGGGTGTCCCGTGCGCGCCGTACCGTTCGCAGACGGGAATTGCTCGCAGACCGAGAAGCTCGTGCCGTTCGCCACGGGGGTCCGCCTGGTGCTGCAGCACGGCCCCTACATGAAGCTCATCTTCGCCTTCCTCTTCACCTCGCTGGGATTCCTGGTGAGTGTGCTCGCTCGTACGCAACGTTCGAGGATGCATCAGTCGATCGAACGCGATTTATTTGAAAGATGTCGTGCCGGTGTAATGCCAAACCTCGTCCTCCTCTCTCTCTCTCTCTCTTTCTCGCCTTGGCGTCTGTTTTATCCCAAAACAAGACGCGGTGATTATGAGACATCTGCTTGCAAGCCACACGCTGGGACACTTTGTTAACGACCTCGCCTGGTATACAGGAGGTCGTCGGTTCGATCCTAACCCTGACGCCTTCTGTATATTTGGAGCTTGCATATTCTATCTCACTGTGGTCGCGTGGATTTTTCTCCGGGTCCACCGGTTTTTCCCTCCACATTGAGAATCAACGTGCGTTGAGAGTATTTTGGCTGCTTTAAGTTTCTGCACCATAAGCCTCCTCATTGGGCTCCCATTCGTGGCTATGTTGCTTCTGAAAAAGAGTTGTACAGCTCAGTGGTAAAATCTATATTTTTGTTATTGTTTGCTGTTCGTTCGTTTCTCAGTCCGCTTGTCCTGGTGAGGGTTGTGGCGGCAGCATGTTGAGTAGTGGCGGTCCAGACCTCCCTCTCCTTGGCGACAGACTCGAGCTCTTCGTGGGGAAATCCCAGGCGTTCCCAGGCCAGCGTTGCCGGCTTGTGCCCCATCGCGTTTAGCGGCATATAAAAGGGCAATTTGAGCAGTGATTGTAACTATTCTGCTTGTTTTACCCAGCGTAGGCTTGCCGAGCATCGATAATTATCTTTGCCTGCCACGTTTTTCATAATAGGGGGCAGGTGGGTGATGTTGCTGCTGCCTTGGGCAATCCCATTTGGGCAACTTGCAGGAAACCTGCCGGTCTGTGGGAAGTTTTGGCCCTATACCGGTCAAACCACGTGGCGGCTTATTTCAGTTTAACACGTAGGGCTTTCGTGACCGATATCATCTACAATACAGTTTTTTTTTTAAACCGGAAAACCCGAAGGGAACCCACGCGGAAGAGGGAGGGAATAGAGAAACAGACAAATGCCACGCAGGAAGAGAAGAGCGCCAGGGTCAGGAATCAAACCCAGACCCCTTCTTGCTGTGGGGCACGAGCGTCAGTTGCCACTGCCCCACCAAACTGCACACCGGTGATGACAGCTGCCTATGATTGTGAGTGACGGTGGTCTAAACGTTGTTGTTGTTGTTGTTTTGTTGTTGTTGCAGCTGGTGGAGGGAAATTTTGCTCTTTTCTGCGTTTACACGGCCGGGTTCGAGAATAACCTCCAGCACATCGTGCTGACGATCCTGGTGAGTAAACTACACCTATTTTTATTTTACCAGGTAAGGCCCACTGGGCTTGTATAGCTCTTTTTCAGAACCAACCTGGCCACAAATAATCGCCCAACGCAGTGGCTCATCGTCGCGTGGAAATGAATGTGGAGGGAAAACCGGAGGACCCGGAGAAAACTCCACGCGACCACGGGGAGAACGGCATGCAAACGGGCGTCAGGGTCAGGATTGTACCCGCGTCCTCTTGTATACCAGGCGAGGTAGTTAACGTCTCGCCACCGTAGCGCCCATTGCAGTGTTGAACCCTGCAATCGCACGGAGGATGGCCCACCGCCGTTCCCCTCTTCAAACAAATCTCACCTGTTCCATCATCGGTTATTTCCCATTCGGCCCTGCGCGGGTGACTTTTCCCCACTGCGGCGTACGATTTTACGTACGTGTACAACACGTGTGAATCTAAATGTGTATATATATATAAAATTAGGAAATGTCACGGTTTGAAATGTCACTGTTTGCGACCGCATCAAATGTTCAATGTTTTTTTTTTACCAAAACCGTTTCCAAGTCTGACAAAAAGCATTTGAGGAATGGGAAGTGAAATTTACACGGCAGAGTGGCCTTGGTGAATCATTCACTCCTGGGGTTTATTTTTATTTTTTGACCTCGGTCACACACACACCGCTCAATATCGATGATAATATCGTCGGTCCCCGCTTCCGCCGGGGCCAGGATTAACCCTTGCTCGACTCCGTACGATGGCATCACAGTTGCTGCGCATAGGCCCTTACATCATGTCAGGCAGGTAGTAACAAACAGCACTATCAAAGTTGTTAATAGATAATAGTAAATCATAGTTTTTATTTTAATAGAGCAAGGTTACTATGCAAACTTGACGATGGGAGGGAATTTCCAAAGTTGAGCAGTGTGCGTTAAAGAGGCGGAGGGGAGATCTGACCTGCAGTGTGATGAATGTGTGGGTGAGTGGGTGATTGGTTGAGTCTGTTGTTGTGACCATCAGTGTGATGGATGAGACGAAACACGGGTGGAAAAAGGAGCGGGTGAAATTGATGAGAAGAGCTGAACCACAACGATGATAGCGGCGGCGAAGGGGAGTTATGACGGGGCGACTGACCGCCGACGAGCGAGCAATCGGAGTGAATCGGTGAGCGCTGGGACCGTCAATCGGCTTGATCGCTGGACGTTGCATTCTGTCGGGTGCCGTTAGGTCAGGAGCCGCAGTGCTCAACGTGGGCAAGAGGCGTCGATGAGTGCCGGTACAAGAAGGGGGGCAGACAAAATCCTTTGGGGGGCGGGCTCGCAATCGAAAGTGTGCAACCGACCCGCGCCGCGCCGCCACGGTCTTTCGATAGCCGGGCCGACGGCGGGCATCGGTGCACAACCGTGAATCGTACCGCTCGCGCCATATTCGGAGGGATCCGGGCACCGCCTGCTGGCGGGCGGGTGGCTGCGTTGACGTGTCGGTGAGGGAGCACACGATCGAATTTATTGTACGAGCTGTTGGACCAGACTCCGTGCGCTCGCGAGCCCTGCACCCTCGCCAGCGGGACGAGGAGGCGGGCGCGCCATCGCGAGCACCGTGCCGTCCCCTTCAACGACACCCTCGTGGGTTTAATCTTGGGTGTCGGCGACCGCCCCCCCCCGCCCCCCACTGCCCCCCCCCCCCACTGCCCCCCCTCACCGCCCCCCCTCACCGCCTCCCCGGCGCGGCCGACTGCCACGGAAGGTCGCCGCTTGGCCGGCACCGACTTGGCGGGCGGCACAATCCGTTCGCTTGTTCCCAACACGACGGGTGAAACTAAAATCGGTGCAGTCATTCGAGCAGAGCTACAGAGGAGATAAAGGAGGTTAAAGCGCAGCCCTGCAATAGCTTTCTGGCAACACCGCTGGCAGAAGGACCTCCACGTAAGAGGAACCCCCCCCCCGCCCGCCAGAAGGTGGTATTTGGCCTACTCTTCCACTCTGGCGAGACATCTTGGAACAGGTGGAAGTACCCGCACTTTACCCCACCGTAACGTGACCAAACGAACGACCCGCTGGGGTGGACGGAGGATGCGGCGGCGATTTCACGAAACTCGCCCCCCCATTGTTTTTTAGCTGCCGCGCCGGGAGATTGAGTCGAAAGGGGGCCACATCTTGGATTGCGCGTCCGGTGTGCGAAGCGTTCGCTCCGTGGCAGGAGATTGTAAATCCATCGAGGAGATGGGAGCCGTGAATTTGGCTCGCGCGCAGTTGTGCTGGGTGGATGACTAACGTTGCAAGAGCTTGAGAGATGGCGTAGGCTTGGGGGAGGCCTTCATCCAGCCGTGGGTTGATGATGGCTCACGACGATGACGACCGGTCATTATGTACACCACGCCGTCAGTCCACACTGCTGGATGATGGACTCCCGCATACCGTGTTGGTCACGGGTGAGTTTGTCTGACCATACTTCACCATTCTGGTCAATGTGGGTCCGTGTGGGTGGGCGGGGCTCGTAGAGGCGGAGGCTGCATCGCTCGGGAAGGAGGAGGCGGAGGAGGAGGCGGCTCGTTAAACGGGTTAATTGAAGCGAGGAGACCGCGGTTGTGGACAGTTTGCCCCCCTTTGAATTCGTTCTAGGAGAACGAGCGTGGGGGTGAAGTCGTTTGTTTGACGACGATGAGCACGCACGCACTCACCGCACCGCCGCTTCTGAACGAGCTGTCGAACCGACGCGTTCGCCATGCTAATTCACGAGACCCGGTACAGATGGGACTACTCGCCAGAGAGTGGATCCCTGAATGAATTCACCAGCCTCAGCACAGATGAAACTTTGCCAAAGAGTGGATCCCTGAGTGAATTCACGAGACTCAGTACAGGTGAATATTCTAGCGAGAGAGAGCACAGAGTGCACGATGTTTTATGGTCAGTATACGCCACGTGTACCAATTTAGCTGCAGGATAAAAAAAAAAGTATCAATTAAAATATTAAGGAAGCTATTCGCCTTTGGCCTGGAAGGAAGTGGCATTCACATGTCCCCCTTTCTCGCGAGAAGAGGAAAAGAAAAACCCAGCTGGAGTAATTTTCGGTCATTGAATTCTAGATTTGAAGCTTTCGTGACTGCAAGGATTCATACTGTTAGGTTTTTTCGGTAAAGTCACGTAGCTAAAAAAAAAAAATCATTATAAATTTTTTATTACTATTATTAAAAAAAAAAAATTACCTACGTGACTTTACCGAAAAAACGTAAGAGTATTCGGTCATTGAATTTGCATGCGCGAACACGCAGCTTCTGTGGGGGAACCAGGTGGCTTAGCAGTCAGAGCTCTGAGCCTGCACCGCTTGGGGCCTGGTTTCAATGCCAGGTTTCAACCGCTTGTGACTAAACCGGGTTCTCGAGTGCGACGAGTTGATGGTATCAGCCCGATCACCAATGACTAACCCCGCTTAGGTCAATCACGACTGTGAAGTTATGTTTTGCCCTAAATTTGGATACACTCCAGCTCTGAGGATTGAACAAAAATCAGTTTGTCATGCGATGAACGTTACTCTCTCCGCGACGGGAGGGTGCAAAGCGCAGCCACCGCCACTCGGCGTGTGTGGGACCACAAGCCACTTGGAGCGCACAGCTCGGAGGTAGTTCTGGGATATCCGCTTCCACGTGGCCGTCTTCGAATACGTAGTCTCATCGCACTGCTCTGCGAGATTTCCCAACGGATTCTTCGGCTCCTGACGACGCAACGGCCATAGCGCAATTGAGATAGAACTCGGATAAATGATAACACACACATATACAGAATAAAGAAATACAGCGGCCGTATCTTGTCGGGAGCTGTAGCGGGACAGACCGTCACGTCGCGAATACGCGCGAGAGATGGCGACGCCTTGGGGGCAGGCCTTCATCCAGCAGGAGATAGATTGTGGCTGCCGATGATGATGAAGCAGCAGCAGCAGCTGCAGCAGCAGCTGCAGCAGCAGCCGAGAGATGAATAACGCAGTGGCAACGTTTTCCAAACATAAAGGAGGGGGTTAGAACGACGGATGAATCGATCAAGTTCCGGATCTTGAGCACGCGAACACACGGGGGCAGTCCAATCGTGGTGCTGAGAATCGATGGCCACCCCTTGTCAGAGCCTCGCTTATTGCAGACCAATTCGGACCTGATTGGTCAACTCGTGCCTCTTATAAATCTCAACGTTCATTCAACAAAGTCCCATCACACGGGAGAAACCCACACGAAAGGCATTACAAATGTTTTGTCCGTATTGAAATGTGTGTTTTTTCGTCGTATGGACCTGAAAACTCAATTTCCATGTAGTACAAAAATATAATCCAGCAGTGGAATTGCTGGATTATATTTCTTCCACCTGAGGACGACCGCTTGTGTTGCGATCGAAACGGCGTGATTTATTTTATTTTCTACCTACGTGACTTTACCGAAAGAACCAAAGAGTATGGATTCCTGCAGTCACGAAAGCTTCAAATGAAGCTATAAAGATATGTTTCACAGATGTCCTGCAAAGGGGCAGGTAAATAGCGTTACAACAAGCAATACAGACACGTGATAGTAGTGCAAAATACAAGGTGGGTAAACAAAGCACCCAAAAACATCCAAACTACTACGAAACTATCCCCATCCTACCAGGCAAAGCCTACAGAGGTGTTTGCACATCCTGATGGGGTTCTGTTCTCTCGCTGTTCCTGTCAAACAAATCAAACCTCAACTTCGGTCGTCTGTGGCTTTATTCTAAGGCCACGCGGTGTTTTTCTTGACGACTTGTGTCGAGAGATTCTTTGTTTATTTTTACACGCTTTTATTTAACTCACTCTGTCTGTTGTCGTTGTTGTTGTATCCTCAAATCTTGTAACTCAATTTTAACCCACTTCCCAATGTGGTATCGACTGCAAACTTGGTATACTTATGTCATGCTGATGACAATAGTATATTCTATCAGTAAAAATAAAAATACATATTTTTAAACATTATTTTTTAGATGTTATGTTTCGGCTTGGGTCTAATTGTCCACGGTCAACTGACGTTGGCTGTAATTGCCCACGGTCCCCTTACGTTATGGCAAGCTTCGGGGCAACTTACTGGAGTCGTGGAGTTCCTCCATTACTCCAGTACATTCATGTTAAAAGCGTGTTTTAAAAAAAGTTTAAAAAAAACATTACTTATTATTTTTGTGCCGCTGTCGCACCTGGGGGGGGGGGGCGGGGGGGTCAGACATTTGTGACGATGTGTGACGAGGGGGGGGGGGTTTGAGAAATGTGACGTCACATGAAAATGCGCAACTTGAAATAAATATAGACAACACGTTCTACTTAATAAAATAGACGTTTTCATAAATGTTTTCTCCTACAACATCAGAGTGCAGCGCCACATTAAATACGCACTACAATTGCAATAGTTTAAAACGATTTGAAGCATGTTTTTTTTCTGGGGGGGGGGGGGCAGAGCTTTGTGACGTCATATTTTAGGGGGGGGGTGGTCCAAAATCGCGTGACGTCATTTATGGACGGCCCCTTGTGCGTTGGGCCCTGTGTCGTAGGTTCGATCCCCGACCCTGCTGCCACTGCTGCTGTATATTTGGAGTTGCCACGTCTCTCTCCGTCCGTGGTCGCGTGGATTTCTTTCCCTGCGGGTCCTCCGATTCTTTCTTGCCCTCTCCGTTCAAGAACACTGTGTAACAAACATTGTTGTTTTGTGTTCCTGCGTACTAAGTGTTGTTTTCCAATTGCTTGCGCCTCGAAAGTACAGAACATGGCTATTGTTCCCCAGAAACTTTGCGTTTGTGACCAGCACAGTGATATTTTGAAATGTGCCTATTTTCAATGAGAAAACGCGGTGTGCATGTGTGTCATTCCCTTCACGTAAAGTCCCGCTCACAAAAGCAACGTTTGTGGGAAATAATAGCCATTTTATATACTAAGCAATTAGAAAATAACAAATTTCGATTTTAAGCTTTCATGACTGCAGGGATTCATCATCATAAAAATAAAACATAATAAAATGCAATTCTCACGACGTTTCGGCCACAATGCAAGCAGCCGTCCTCGGGTGAAGAACAGGTCTGTCGGAAAGACATACCAGTTCTTCACTTGAGGACGGCTGCTTGCGTTGTGGCCGAAACGTCGTGAGAATTGTATTTTATAATGTTTTATTATTTTAGAAAATAACACTACCCAGGAACAAAACTCGTGTTAAATAGTGTAATCAACGTTATTTGGCGAAGAGGCTGCTGCTGCTGCTGCTGCCCTACATGTCCACAACGTGACACTACGAATTTTCGTCGAGCTGTCAATTTGTGAGGGCCCACGTGGCGCGTGAGGGTGTTGCCCTCACACGCCACGTGGGCGTTGCCCTCACACGCGGTGACGACTAAACGCAGCTCGAACTTTTCGCCGTGAGTCACTAACGAGAGAACCTTTATCGCATTCCTAGGACCCAACATCGACGGGTCGTTCGCACACACACACACTGCCTGCGGTGTTCCTTCCTCCCCTTCTCTACTCCCTCCCTCTCTCCCCACATGGTGTTCGCCCTCCCACTCGAGGTGGCGTGATGGAAGGAGCCACCCAATCCCTTCTCGCCCCGTGCGCCTCGCTCGCTCGCTCGCACCACCCCTCCCCGTTCGCTCCACGAGGGGGTTACTCCGAGTCAACGCGACGAGGACACTCCTCCTCGCGTATTCTCGGCACGCACGGCACGCCACGCCACGCAAGGCCACCTACACAAAAAAATTGCAACAAAAATCAGACGCCGATTTCCCCACCCCATCTCACCCACTCGCCCAAGTTCTGCTGCTGTTAGCGAGTAGCACCTACGAAGGCCGGCACGGCACGCGGCCCAACATCATCCTCTGCCACAATGCCTTCATATCCGCCTGCCCGCCATACCTTTCTTCATTATTGACAACTTGCAGCTCAGCACACGGCAGATGCCTGCGCAGTGCGACTCACGACCTCCTCTTGATACCAAGATCCAGGATGGTCATGTCTATGCGCCGCTTCTCGGTGGCAGCCCCAACAGTCTGGAACAATATCCCTCTGCAAATTCGCAGCATCACCTCAATCGCCTCCTTCAAGAGAGACTTAAAAACTCACCTCTACAATCATGCTTTTGAGCGACTCTGAGCTTGGCTCCGCACCTCTGAGTTGCGGCCACTACGTCTGCAAATTTGCACGCGTTACAAATTGAACTATTATTATTATTATCCATCATACAGTTTTTTTTTTAGTTAGATCACGTAAATGTAAATGCGTCGTTCAACCCGCCGTCCACCACCCGACACAGCCAATTAGTCAGGCTCGTCACGTAAATGGAACGCGCCAATGCGTTACCAGTACAGCACAAGCTGGTTGTGTGTTGCAAAGCGACGCTTTGTGTCTGCCGTGACGAATGAAACCGCGTGTGTTTTCAGCGTCCCTTGATTTAGGGCAGAGATGCTCCCCGATCTGCCTATTTTGAAACATCGAGACTTGCCCAGCAAACCGCAACTCGCGTCGAGCGCGGCGGCTGCCTTACGCACGGTGGCGAAAAGAAGTTCAGCGTACCAGTCCCATACGTAGTGGCGTAAAGCGCGTGAGAATTTGGAGAGAAAATAACACGTTTGCGAATGTGCATGCACTTTGGCCGATGATGACACTTCATTCACGTTGAAGTAATTGGCAATGTCACGAATATCGTCATGATTTGGCCAAGATTCGGTTAAAATAGTCGATTATTTTTGTTGTTGTTGTTGTGTCTCGTGTTTTTTTACCGCTTCACTTGTGTTGAATGAAGACAAAAATAATAATGATGATGATGCCCGTCTATTTTGCACAGCTGTGTGTTCGCCCCAGTTGGCCGAGGCGTAATATTTGCATGTGGTGACTGTCGCAAATCAGTAATACGATGGCGCTTTCACACGCGCGATTTGGCACATCGTTAAAACCCGATTACTCATGCGGTAATCCACCCCTCCAATAAATCAACACGTTACTTCTGTACATGGTCACGATTCGATTCAATAATTAATTCTCCCCCCCCCCCTGCCCCTCACATCTTTGGACCATCTCATCTATTTAAATCAGCTGAAGCCTCTCCCAACCAAATCACGTGGCTTGTGTATATCCACCCCCCACTCTTCATCATTCCCCTGTGATCCGTAGATTTCTCCGTTTAAATCAGCTGAGTCCTCCCCTAAATCACGTGGCTTGTGGGTGACCAACCCCCCCACTCTGAATCCGTGCCCTCTTCCTGCCCGCAGCATCGAGGCCCTTGAACGTCGACGACTGTTCAATTGAACGTCGCTCTGTGGCAGCGTGGAAGGGGAACGTGCTGCCCACTAGTGTCGCCTAGTGGTTCACTCGCTTCAAGGGCACCTCAAGAAGTCGTTGTTGCGACGTGTGCTTCCGCGGACCGTTCTCTAACGCGGCCGTTCTGCTGTGAGCGTCAGAGGTCGCAACCGGGTACCCGATACCCATACCCTACCCGATACCCAGCTACCCGTACCCGGCTGGGTACGGGTACGGGTACCCGTTTGCGACCCTGGTGCGGCCGGGTACGGGTAAGGAATCAAAACCCGTTTGCGACCTCTGCTGTGTGAGCGTTCCGATGTATATACAAACTTTTTTTTTTTGCCCATGCAGCTTTTGTCGTGAGCAGGAAAAACTCTGGACCGGTGTCAACTTCAAAGCCCCCAGGACTCCTCGGCGTGCGCCGGGTTTCTGCCGCAGATGAATCTCGAATGGCCCTCGCACTCCGATCGTCGCTTGACGCGCCGCCGCGTGTGTGTTGTCGTTGGCAGGGCACCGCGGCGCTGTCCATCCCGCTGTGGCAGTGGTTCATGGGAAAGTTCGGCAAGAAGACGGCCGTGTACGTTGGCATGCTGGTAAGTGAGAAACAGCGTGCGACGTCCGTGTCTGCTCTGCTTACTAAAATGCATTCTCTAACCAAGCCGTCATCGTCGGTCATGATTGATCCACTGCTGGATTAAGGCCTGCGCAGGCAACCACCAACTCCCGTGGTCGTGCAACGTCATAATCCACCCAGCACCTGCACATGAACCGATGTTATTGCTCCATCTCTCCCGTGGTGGTCCGCCCGGACGTGTTCTCTTGCTTAGCCCACCACTCTGTTATTATAATTTTCATGCGTTGACAACATTAATTTACAGCTCCATCTCAATGCACTGCTGGATGAAGGCCTCCCCATTCCGCTTGGGTCTCGCGGGTTGATCGACCATACTTCACCACGTCGGTCAGTCCGCGTTGGTGAATTGTGGGGCTCGGGTATAACATGTGATTTGTTAGGTTAGAGACACTTTTTTGTGTTTAGTTTAAGTTGTCCTTCCCCTCCGCACCTCCGATTGGCACGTTTGTCTACGTACGGTGCGAAAGAAGATCAACCCTACATGCACACAATTAGTCTGTGCTGCTATCATATTGCCTGCGTGACCAAGCGGGCTAAGTTTTGCCCAAAACCTGGGCAGCTGGCCTCAAAAAACTGAAATCGGCTCGTGTGTAATCTATTTTATACAGGAAGTGGTCTCGTTTTGCCACCGGCTGATAAATCTCCCGCCTTTTCTCACACCCACAACGATTGTAGACACTCCACATGCTTGCATGCACGCACGTGTGTGTATATGCGTTATGAACCACTTTCGCACCGTATGTAGCCCACCGTGCTAATCGGAGGTGCGGGGGAAGAACAACAAACTAAAACACAAAAAAGTGGTTCTAAAGAAATGAGTTTCCAATCTAGATTTGAAAGTGCGTAGCTCCAGTGGCTTGATGATCAGGTGGTGTTGGTGATTATGAGAAGGCGATGGTGATGAGGTAGTGATGGTAAGGCGGTGATGGTATGCACGGTGAACTTATTTCGCACCGCACGCTGCCAACTGTGCGAATCGGAGGTGCGGAGAAAGACCACCAACTAAAACACAAGAAGCAGTCCTCGCCAGCGCACTGCTGTGGCCGTTAAAGTGGCGCACACGCGTTGCTGAAACGACGCGATGTTGAAATTGCACGGCGCGCTAACGGCACGCACAGACACACATGCACATAGACACACACACAGACAAAGACAACGATTCTCCGTATAGCCTTAACAGGCTGTAGGGGCAAGTGCTGATAGCGAGCACCTATGAAGGCCGGCACGGCACACGAAGGCAGTGGTTGGCCAGCACCAGGTCCGGCCGCCTTTGTCTCCCCAGTGGCGATGTTTACACACTACACCATGTACTTATTTGATGCTGAGTCGACCTAGGGGAGGCCCATGGCCGGTTTCAGATAATCGTCACTGGTGTTGGCCGTGAGCCGTAATCGAACTCGGGTCGACGGGTTCATAGCGCAGCGTAGCGCTAACGGCTTCACTACTGCTCCCCACACACAGACACACAATCATTAATTTACCCAGACGGACTCACGTTTCATTAGCTAAACGTGATACGTGATATCGGGGCAGCCTGTGGGAATTTTGGATCGATGATTCCCATTTGTTTAAGTAGGCAAACCCCTCCACCGGTTTTCGTCTTTCAGGGTCTCTTCAGCAGAGCCTGTGTCCAACCTTTTATTAGGAGTGGAACGATGTTACCCGTCCCCTGGCCGTCCAGAGATTCCACACTTTGATACGATTCCTTTCCAGAGTCAGCTATAACTTTGTATTCTGTTTTCACCGTCTCATTTGTATACTAGTTTTTTTTTCCTCTCGAACGAAGTCGTTAGTAAAATTTTGCTTGGCCGTTTGCATAATTGTAAAATGTGCACACGATTTGCGTCCGTCGGACATAGTCAAACGCTGGGCGTGCAATTCCGTGCGCGCATGGTGAGCATAATCGTTCATTCTACAGTCGATGCATCCTAAAATGGTTCTAATAGTTGAAATTATTTTGTCGTATTTTGGTGTAGTTTGTGCAAACGGCATCTCAAATTGCTGTAGAGTTCGTAACGCGCCAGAACCGGCCCCAGCTGTTGCCCAAGCTCTGTGGCCCTATATTCTGATGATTGGCAAAGTTCTGTGGCCCTGTATGGCCAGCTCCGTGGAAAAAGAAGTGTTGAGTCATAATGACCTGTCGTTTATCCACGAAGAATGATAAATAATCTTTGGAAAAGGAAAGTCCACCCTAAGCAATGATAACTTTTTAAATCGAGGTTACTCTTGGAATATGTGGGCTATTTTTGGGTTTTTCATGATCCTGTTTGAGTATTTGTCCGTTACACTATATCATACATGATTTATTACGACCCAATTTTTACAAAACGCAGCTAGCGCGTCACAGGAGAACAGCCTCTGTGCTCTTGTGTTTTGGCCTCATAGAGAAAAAAACGTGGGCATCAGAGGACACGTGCAGGACACTTCTCAAGAAGTGGATGTTGGCCAAAGGTCTGGACTGGCAGGCAAGGAATGGAATGTCCCCCCCCCCTCTCCCCCGACAGGGACGACAACTGGGGAGATGGAGCAATAAAATCAGTTCTTGCGCAGGTGCTTGGTAGAGTATTATTATTATACCGCAGAGGGAGGTGGCAGTGGCCTGGAGAATGCCTCCCCGTGTAGCCTGTAACAGACGGTTGGTGCGAGTGCTGTTAGCGAGCACCTAACGAAGGCCGGGCACGGCACACGAAGGGGGTGGGTGGCCAGCAACACGCCCGGCCGCCTTTGTCTCCCCAGCGGTGATGTCTAAACGTACGTATGTTGGACTTATTTCGCGCCTCCGATTCGCGCGGTTGGCCACGTGCGGTGCGAAGGAAGTTCAACGTTTCACTCAACGCGTTTACACGGTGTGGCGACGTCAACGCCGCTTGGTGGCGAACGGCGACTGTCGCGTGAAGATGCAGTGATTCGCTCACTGTGACGTGAACCCCAGTGATTCGATACCTGGCTACGGATAGCGACGTGTCTGTGTGTCTGTGTTCCTGGCCACATCACCCCACCCACTTATGCCCCTTGCCAGCCTTAATAGGTGCTCTCTGACAAGCTCTTGCCCCCCCCCCCCCCACCATAGCCTGTATTTGGAGACACGGGCGACCATTGCCTTTTTACATCTTTGTTTTTGGAGCGCACAATAACACACGCCTCGCCGTCTATCTCTGCGTGCTTTATCTAAGTAGGCTATGGGGTGGGGTGGGGGGGGGTTGCGCGTTGATGACATTGCCAGCGTGCGGGTGAAAGTTCGCTGGCGATACGTTGCAGATAATTCCAGCTGTTTGCGGGGACTTCCACGCCACGCTCGCGCACACACAGACGCAGGTCAATGTTCAGGGACCGATCTGCGCCGGGTCTCCACGTGGCAGAGGCCACTTGCGAAGCATTTCCCAATATTTGTCCGCGACCACAACAACATCGCCGACGGGGTTATTCCTCGCCGTACGTCCGGGCCAGGGTAACCTTTTGTCATTGGAAGAACTACTCGGACACTTGCGAACACCACGAAGATGTTTTCTTCTTTCTGTGTCAGATGTTTGTTGTACAGCCGAGGGCACACACGCCCGGGTGCACCTCCCGATTAAAAGCGATTGGCCACGTACGGTGGGAAAGAAGTTCAACGTGCATACGTAAATAAAGCAAGGCTATTTACTCGGCCGCAAAATACACCCGGCGCAAATGCGCAGTGACGCGTCACGAGAACGGCTGACGGGCGGTGAGAGACGAAACTCGTGTGGCGGTGACAGTGGCGGTGGCGACCGGGAGAATGAAGGGAATCGGAGAGAGATGGCAGAGTTCTGGAGGTCGCGACCGGACAAGAGCGGCCGAGGAGCAGAGAGAAGATGGATTGGGAGTGAATGGGGTGGGCGGATGGCTGTGGGAAGTGACAGGCTGACAACGATGACGACGGTCGGGAAAGCCTCGCCGAGTCTCGCGACAATTTTTTTCACGAGGTGCCTCTTGGTAGGTTTTTTTTTGGGTGGAAGTTTTGCGAAATCCGTTTTTTGGCTTGCTGGGTGTCTCCCCGCGGATGTTGACGGCCGTCCACGTCAGGGAGACAGCCCTACGCAGCCCCACGCAGCCCCACGCAGCCCAGCGTCTCTCCTCATGGCGGCACAGTGACACCTGCAGGCTGGGAGTGGCCAGCGTTTTCCTTGCGCAGACGACGAGAAACGAAGGTTGAAAAAATTAACCCGTAAAAACTAAGTTTTTCACTATAAATCCTTTATATGCGTGGCGACTAGAGTCTTCTCGTCCTCTCGCTTGAGATGACTGCCACCTATGGGTCAGACGATTGCATGGCAACATTAAGCAATTGGTAATTAAATATAATATTTTTGTCCTAAAAAGTGTAAAATTTTGGGAAAAAAATTTTCACGAACATTAATTGTCACGCACAACGAGTCTGTGTGGAAAATGTCAGCTCGATTGGATCACGGGAAGTGGGTTAAAAAACGACCGAAAGATTTGCACGGTTGTAAACAAGCAAGCAAGCACGCACGCAAGTGAACTTAATATAAAGGATTTAAAAAATAAGCGGAGGTGTAGGTTTTTTTTACCCTTTCTGGCGATGAAACAGGAGTTGTGTTAAGATTGTCAATCGCCAAACAGACACATGTTGCAAGTAATCAAGTCTGCGTTAACCACACGCAGTCCTTGTGGTGAACATGCAAAACGAACTTGCTCTGATCATAAATGATGCATTGTCTTTGAGACTGATTGCCCTACACCAGAGACACAGCGGCCTTCTTCGTGGCCGAGTTTCACCGCCAGTGTCAGACCAGAGGACAACGCCATGAGGCGGACAGCACAAAGACAATGCCACGCGCGTCAGAGCGTTCATAGCACGCGGTGAGCAGCTATGAGAACAAAGATTATCCTCCCAGACTTTCTCTCGCCTCCATTGCAGTGGTTCTCAAAAATTGTTTGGGCTACTGCGTTTGTTTGTTCCGACCGAGCAAGCCAACCCAAACATGGTTCTGAGAAATAAATCTACGATTAAATGAACATCACTATTTTCACCAATTTGTCCCATTTTGTGAGGTATCCCGAACTCCGCTAGTATCTGCAAAAGCGAATGTAAGAACAACAAAAACAATAACGGACGCTCTCGCACGCGTGACGATATTTCTCCGCGCTCCGTGGTTACTCTTGGAAACCCGCATTGTTTACGACCGATGCATCTAGAAAGCTCCTTTATATCCTTCCTGGGTCGCCGTACGGAGTCAAATTGTTACCGCAGTTATTTTATCTTGACAGTGATAATTCACCAACGGCTCCTCACGCGTCAGAGCATTTCACAACATTTCTAATTCATCTCGCGGCACCCCCGGGGTAGGGAGGGGGGGGTTCCGGGTACCCGCGGTTGAGAGCCACAATAGATTGGTTGGGCAAGTGCCGTTAGCGAGCGCCTGCGAAGGACCGGCACGGCACAACAGCCGCCACGCTCAGCCCACCTTTGTCTCCCCACGGGCACCCGTTTGAGGCCGAGGCGACCTAGGCGGGGAGGTCCAGGAAACGGTTGGGATAATACCGCCGCTGGCTTTGATCGGCGGTCGTGAGCGGGAATCGAACTGGGGTCGACGGGTTCGTAGTGCAACCCAAGATGATTATTTCACCATACTTGACCGTGCTGGTGAGTGCGGGTTGAAGGTTGGGGGCGGGGGGGGGGATTTATTTTGCAAATCGTGATGTCACAATGACCCACGTGGGGATGAAGCCCCCCTCTGTCGTCAGACCTCTGAAGCTAAGCAGGGAATTTTGAGCCTGGTTTGTACTTGGCTGGGAGAAACTGCCTGGGAATATTTAAAAAAACAGGCGCTGTAGGATTCGTGACTGAGGGCAAGGGAGCCTGGCTGTCTGTGCACGCGATGGATTGCTCAATCTATCTGTGCGGAGTTTCACGTGGTGGCTTTCCTCCCACACGAAGCCAAAGTCATTGTTCGTGGAAATCGGCCAAAACGTCCCGATGTGACGAGTTTCTCTCCTGACAACGAGACTCCGTGAGGATTTTCTTCGATAAGGAACATTGCTTTAATGCCTACCCATCTTAAAAAAAAAATAGCATCCTCTAAATGTTAATAACATAACATCACTCCTGCCACCTCCACCCGCCGCCCCCCCCAGCAAAATCCACTGTTGTACTATACTTATATGTGCCCTCCCGCATTGAGCAAAGTGGTCAAAAAATCTCCATGACCCGCACGGCGTGGGAGCGGCCTTCATCCAGCAGTAGATTTACACACAAGCTGTGAATTATTATTTTATTGTTTCATTTTCAGTTCAGCGCGTAGGCTATCGTGTTCTTGCTTTGCATGAAAATATTAAAATACGAATCACGTAGCATCGACAGACAATGAATACCAAAGATTTTGGATTAGAACGGTTGACTTGTATATTTAAAACCGAAACTTAAACGAAAATTAATGTTATACTGCCCCCCGCTGGTTGTGTTGTGGTACTAGGATGTCCGATGTCGGGAACGGTCGTGTAGCGGTTAGCGCTGCGCTACGAATCCGGCAGACCGAGTTCGATTCCTGCTAACGGCCAACACCGGCAACGATTATCTGAACCGGTTCTCCCTAGGTCGACTCGGCCTCAAATGAGTACAAGGTGCGGTGCATACGCATCGCCACTGGGGAGGCAAAGGCGGTCGAGCGTGCTGCCGGCCATCCACCCCCTCGCGTGCGGTTCCTGGCCTTCATAGGTGCTACTCGCTAACGGCACTTGCCCCGACAGCCTGTTAAGCCTGTCCAATGCAGTACAGAGATTCGATTCAGACTCATGGAGTCATTAATTTCTTTTACATTGTGGGTGAACGATAGCACCGCTAAGCGGCTGCGGAGGTGACTTGAACTCGTGACGAACGCCGTCGCGTACGAATTGAAAAGGGCGCTTGCTTTTCCCCGGGTGCTTGACTTCCTAAGACGGTGGCTACGCTGCACCTGGCAGCGAGTGGCGGATCACCGCTCCCCCCCCCCCCCCCGGCCAGCGCGGTTGTGTGCATGCGGTGCGAAAGAAGTTCAGCGTGCATACGCGCAAATGTTGTGAAGGCTCCACTGTTTGGTGTTCAGGAGGAGCCGTACACCCCCTGGCAGCGCAGCAACAATGTGGACTCCCTCCTACATGAATAACACACCCATTGGTTGCTCGCTAACACCTGAATGTGCACCGCAGAGTGTGTTTGGTGGGGGAGAGCGGGGGAATTACGGCTGGTGATGATGATGATGATTATTCGTTTTTTTGAGAAACTGTCACCCTGTAGGATTAGAGGCTACGTCGACCCGTGGAGGCATCTTCTCACCCGTGTCTCCCCCCTCCCTTGCCTCCTCCTCCCTCCCCCCCCCCACCGTCTTGCCGTCCACAGTGGATCTTCCCGTTCCTCTGCATCCTCTACTTCATCTCCGATAACCTGGTGGTGGCCTACATTGTGGCCGCCGCGTCGGGGATCAGCGTGGCCGCCGCGTACCTCCTGCCCTGGTAAGCGGTGACCTGAACCAGCTTCACCGTTCCGTTCCGATCGCGTACGTTCGCATCATCGGAACGGGATCGATTCGCGAACGGAACCGGAGAGTGAAAGGCCGCACGGCAGGGGGTAGTGGCACAGTCGTTAGGGTGCGGTCGTGGTCGCCACGGATCTCTGCGGCGAGTACGTTCGAGTGTCAGCGCTACTGCCTCTCTCAATAAAAGCAACGCTAACCGCCTGCGCGTTCATTACATGTTTAGCCTGATTTTAAATGCCGCCAACACCTTCGCTCGAATGGGACGGTGGTCACGGTGCACTCCACTTGAACACATCGTCAACCGGCACGCTGCACCATGAACACCCCACACGCTGCACCATGAACACCCCACACGCTGCACCATGAACACCCCACACGCTGCACCATGAACACCCCACACGCTGCACCATGAACACCCTACACGCTGCACCATGAACACCCCACACGCTGCACCATGAACACCCCACACGCTGCACCATGAACACCCCACACGCTGCACCATGAACACCCCACGCTGCACCATGAACACCCCACACGCTGCACCATGAACACCCCACACGCTGCACCATGAACACCCCACACGCTGCACCATGAATATCCTGCTTGCTGAGAATCCGGATACTCGGACTTAACGAGCTCACAAGCCTCGGCCATAAACCCGTCGACCTGGACTACGAACCCACAAACCTGATTTAACAACCCAACAAACCCGCACCACGAGACTACGAACGCAGGCTGGACCCCCGCAGGTGACGCCGTGAATGGCGTGCATTATGGCTCCCTGAGGCCCGTCGGGAAGGGTGTAACTAACACCTGTTGCGTGGCGATGATCCGCCAACCCTCGTTCGCTGCCTCGACGGGCTCCGGATCACAGCAGCCGCATGCGGCGGTGGCGGCGGTGGCGGCGTATCCACCGCGTGGCTACCCCGGCGAGAAACGGCACAACGCCGGCCCGGTTTACCCTTCTAACCGTGTGTTTTGTTGTTGTTGTCAGGTCCATGCTGCCGGACGTGGTCGACGATTTCCGCCTGAAATACCCGGACATGAAGGGCATCGAGGCCATCTTCTACTCATTCTACGTCTTCTTCATCAAGTTCGCCTCCGGCGTGTCGCTCGGGGTGTCCACGCTCAGCCTCGAGTGAGTCACCCGCCCGCCCTCACTCGCCCGCCTGCCCGCCGGCTAAAACGAGTACCGCTTTGTGTAATCGGGAAGGCGAGGTTGCGCAAGAGGTGGCGCTCGTGGGCAGGATGCGTCTGCCACCGCGGGCACGTGCGGAGATTGCCGATGCGGTGCAAGGAAACGATTGCACATTTCGCGTGACCGAGCAACTCTGAGGGCACGGAATAGCGTTGCGGTTCACGGACGTAATCGAAAGGGGCAGCTTGTGATGGGTGGGACTCGGTGCAGGAGGGGAGGAGGAGGTGGTGAGCTCACCGAGACGGGTGTAGCAGTGGCACCCAGAGGGGTCGGCGACCGAGGGCGGAAGAGAAGACCAAAAGCCGGACGGTGGTGCCGGTGACTGGTCCCGTGAGGACGTTTCGACGCGAGCGAGGGTTTACACGAAGGCAAATCTGGCGGCAGTGGTGACGGGAATTTGCATCCCTTTGTAGAGCGTCGATTGTGTTAGCGGGGGGAAGACGCAGAGCCGGTATTTATGATTCTTAGCAGACTTTGGAGACAATTGGCAGACACCGGAGTCTGTGCTCAGAACCCGGCAACCCCGGATTCAGTTTGCGGCCGGGGACGGAACCCAAGTCGCGAGCTTTCTCACGACGGTGCTAACCGCGGCGCCGTCTGTCCGTCCGCCCGCCCGCCGGCTCAGGTTCGCGGGCTACGTGACGAACGCGTGCGAGCAACCGCCGACCGTGTCGCTGACGCTGAAGCTGCTCGTGGTGCCCATCCCCATCCTCCTCATTGTCCTCGGCCTCCTCATCTTCCGGACGTACCCCATCGACGAGGCGCGACGCAAGCGCAACAGCGAGGAGCTGTTGAAGCAGAGGTAGGCCCGAACCGTTTTTTGCGTCTCCCTTTCGGCCGTCGGTCGGTCGGTCTGTCTGTCGTCATCGCTCGTCTCGCTGGCGTTTTGTCACCTGCTCTCAGGTTTTTTTCGGGTAAAGTCACGTAGGTAAAAAATAAAATTAAAATTAATAATAGAAACAAAATAAAATAATAAATCATTATTTTATAATAAATCATTATTTGATTTTGTTTAGGTTTTTTCGGTAAAGTCACGTAGGTAAAAAAATAAAATGAATAAATGTAATAATAAAAATAAAATAATAAAAATCACGACGTTTCGGAGGCAACACAAGTCTCCGTCATCAGGTGGGACCGTCACAGCTATATTTACTGCCTCAAGTGAGGCAGAGATTCCAAGATACAAGTTCTTAAATACAAGTTAAGGGGGAGGAGGGGGGGGGGCTTATCTGAATGTGGTAGCCAATGAATGGAACGTATTGGGAGGGGGGGGGCTAAGAGAGAACAAAAGGTGTACATGCACCTGTTGGTGCACATGCTAGAAGAGAGCGAAAATGCCCATGTTGTTTTACCCAGTGTTGGCTGACAATCAAATACAAAAAAGGAGAGTACTGTTAAACGCCGGGGATGTTAACACTCGGTAAAGTAAAATAGTTTTGTCACCTCCCAGTCTGCGTTCTGGCCGAGCGAGCAACGCCATGGTTGGTGATAACCACAATTCATTGGGATTTCCTCGTTTTATCCAGGAGAGGCTACGCTGAGTGTCCTACCACCGCTCTGCCACGTTGGGTGTTTCATTCCGAAGATGTGTCCAGCCAATGAATGATGACGAATTGTTGTTTATCATTGTTATATACGTGCGGGGTGGGGGTGGGGGGGGAAACCCGGAGCACCCGGAGCACCCGGAGAAAACTCGCGAGCAAGGGGGCAACGCTCTATCCCAGTGCAGTTGGAGACGATGGCGATCGGTCTGCTTCGCTGCCCGACCGCCTTCTCGTGGCGAGCCAGCCCTGGCCGGCTGTCTCTGCAGCGCCCGATTAGAGGCTGCCGCTCGCAGCGGCGGAGACACCGAGTAGTCTCCATCGTCTTCTTGGTTCTTTCGGTAAAGTCACGTAGAATGGAAATGATAAAATAATAATAATAAAACATAATAAAATAATTCTCACGACGTTTCGGCCACAACGCAAGCAGCCATCTTCAGGTGAAGAACAGGTCTGTCGGAAAGACAGCGTCTGAATGACGCCGTCTTTCCGACAGACCTGTTCTTCACCTTTTCCGACAGACCTGTTCGTCACCTGAGGACGGCTGCTTGCGTTGTGGCCGAAACGTCGTGAGAATTATTTTATTGTTTATTTTTATTATTTTATTATTTCCATTCTACGTGACTTTACCGAAAGAACCAAGAAGATGAATCCCTGCAGTCACGAAAGCTTTAAATCGAAATTTAGTCTCCATCGGTTTCGTTGGTAACGGAACCCAGGGGGGGTTCGATGAGAGTGTCCAAGCGGGTTTGCTCCGATTCCTCAGTGCATCGCGCTTCTGCTTTCCCGTCACTTGTCTTTTTGTTGTTGTTGCTTTTGTCGTTTCGTTCGCCCAGGCCGCTCGTGCCACTCGTTTAATTCGAGAGCCTATCCTCGGTCTCTCGCGTTATAAGACGGTGGTCACCGCATCGCGTCGCTTCCAGATGCTCTTCTGCGGCCGTCTGGAACGCTCTTCCTTCCGACGTTAGGAAGCCTACTGGAGCTACGCACTTTTTAATCTATATTGGGCATTCATTTCTTTAGAACTGATTTTAGCGTGTCAGTTTGTTGTCCTTCCCCCCGCATCTCCAATTAGCACGGTTGGCTACGATCGGTGAGATAGCAGTCCGACGTGGATACGCATCCGAAACGACACCTGAAAGTCGGGCGTCCGTGTTTGTTGTTGTTGTTGTTGCTGTTGGTGGCGTCGCGGGGCTGACCCGAGCGCTCGCCCGTCTCTGCTTTATTTTCCAGGGTGGAGAAGGCTCCGCTGGAGCTGACCGAGGAGAGACAGAGCAACGTCTGATGACAGTGACGGCGGCGTTCCTGGCGCCAACCTCCGTCCGTCGCCACCTCGCTCGCCCGCGTGACGATGGCGGCGGCGAGAGGGGTGAGGAGCGATCCACGCCGAGTTGGAGTGAGGGGTTGGGGAGTGGAGCGGTTGAGGCCTGGCCTCGCAACGAGCCTAACGAAACAAAAAATCTACGTCGGAGGAAAAAAACAAAACTGTTCTACCGATGCCGCCGTTGTGAACGACCGCGTCCGTGCGTTATTTGTCCTGACAAACACCGAAGAACTCGAGGTGGGTGGGGGGGGGTACGAAGTTGGAAGACTCTCGCTGTGGGGAGTTCCCGCGAGGAGGCAAGGCCCATGGCCCTTCGAGGCCCTGCAGGCTCCGCTGTGGCGCTGGTCTCACTCGCGCTCGCACGGCATGCTGGGAATTCCGCGTCTCCTCTGGTTACAACGTTTTTGTTGTTGTTATATATATATACATACGATGTTTTATTACGTTTTATTTTTCCCGCTCTTCTTTTTTTCGCTTTTTTTTTTAGTGTTTGAGAAAAATGAGCATTCCCGCGGCTACCCCCCCCACCCCCCCGAATGGTTATTAGTAAGGTGTACGGAGTCTAAAGCACAACAACATCCACTTGAAACTATTTTTCCCCTGGAACAATTTTTTTTTGTCAAAACCCGCCGCACCGCCTCCAGCTGCGAGGAGGTTTAAAAAAAACGCTCCTCCGTCGTGCTCCGTAAAGCTTCCCAACAAAATACTGTACTATCAGGAATGCCGGTGGGGGGGGGGCCTTGGGGGGGCTGGGGGTGGGGGGGTGGCCGGAAGTTGTTTTGGAAAAAACGACAATATTTGCCTTTTCCATGATTGTGACGTTTACTTCCCACGTGGGCTATTGATGGTTTGCACTAACAGCGATGAGCGTCGTTAGCTATGGTGGGGGGCGGGGGGTTAGGGGGTGTAATCATCCTTCCAACGCCAGTGTGCATGGAACCTTTTTTTATGTTATTTAATTGCGATTGTCACTGAGACCCTAAATTATTTTCTCTCGCCCCACACAGCGATTTGATGTTTTGTCAGATTTCTGGGTTTCGGGGGATTTTGATTAAAGACATCTCTAGAATTTGTTTTTCTGTCGCGGTGAACGTAAGCGGCCGCAGCAAGGGGGTCAAGTGAAGCCATAAATGAACTTGATGATGGGAAATAATACACACAGACACAACGTGTTTGTAACCACAGTAAGGATCTTTACATTTTATAAGGGCGCCTTTCACAGCGAAATTATCACGGCGCCGCCGCACGCAACAAAAGACTAACTGCACTCCCACGAATGAACAAATTCCAGACGAAACACAACGCAAGCCGATAATGACGATAACTACACTCACAGTGTTCGTATGCTGAAAAAACAATAATGAACTACAATCTACAATACAATGACGGTGAAGGTGAAATCGAAACGGGCCGCAGGAAAATAGTCGCCAACAGCTGCCACCCGCCGCTCGCTGGCGGTGACGTCACAGCTGCGCTTGTGCCACGTTACGGCTACGAAGGCAGAGGGTGAGAATCGGAATCTTTCTCGATGCCGGAGGAGGAATCTTACGAGCAATGAATCTCTTTTTTTACAGATGGCCAAGTAAGGGGCCAGGTCAGATCCACCGTATCGCCATAACAGACTTTTGTGTCAAGTGCTGTTAGCGAGTAGCGCTTCATGAAGTCCGGCACGGCACGTGGAGGCGGTTGGAAGGCCAGCACCGCACCTGGCCGCCTTTGTCTCCCCAGTGGCGATATTTACACATCGCACTAGGTGCTCATTTGAGGCCGAGTTGACCTAGGGGAGGCCCAGGACCGGGTCCGTCTTACCGACGGCTTCCCATGGCTGTGCCGCAATGATCATAGTCGATTAACGCATCGACTCTGAAGTTTCGCGACGCAAATACCGCATCGAGTTTGCGGGAATCGACGTGGACCCTTGGCTTGTTTCATTTTTAAATCAACGATTGCGTTCGTCACGACGGGAGCTCTGCGTCGCTTCTTGCGGCCGCCACCGGAACGCGCCACCGCTCACCGCGACGGGGCCGGAGGGGGCAAACGTGATTCTCGATTCCAGAATCCTTGGATCGTGACAACTCGTCGGGATCATTGCCACGGAACGGAAGGGTCGTGTTGGAGACCCAGAGGGCAGTATTGATCCCCCACCGCCAAGTGTTCGACCCGAGTGCCTTAAGCCGGCTGCTCACACCTGTGCGACTTGGTAGCGGGCGACTTGCGTGTTGGACGACTCTTTGCAACCGGTTGCGAGCAGTCGCGCAACTTGGGTCGCGTGCAACTGGAATCTCTCATGTCGGCGTTTCCGCAGCCGGTTGTGCAACCAGTTGCACGCAGGAGACGACCGACTCAACTTTGAAGCGTCGCTCAGCAGATTGGAAGCGACGCGCTTCGCGATCATGAACGCGCCGGTTATTTGCTATTTTTTCTCGTTGTTGCACAACTGCTCGCACGGATGTGGACAAAGCAGTCGCTAGACGGTGATTAGGTTGGCGCCTCTAACCTCGCATGTTCGTTTGTAGTCAAGCGTGCAGCAATGTAATTGCCGGCAATGAGCTAACAAATCGCGGCAGAGAGACTCGCCGAGTCTCTTGTTTCCGCGGGTTCCTTTCTCGTCGTGGTGCTTAAACCGTAATTTATTTACGTCCCTTATAGAGTATTTATTCATGTTCACATGACATTAATTTGAAGCGCACCTGGCCATAGGGAGTAATCGCAGCTTGGCGTCCCCCGCCCCGCGCAGTCGGCACGTTCCGCACGGGAGCAGAGTGCCTGATCTATTCTCTCTGTTCACGCCGACGTTAACCGCCGAAGCTCCAAGCTGTCTCGAAGACGCGACGAGAGAGACAGAGCGAGAGGTTCCCCAAGTGCGTTGGCAATGCCGGTCGGAAATAATCGGCGGAACTCTCGCATCGCAGGGTCGTGAGAGAAGGGGGGCGGGTTGCGGTGGTTTGGCACGGCCGTCATCCGGCAGTGGATTGACCACGGCCGAGGACGGCGAGGATTTAATAATCGTGAGAGGCAACACGAGACTCTGCCCGAATAAGCGTCGGCGGGGGGGGGGGGCAGCATCAACCTCTGTCTCGGCGATCCTGAGCCACTTGTCAGAAATCATGTGAGATGGGAATGGGATCGGTTCCGTCTGTGTGGGTGGGGCTTTTCGTTGTTGTGTTGCTTGCTTGCATGTGGGACAAATCTGCAGTTCCCAGAGAATCCCAACCGTGAGCTCATGGAGGGGCGGGGGGGGATAATGACGGCCACAATGATTCAGCCCGGTGGTGAGCAGACCCATTTGATGTAGATACTGCCATCTCCTGGCCGCCTGTCACCCGGTGGGTTTGCGAGACTCCTTTGGGCAGTCTGCACGATCCTCTCGCCCGGCTTCCAGAAGCAAAATTGCCAACTCGCGTTTATTTAATGACTTAGTGCCTCTGCTCGCATGGTCAATATTTCTTCTGACTTCAACCTACAGTCGTGGTAATTGTTTTTTTATTGTTTTTTTAGGGTGATAGGGTGGTTCCTGATGAGTGCTGATCCCCGCCGCAACAACTCAATGCGAGTGCCTCTAACCGAACCGACGAGCAGAAACGGAGTTGCTGCGGTTTTCGAGCAGCTCCGTCGGGGAGCCGTGGCACCGAGATGTTGACTACCTCGCCCGGTGTGCAGGAGGTCGTCAGTTCGATCTCGACCCTGACGCCTGCTGCTGCTGTATATTTGGAGTTTGCACGTTCTTCCCGTGGTTACGTGGGTTTTTCTCCGGGTCCTCCGGTTTATTCCCCTCCACATTTAAAATCGAGTATTTGGCCGCTGCTATGAATTTCCACGCGATGAGCCGCTTCGTTTGGCCTACCATTTGTAATAGCCAGGTCGCTTCCGAAAAAGAGCGACAGTGCTCAGTGGGGCCTTACCTGCGAAGATGAACATTGTTGAGACAAACGATGGAGCAAATAATGCTGCCAAAGTAGCCAATCAGCACGTGGTCCGTGGCCTCTACTAATTTACCTGAGAGTTCTTAAGTGAATAACTAACGGCACCCTGACGTCAATACTGCAAGGGCACGCGGATTGGTTTTTTTTTTTATCGAATTCCGCTTCCCATTTGAGCGAGCGATTTTTTTTTTTTAAACCGACGCTGCTACTGCTGCTATTCTCTTTAGCTTCCTTGCGAATGCTTCAAGACGGTGTACGTTTGTCGTATGTACGTACGTACGTACGCGAGTACATACTCCGTGAGTGCGTTCGTGAGGACAGACTCTGTTTGAATTGTGTTTACATAGCACCAACTTGGCCTTGCGGTTAACAACTGAGCCCTTTGCGTGTTGTTGTTGTTTTTTTATCCGATGATTAAGGGAGGCGCGGCACTTGGCCATTACGATGCTTCATCCAGCGTCGCCGTTGTTTACTGCGCTCGACATACTTAGTGTCGCCAACGGCCACAAGTCGGTAACGCTAGCACCAAGAACATCGCGCGGGCGGGCGGGCGGGCAAAGCCTTCAACGCGCCATGGTGCTCGCATTTGCTGTCCACTTGTACGCAGTCCGCAAACGAGATTTTGCGCCTCCGTTCAGCATGTGCGGCTGCGCACGGCGCGAACGTAGTTCAACACGCGTACTTATACACGGATGGCTCGTGCTACGTTTGGGCTCACGACACTAATGCTCTGATGTCACAATCGCCAGTTGGTGACGACGTCACATGGGGTGCTGGGGTCAGAGTTCGCGGAGCGCGTGGTTTTTTATTTTTTGAGGTGGGGGGGGGGGGGAAGAGCGATCTCCGAGTTCGCCGACTCCCTATGCCGTCCGTGTGCGTGCGTCAGAAATTCCACCGGTAACTTTACGCGATTTTGTTGTTGTTGTTTTACAGTCGATTACGCCGGCGCGTGTAGACCGCCCGCAAGTATTCGTCCGCCCTGGTTGTAAAACTCGTGCCGAGTTGGGAGCTCTCTGAGAAAACGTGGCGGTTTGTTCGACCGCAGCGCCGCGTACGGCACTGACAGCCGCGGCACGACGGCGGCGGTGCCGGTGGTGGCGGCGGTGCCGGTGGTGGCGGCGGTGATTGTTCACGATAGACGGCGGCACGGAGCGTCGCGGACGAAACGGCAGCAAGCGCTCCGGGATGGTACTCGTATGCTTACAAATCTACAAAAGCTCGATAATAACCGATGTTCTTTTTTTTGCACCCGTGACGACCGTGGTACACGTGCCTAACATTTTACCGTCGGTGCTCGTCTTTGGGGTGGGGGCTTCACCCAGCAGTGGATAGAGCATCCATGGCAGCTGTAGGGGGTCCACGAAAACAACCTAATTATCCTCCACGAGGGTTACCCGCGGTGTTCTACTCTGCGGACGAGAGAGAGAATTAAGATAGGCGGGCACCTCTGCGAATAACTGGAATCTGCGATTCCCATCCCCCCCAACATCACTTGGCCGCGGATAAGTAGGAGTCCTCGCGCAGTGCGATTTCTGGCATGGTCCGCGTCGATGAATGGGTACGGGGGTGTACATTCTTACGTCCATCCCGAGCGCATTTCTGGGGGGGGGGGGGGGGGGTTAGATGTTTGTTGTTGTTGAGCGGTTTAAACGGGCGGCCCCTTGGGAATGGCACCGCTGCGAAATGGGCATAACTCTTCTGAATTCCCGAGAGAAAGAACGAAAAAAAATACAAAAAAAACTGCCTTTCAGAAAACGAATATCTCTCCAGGTGAACTATTGTGACAGTATTTACGGTACTGGGAATACTTGTCAAATTAAGGGTACTCGGATGCGTTGATTGGTCGATTTGAAGAAAAAATGTTCTTACGCTCGCAGTGAATGCCAGCGGTGATAATTAAATGTTTATTTGCCACTGCCCAACAGCAACAGTAGCAGCACGCGTTCCATCCAGCATTTTTAATTCCCCTAAAGCCCGTCTACAGTATTAATGCTCAACAACACGAGCACAAGCGATTATATTGGCAGTGTCGTGCCAGCACAAATCGAAAAGAAAAACCACTGAACACTTGAATTATAATTGTTGCCTTTACAAGCACAGTTATTATATTTGTAAGATTTACATTTTGCTCAACGTCAAACAAAACCCATCAACCCGAGTTCGATTCCCGGCCACGGCTGGCATCAGTGGCCGAGTGTCTTCTGGACCACTGCTGGGACAGCAGTCCACCAACACGCCTCCTTGACCAACGTGGTGAAGTATGGTCAAACACAACGCCGACCAGCGATAAGACACGGCGTGGCGGTGGGGAAGGGCTTCGTCCAGCGGTGGATTGACAAAGTGATGTGAGAAAATAATTATTAATATTTTAATGATTTAGGGAATGATCCAACTCTTATCAGAAGGACATTTGTGCCCACAGACATGAATGTCGTGCAGAGGTCTCTGTTGCAGAGCAGTGATGCGGGTTTTTATTTATTTAACGAAGTCTTGTTTAACTTTTTTTCATGCCGTAACAGTAAACTAAACAAGAGATTAAAAGTATTCGAAGCTCAGAACTTACTCGGAACAACACCCGATTGGCCGGGGATTAATTTATCACGAGAATATTTTGTGGAACGTTGCGAGGCCAGTTCGGCGTAGCGATCGTAACCATTAACGCACTACCGCCACGGCGTACAAAAGGCTATGCCTATCCACAATAACGATGACAATCCATCGTAATCGTGTATTATTGTACGCTATATTCTTCTAAACCCACGAACAGCTTTCGATGGAACAACATTCCGGACTGTTCCGGCTGAGGTTGAGCAAGCCGCGAATTGGAAACTCCGGCGCGTCTGGTTATTCGCAAGAGGCGTAACTCGCGGTGCACAAACTCGTCCGTTCTTCCGTTCGCAGCGCACTCGGCGAATCGCTCGCATAAAGAAAATCGGCGCCTTCCGTGTCGTATTCACGCCGTACCTAATTGGCTCAAATGACCGCTGCAGTTTCCATCTGCCAGATCCACCGCCGGGTGGCTCCCGGAGGTCAGAGGGGGCACCGGGCTGCTGACGCTGACCTCCTGGGCTCGAATCTCGGCGGCGACCCTTGAACTCCGTTCCCATTCCGATGCCGTACGCGTACGTGTCGTATATGCGGCGTACGTACGCCGTACGTGCCGTCAGTTCGCCTGAACTAAAACTAGAAATATAATAACTTCCTCGCTTCCGAGGATCCCACAACTGTGCCACACGCCCTCCACGTGGGAGGGCGTGTGGCACAGTTTGGCCACCGGCTATCGTAGAGTGTGGTCCTGTCGATGCAGTTACCTGCGTTGAGTAAGAGTGCATTTAAAAACAACGGCCCTACGCGTCTCTAAATTAAATTACGCCGAGCCGTTTGCGCGTTCCGAGATTCAGCGGTGAACGGGACACCCACCCACCCTGCAACTTGCAGTCGTCCTCGCAGGGAGTGTTGGTTCTGAAGCGCCACGAATTAGTGGACTCATCCCGTCCACCAAAGCTGCTGAAATTCCAGCTGAGAATTTCAACTGTTTTTGTTTGACCACCGTTTGATGGACATTTCTCTCTGTGGCAGGGCGGGTGGCAAAGTCTTGTCAGCCTCCCCCCTCCCTCCTCCTTCCCCCACTGCCCTCCTAGTGCGTGGACGCATAGGGTGATGCATTTGTCTGTGAGAGATGCGTCATGAATTCAGCTTCATCTCGTGACTTGACTCCGATTGCACAACTGGCATACAATTTGTGAGAGGGGGGAAAAAAAGGACGGGAAAAACCATCTGTCTTGTGTACGTAAATGTAAAACAATGCCATCCTTTCCAAGACATCGTGACTCTGAATTGTGACAATTCATCAAAGCAGGAGTGGATTGTTAAACGTCTTATTATTTATATGGCGTGCTCTGGATGAAACCATGCCTGCGCTGGCGAAGAATATTTCCCATGTTTCCTTTTCTCGTAACCTTTACCATATCTTCTCAAAACGTGGCACGAGAAAAAAAAAATCTGAAAATAAAAAAAACGCGAATTCCTCAATTGAGAAACGAATCGAGCTCCCATTCAAAGTGGCGAGTGGCCTTGCGCTCGGCCGGGTTTAACAGCAATGCACTTAAAACGGAAATATCAAAAGCGCACACCACGTGTACGGGGGGGGGGGTGTGGACCGTCTGACGGGGTTGGAGGAGGATCTCCCCCCCCCGGCCTCCCCTTTACGATCGATGGATCATTGGCGATGGCCGTTCAGATCGTCGGCGAGTGGCAGCAGCAGCCCCCGATTAAGTTTGCACTTATTTAATTCTACCGTTCGTGTGCCAGGGAATTTAACAAATACTAAACCCGTATCATTTAGATTTGTTGTTGTTGTACTGTGAATATACATAGAATCCTGAAAAAGTGGGCTGTGGTGGCATGTCGCTGTTTGATCACGTGTGTACGTAAAACTATTTAATTGTGAAAGGAGGGGATATAGAGTGTTCAGTAAAAACGAAACACAAATTGGGTCTAACCGCTGTACATGAGTAATGTGTAAATATTCACTTATTTAGGATACTTGAATTGTTTATAAATCGCAAAACAATAACTGATCTACTGAACGCGAAATGCCGATGTACATTGTGTGTGCGTGTTTGCTAATCTTGTGGGTTTTCATTACATGCAACGGAAGGGGGGTTGGGTTTAACGCGTTAATAAAACACGCGTGTCTTCGGAGTTCCATTCGCATCCGTCTCATTTATGGTGGCGCGGACACATTCACGTGTCCGTGTCGTCGCAATGCATGCGCTCACGCGTCACCGCGCAATACACACTTGGTGATGTGACTCTCCGCTGTCGTGCCGTCACGTCAAGCGTGGAAGACTCGCCGGCGACAAGAGATCACAGGACAGACCCAGGTGGTGCCCAGGGTCGATTGAGTCAGGTGACTGGCCGATGCGCACTACCTGTGCTCCCTACTGTGCCAACTTGCTGGGTTTTTATCCGCCTGGTGCTACGCTCGTTGTTGTGAGCGTCGTTCCTTCGCCCTCCATTGTTGTTTGGAGGGCGACTGCCTCCAACTGCCCAGTAAGTACACTTAGCTCCATGTCCTCCTGTACCACACATCAGGCCATTTCTTCTCTAGCCAGTGTCACCCACCCACCCACACACATCAGCCCACGTCTTCTCCAGCCCGTACCGTGCTCGTTAAGCCTCCATCTATCAGAAGCTGTGCAGGTATGTGGTGGCTGTGACGAATGCCTGGTGAAAATGATAACGATGTTCTAAAAGGGCTGGATAACTATAAACTACGCTACAATTGATGATATGCTTACTTATACCTAGAAATATGTGCACTTAGTTTTTTCTTTAGTCTGGAGCTACAAAAGTTCTCACCGGGACGTTTTTCAGAGGTTCAAGATGCGAACATGACATCGGATTTCAAATTTCCAAACAGCCCAAAATGATTTTTTTTTATCGATGTTAAGCAAACAATTTGCACTTTTTTAAAACCTACATCCTTGTTAAAGTTTACATCTGGATGTCGTAATTGGCACATAATCCAAGACAGCCAAAGGAATGAAGAAAGTCACCCACGATGATGCTGCTTGTTCTTCATAATAAAGGTGTTTGTGTTAGATAGTGTAAGTTTAAATGTGTCGTAACCCTCCACCACCCGACACAGACAGTCAGGTTTGTCACGTTAAGACAAAACGCACCAATTAGTTACTACTTCAGCCCACCGGTGTGTTGGAGAGTAAATCCACAACATTTACGATTTGAGTAGTACGACGTTTCGCTGGTGAGGTAGTTAACATCTCCTAGCCACCGTGACGACGATGAGAGAGACACCGCAAACTCCAAATATACAACAGCAGGCGTCAGGGTCGGGATCGAACCCACGACCTCCTGCATACCAGGTGAGGTAATTAACATCTATCCTTTGGCGCGATGCTGACATTACATTACACACCCATTGGTATAAATTTTGACTTAAAACTTCCGTGACTGCAGGAATTCATATTCTTTGGTTCTTTCGGTAAAGTCACGTAGAAAAAAAGTGAATAAAAATAATAAACATAAAATAAAAAAAGCCACTAATGTAGCCTGGTTATTAAGTTTGGTGAGTTTACCGGTCGTCTATAATGTAGACTGTAGCCTGGTTCTTAACCTCGGTGAGCGTATTGGCAGTCTGTAATGTAATTCTACATTCTACAATTCTACATTACATGTAGAATTACATTATAGACTGCCAGCACGCTCACCGAGGTTAATAAGCAGGCTACAGTCTACATTACAGATTGCCAGTACACTCACTCAGCTTAATAACCAGGCTACAGTCTACATTATAGATTGCCAGTACACTCACTCAGCTTAATAACCAGGCTACAGTCTACATTAGTGTTTTTATATTTTTTTTATTCACTTCATTTTTTGTTTTCATTATTTTTCTATCTACGCGACTTTACCGAAAGAACCAAAGAATACCCATTGGGAAACTAAAAAAATATGAAGAGTTAGAGAATTAAATGGGGTGTCACAAGACATCTGGCCCACCCTGTAGAGTGAAGATGTCACTCCTCTGCTGCCCCCCCCCCAAGATCGTATAGCCCCCCCAGCCCCCCAGCCCCCCAGACACCCGTGCTGTCAACTCCCTGTCCCTGCTCAAGGCTCAATCAAGACCGTCCCATTCCCCCCACCTCACGATGCCGTTATGTTGGCAGAACGTAACCCAGTTTTGTGCTGTAATTGAAAGTAGTTCTGTGATCGTCCTCGCTTACGCGGACTGTTATCGAACACGGGAACTCCGCATGTGCAATTCATCTCGTGACATTGACGCCGGTAGAAATGGAATAACAAAATTGAATTCTTATCCATTGCCTTCACTTGAAATTGACACCCCCCCCCCCCACCAGTAAGCTGCCACTTGGTACATCCCAAGAGGCTGCATCGTGCAATCGAGGATGCGACAACGGATCGGTTTGCTCATTGTGACGAGTCACATGGGTGTTGGCGTTGAACCCAAGGCAAGCCTCCTCCAGAGGTCGCAACCGGGTACCCGATACCTGTACCCTACCCGATACCCGGCTACCCGTACCCGGCCGGGTACGGGTACGCGTAGCCGTTTGCGACCCTGGTGCGGCCGGGTACGGGTACGGGCAGGCCGTGAGTCACTGGTGAGTAACCGTTTGTCACTCATTTCGGGTAGGGAACGGGTAGGGAACGGGTACCCGTACCCGGCCCCCCCCACCAGTAAGCTGCTACTTGGTACAGCCCAAGAGGCTGCATCGTGCAATCGTGGCCACGAGGAGGCGACAACGGATCGGTTCATCTTCTTGGTTCTTTCGGTAAAGTCACGTAGAAGGGAAGTAATAAAATAATTAAAATAAAACATAATAAAATAATTCTCACGACGTTTCGGCCACAACGCAAGTAGCCGTCCTCAGATGAAAACCAGGTCTGTCGGGGAGACAGCGTCTGAATGAAACAGCTGAGTGAGTGTACTGGCAATCGTGAGAATTATTTTATTATGTTTTATTTTTATTATTTTATTACTTCCCTTCTACGTGACTTTACCGAAAGAACCAAGAAGATGAATCCCTGCAGTCACGAAAGCTTTGAATCGAATTTTAACGGATCGGTTTGTTCATTGTGACGGGCCACATCGGTGTTGGCGTTGAACCCAAGGGCAGCCTCCTCCCCCCACCCCTCCTCTCCCCACGTGTACCTCACTTGCGCGAGAGGCTTTCCCGGCCTCTAAACATCTGGAGACGTTCACCACAATTCGGTTCAAGCACGCGCCTGCGTCCGCCTTGACGAGACGCTGGGAGGTCTGAGAACCGGTCCAGATTTTCACCTGAGGACGGCTGCTTGCGTTTGTGGCCGAAACGTCGTGAGAATTATTTTATTATGTTTTATTTTTATTATTTTATTACTTCCCTTCTACGTGACTCTACCGAAAGAACCAAGAAGATGAACCGGTCCAGAGTTTGCTGCCTGCCGAAACCAAATGTCGTCGGCTTTGTCTGGAAAGCCGAAGCAATGAATGGGACCGATTGACAAACGAACACCAAAGAAAAGAACACGCCATCATTCTATTGATACACGGAGACACGCAATGGAGCTGTGTGCGTTCGTGTGGACCCCTCTAAAAGCCTCGGGAACCAGAGGCGAGTCTAGAAACTTCCCAGAGGAACCTGATGGGCGGGGGAGGGGAGAGCGAGATCTTTCAATGAGTTTTAAATAATGCTCCCCTACAGTAACAACAACAATAAATACACTCAATGTATTTTCGCTGGTCAATATCAATGCAAAGCTTTGCTATGCTATTTATTTGACTAGGTAAGGCCCACTGAGCTATCCAGCTCTTTTTCAGAAGCCACCTGGCCACAGTTGATAGCTCAACGAAGTGGCTCATCACGTGGAAATGTATCGCAGCCAACTACTCGAAACGCGTGATGTTCATTCTAAAATGTGGAGGCAACAACCGGAGGACTCGGAGAAAAATCCACGCGACCACGGGGAGAAAGAGACACGCAAACTCCAAATATACAGCAGCAGGCGTCATGGTCGAACCCATGACCTCCTGCACACCAGGCGAGGGAGTTGACACCGCTCCTCCGTGCCGCTACAATTTGCCGACGGTGTCAAGGACGTGAGCTACTTGGCCCTATAAGCCTCAAGTATCAACAACTTCATTCTGTTTCGATTTAAAGCTTTCGTGACTGCAGGGATTCATCTTCTTGGTTCTTTCGGTAAAGTCACGTAGAATGGAAATAATAAAATAATAAAACATAACACTGTCTTCTCGACAGACCTGTTCTCCACCTGAGGACGGCTGCTTGCGTTGTGGCCGATACGTCGTGAGAATTATTTGATTATGTTTTATTTTTATCATTTTTTTATTTCCATTCTACGTGACTTTACCGAAAGAACCAAGAAGATGAACTTCATTCTGAGCATCCTAAAGGTTCCTGGAGTCTAAAACTGTGGTCCTGAACCTTTCCTGCAGCCCTGCACCCCCTTGCTTCTCATGCGTTAAAGCATGCATCGCGCTAATACATACATAGAGGTTTGATGAAACAAAGTCGTTGTTAGCCTACTTCAGCATTTTTTTCTTGCTGTGGTTGTTCCACCTGATGACGATTGCTTGTGTTGCGATCGAAACGTCGTGATTTGTTTTATTTTATTTCTACCTATACGTGACTTTACCGAAAGAACCAAAGACTAAAGTAGTTGTACTTACGTGTCCGTGCTGAATTTGTCTTTTCGATTATTAACCTTCCAAAACAATCTGGCCCTGTTCCGCACACCCCAGAAAGGGCATCTCGCACCCCAGGTTATGGACCACTGCTCTAGAATCTAAATCTCTGAGCTTCAACCATTAACGTTGGACCATGACCACCCTCTGTCCGAGTTGGTTTAGTCACCCTCGGTGAATGAACCACGAACCCTAAAAACATGCTGTATGTCTCTTTGTCTGACTCGTTGCAAGCATTACCACTGGACCACAAGCATACAGGGAGTGCCGTTTGTTGCTGATCGCTTTGTATTGTGTGGCCTGTGATCAGCAAATCTGACAGATAGATAGATAAATAGAGGTATTTGGCTCTCTCTGAGCCTAGGGCATGAACACTGAACCCCAGGAATTATAAAGGTGCCTAGGCTGACGTTACATAAGTATGATGCATTTACGGCGAAATATAAGAATCGTCAAAGTGGCTGAGTCTGGCTCTATGATCTTCGCAGAGGTCGCAACTAAAACAACAAGCAGAGAAATTCTTCTTAGAAATCGGTAAAAAAACCATAAATATTTCTGGAACCCCCAATGCACTGTGTGGTGAATGCGAGACGGTGGGTCCTTCATAAGTAGCGGTCACGAAACAGTTCCTTGATGAGCCGCATGCGGCGGCTCTGGAGCAGCAGGTTGCCGACCCCTGTCCATGGTAAACTGGACTGCCATGGTGAACTGGACTGCCATGGTAAATTGGACTGCCATGGTAAATTGAACTTCCATAGTGAACTGGACTTCCATGGTAAATTGAACTTCCATGGTAAACTGGACATCCATGGTAAATTTAACTTCCATGGTCAATTGGACTGCTATGGAAAACTGGACTGCCATAGTGAACTGGACTTCCATGGTAAACTGGACTTCCATGGAGAACTGGACTCCCATAGTCAGGGGCCGGAAACCAAAATAACAACAAGATCCATTGTTTTCGAATTTCAAAAACCGGACTGCAGTCCTTGAAAGAGCCGCACGCGGCTCAGGAGCCAATAGGCTGCCGACTTCTGGACGAGAGCACGGGGCAAGCACGACTCTGTAACATCAGCCCCCTAATCCGAGCCTTAACCAAAGAATTTGGTCTATCCGAGGTCTGAGCACAATCTTAAACGTGATCCCCAAGTGTAACATTAGCCCTGAAGGTATTAACGCTTTCTTTAAAGCAAATCCTAACACCGTTGCTAGCCCGGGATTAGCCCCGACTTTAGCTTCAGCCGAAACCTCTACACTCAGATAGACCCGGGGCTAGGTACTCGGCAGCAGTGTCTCCACACATTCATCATCATCAGCAGCAGCAGCGACCAGGGTCAATACACTGCTGGATGAAGGCCACCCCTGATCATCAATCATCACCAATATTGTCCAGCAAACTGTGTGGAGCTGGGGTTTGACATTCAGGGTTTCATCAGCAGTCGGACCTGTCAAAAAATTGCTGCCCAATGAGTGTTTTACTTGTATATATATACTGCCTGCACTGTTGCCTCGCTCGATAAATGACGTTAAATGTAAAAAAGTGAGCAAATATGAACGCGCGGATTCGAGAATATACCCCGGATAAATAATGTCATTCAGCCTGTCAATAAAAGCCAGTGGTATTTGGCCCGACAATATACAGCGTTGATCTATTCAATTGATTTTTATTTCCCCGAGAGAAAACACACGTCTTGTACCCAACACTTCCAACAATATATATGTGTATATATATATGTATATGTGTCTACATATATGTGTATGTCAGTGTATACTGCATATGTAAGTAGTGGTGGCGCAGCAGTTAGCGCAATGCGCTTACGAACCTGGCGACCCGAGTTCGATCCCCGCTAACATCTTTGACGAATTTTCTGAACCGCTAAAAGAGCTTAAATGGGGTCTACCAGATCGACTCAGCCTTAAATGAGTACCTGTTGCAGTGTGTACAAGTTAAGTTAGAGGAAGACAAAGGCGGCCGGGCGTGATGTTGGCCATCCACCTCCCTTGTGTGCCGTGCCGGCCTTCAATAGGTGCTGCTCGCCGAACAGCACTTGCCCCAACAGTCTGTTAAGGCTATACGGGGCGATCTTTTATCTTTGCTTCTTGTACATGAATATGTGCGTGTGCGGTTTCTGCCGAGGGCGCGTTCACTCGCCCATCTCGTTAATGTGATGTCGTCTGTAATACTAATACCGGGAGTGGAGGATGGAAGAAAATTCCTGAAGAGAATACTGGCCTCAGCAGCGGCGGCAGCGTCAGTAGTAGTCGTAGTAATAATAATAATAGGACGTGTCTTTGTTTTCACAACACTCGCTGGCGTCAGTCGGACCTATAACCTCCTGACTCCTGTCACAATCTCTTGACCCCAGAGACAGAACGAGCCCTACCGCCCAGGCACCAGGTAATTGGCTGTGTAAAAGGCAGGGTGCATTCTAACCTGGGATAGCATAAACAATCCGGAATGTTTTTTGTTTTTACTTAAAAGCCCACTGGTTTTTTAATATATATTTAAAAAATCTAAGTGGGTATACACATTCATGATACTGCATAATTGTTTGGGGCGGTTAAGCGGACGTCACGATGCGGCCAAATGTTTGGTGGCAATAACCGTCTACCACCAACCTAGCCAGTGCTTCACGTGGACATTGATTAAATAATAATAATAATAATGACAATTCTCAGCACGTGGCCCTAACCGAAATGTGAATTACGCGTCGTAATGCTGGCCACGAAAATCTACGCGTCGATCTTCTTGGTTCTTTCGGTAAAGTCACGTAGAAGGGAAATAATAAAATAATAAAAATAAAACATAATAAAATAATTCTCAGGACGTTTCGGCCACAACGCAAGCAGCCGTCCTCAGGTGAAGAACAGGTCTGTCGGAAAGACAGCGTCCGACAGACCTGTTCTTCCCCTGAGGACGGCTGCTTGCGTTGTGGCCGAAACGTCGTGAGAATTATTTTATTATGTTTTATTTGTATTATTTTATTATTTCCCTTCTACGTGACTTTACCGAAAGAACCAAGAAGATGAATCCCTGCAGTCACGAAAGCTTTACATCGAAATCTACGCGTCGAGTTTAATGCGTGCCACGGTACAAAAATAAATCCTGCTGAAATAAAGCGGCCATCACCTTCCGTGTACATCCCCGACTCAGCCGGAGGTGGACTTCGCGCGCTCCTCTCGCCGTGGGCGAGTACATCGATTGGACAACGGCTGGTCACTTCCTCACAAAGTGGTACTCAGCTTTATCGGTTAAAGACTGGCGGTGGTGCTGATTGGACCGTTCCCCTCGCTCCGACCAGACTTGCCAGGCGGGCGCGATGTTGCGATTTGGTTTTCCTCATCTTCCAATTTCAGTAATTCGCGAGTAACTCGTAAATACAAATGTGTCGTTAAACCCGCCACCACCCGACACAACCAATTATTAAGGATTTGTCGCGTAAACAGAACGCGCCAAATTCGTGACTACTTCAGCACACCGGCGTGTTGGAGAGCAAACCCACAACAATCAAAATTCGAGTACGACGTTTCGCTGGCGATGAACGAACCTGCCTCATCGGGCGAATCTCCAGAATTGTAAAGAAGTCCTCCTGTTTCGCTCTTACATCGAGTAACGGTGGCGTCGTCACCGTGAGCCTATCGGTTACGAAGACCAGCTGGGGCGTTCATGACAAAGCTTACACATTTATAATCACGCGATCTAACCCCCCCAAAAAAACACATTTATTACGGTTAACATTGGTCGCGGAAACTTACTACTACTGCAACGACGACGTGTTAAACTAACTCATTATTGTTTTATTTTAAATGCGGATCATGACGCCGTCCCTGCCCACCCCCCCCCCCCTCTCTGTGTGTGTCGAATAACGTCACGAGAATATCCACCTCTAAGCCGTGTCGATGCGTGCAATCCGCTTTGCAAAACGCTCAATATAAATAACTGCATGCGTCTACCCCGATCGCTCTCTCTCTCGCCACTCCTCCCGGTTACAGCTAACCACCAGAGCTGCCCAGGGGCCACTCGTTTAATATCGCCGCCCTTAATTCATAACCATGCCGAGATCGTCGCCCACAATGGCCCGTCTTCAGTGTTAACAAATCAACAGCGGCACCGAGCCCACTTTGAAAGCGCCCCCAAGGTCCCTCTGGGCGCTGACGTGGGGTGACTGCCGTGCTTTGTCGCTCGCTCTCGCTCTGTCTGTAGTCGTCGCGTCTCTAACGTGTCTGTCGTGGCTCGTGCTGTGTCCGTGTTGTCGTGTCGCGGTTGCTGTGTGTGCGTATGTCTCTCTCTGTCTCTGTCCGTGTGTCTCTCTCTCTCTCTCTGTGTGTGGGAGCGGCAGTGCAGCAATAAGCGGCCACCCAAGTTCGATTCTCGCTAACGGCCAACATCGCTGCCGAGTGTCTGAACCGGTCCTGGGCCTCCCCTAGGTCGACTCAACCTCAAATGAGCACTTGGTGTGGTGTGTAAACATTGCAACTAGGAAGGCAAAGGCGGCCGGGCGTGGTGCCGATCACACACCTGCTTGTGTGCCGTGCTCGCTAACAGCACCTGCTCCAACAGTTCTGTTAAGGCTATACGGGGGATCTTTGTACGTATGAATGCGGGATCAATCGATATTGAGTTCCAATCGGTAATCTTTGATTAATGTTTGTTGAATATAATCTATTCATGGTACCGCCATCCTTCTCTCATCTACTTTAGCGTTGCCTTTGTGTTTCATATATACAGAGGACCGCAAAGCTTGGGAAATCATTGGCGCCGACTCACCGCTCGTTCATCTCTGCGTGCGCAGCTCGAGTAGCGAGAGAGAGAGAGAGGTCTGAGTGAGAGAAAAATAGAGAAAGAGCCAGACAAAGAGACTCACACAAAACTTTCTCTCTGTCTCTCAGTTGGAGCGTGCAGGTGTGTTCAGCCAGAGGGGGGGGACGACGACGACACACATATCAATCGTGTTGTTTTTTTTTTACAGTCCAATAAACAATTGCCAGGTGGTGGCACCAGGGCACAATCATTGGCTCACTCACCTCGGGGCAAGGAAACGAGGAATGGGAGGCGCGGTCTTAGTCGAGCGTCGTTTGGGGCTGGACGATGGGTTATGTGGGAGGGGAGGGGAGGGGGGCAGCGGGGGGGGGTAGTTTATGGGAGGCAAGCCCGGACGAAGGGCAATTCCTGTAGAGGGGCAAGCGTCGACACAGTCGGGACTGTCAGGGATTTCGCTGTTCATTATTAATATTCTTATTTATGCTTTTATAAGGCGTGGCAGACCCCACCCCCCGCTGACAAATGGCTTCTGAGCGCAGTACAAAAGAGAGAGAAATTAAATCGAGTTTCATATTCTTAGGTTCTTTCGGTAAAGTCACGTAGGTAAAAAATTAAAATTAATAAAAGTAAAATAAAAAATAAAAATAAAATAAAAATCACGACGGTTCCACCTGAAGACGGAAGCTTGTGTTGCCTCCGAAACGTCGTGATTTTTATTTTATTTTTATTTTTTATTTTACTTTTATTAATTTTTATTTTTTACCTACGTGACTTTACCGAAAGAACCTAAGAATATGAATCCTTGCAGTCACGAAAGCTTCAAATCTGGAATAAATCGAGTTTGTCTAACGTATCGTAAAATGTCTCTTTTGGTTGTTTACATCGAATATAATACGTTCACGAATTATAAGTGATGGTGTGGGATGTTAATGGTCTTCGGGCGTGGTCAATCCATTGCTGGATGATGAAGGCCTCGGTCCCATGGTTCATGAAGGCCTCGGTCCCATGGTTCATGAAGGCCTCGTCCCCATGGTTCATGAAGGCCTCGTTCCCATGGTTCATGAAGGCCTCGTTCCCATGGTTCATGAAGGCCTCGGTCCCATGGTTCATGAAGGCCTCGTCCCCATGGTTCATGAAGGCCTCGGTCCCATGGTTCATGAAGGCCTCGGTCCCATGGTTCATGAAGGCCTCGGTCCCATGGTTCATGAAGGCCTCGGTCCCATGGTTCATGAAGGCCTCGGTCCCATGGTTCATGAAGGCCTCGGTCCCATGGTTCATGAAGGCCTCGGTCCCATGGTTCATGAAGGCCTCGTCCCCATGGTTCATGAAGGCCTCGGTCCCATGGTTCATGAAGGCCTCGTCCCCATGGTTCATGAAGGCCTCGGTCCCATGGTTCATGAAGGCCTCGGTCCCATGGTTCATGAAGGCCTCGGTCCCATGGTTCATGAAGGCCTCGGTCCCATGGTTCATGAAGGCCTCGGTCCCATGGTTCATGAAGGCCTCGGTCCCATGGTTCATGAAGGCCTCGGTCCCATGGTTTATGAAGGCCTCGGTCCCATGGTTCATGAAGGCCTCGTCCCCATGGTTCATGAAGGCCTCGGTCCCATGGTTCATGAAGGCCTCGGTCCCATGGTTCATGAAGGCCTCGGTCCCATGGTTCATGAAGGCCTTGGTCCCATGGTTCATGAAGGCCTCGGTCCCATGGTTCATGAAGGCCTCGGTCCCATGGTTCATGAAGGTCTCGGTCCCATGGTTCATGAAGGCCTCGGTCCCATGGTTCATGAAGGCCTCGGTCCCATGGTTCATGAAGGCCTCGGTCCCATGGTTCATGAAGGCCTCGTCCCCATGGTTCATGAAGGCCTCGGTCCCATGGTTCATGAAGGCCTCGGTCCCATGGTTCATGAAGGCCTCGGTCCCATGGTTCATGAAGGCCTCGGTCCCATGGTTCATGAAGGCCTCGTCCCCATGGTTCATGAAGGCCTCGGTCCCATGGTTCATGAAGGCCTCGGTCCCATGGTTCATGAAGGCCTCGGTCCCATGGTTCATGAAGGCCTCGGTCCCATGGTTCATGAAGGCCTCGGTCCCATGCTTCATGAAGGCCTCGGTCCCATGGTTCATGAAGGCCTCGGTCCCATGGTTCATGAAGGCCTCGGTCCCATGGTTCATGAAGGCCTCGGTCCCATGGTTCATGAAGGCCTCGGTCCCATGGTTCATGAAGGCCTCGTCCCCATGGTTCATGAAGGCCTCGGTCCCATGGTTCATGAAGGCCTCGGTCCCATGGTTCATGAAGGCCTCGGTCCCATGGTTCATGAAGGCCTCGGTCCCATGGTTCATGAAGGCCTCGGTCCCATGGTTCATGAAGGCCTCGGTCCCATGGTTCATGAAGGCCTCGGTCCCATGGTTCATGAAGGCCTCGTTCCCATGGTTCATGAAGGCCTCGTCCCCATGGTTCATGAAGGCCTCGGTCCCATGGTTCATGAAGGCCTCGTCCCCATGGTTCATGAAGGCCTCGGTCCCATGGTTCATGAAGGCCTCGGTCCCATGGTTCATGAAGGCCTCGGTCCCATGGTTCATGAAGGCCTCGGTCCCATGGTTCATGAAGGCCTCGGTCCCATGGTTCATGAAGGCCTCGGTCCCATGGTTCATGAAGGCCTCGGTCCCATGGTTCATGAAGGCCTCGTTCCCATGGTTCATGAAGGCCTCGTCCCCATGGTTCATGAAGGCCTCGGTCCCATGGTTCATGAAGGCCTCGGTCCCATGGTTCATGAAGGCCTCGGTCCCATGGTTCATGAAGGCCTCGGTCCCATGGTTCATGAAGGCCTCGGTCCCATGGTTCATGAAGGCCTCGGTCCCATGGTTCATGAAGGCCTCGGTCCCATGGTTCATGAAGGCCTCGGTCCCATGGTTCATGAAGGCCTCGGTCCCATGGTTCATGAAGGCCTCGTCCCATGGTTCATGAAGGCCTCGGTCCCATGGTTCATGAAGGCCTCGTTCCCATGGTTCATGAAGGCCTCGGTCCCATGGTTCATGAAGGCCTCGGTCCCATGGTTCATGAAGGCCTCGGTCCCATGGTTCATGAAGGCCTCGGTCCCATGGTTCATGAAGGCCTCGTTCCCATGGTTCATGAAGGCCTCGGTCCCATGGTTCATGAAGGCCTCGGTCCCATGGTTCATGAAGGCGTCGTTCCCATGGTTCATGAAGGCCTCGGTCCCATGGTTCATGAAGGCCTCGTTCCCATGGTTCATGAAGGCCTCGTTCCCATGGTTCATGAAGGCCTCGTTCCCATGGTTCATGAAGGCCTCGGTCCCATGGTTCATGAAGGCCTCGTTCCCATGGTTCATGAAGGCCTCGGTCCCATGGTTCATGAAGGCCTCGTTCCCATGGTTCATGAAGGCCTCGTTCCCATGGTTCATGAAGGCCTCGTCCCATGGTTCATGAAGGCCTCGGTCCCATGGTTCATGAAGGCCTCGTTCCCATGGTTCATGAAGGCCTCGGTCCCATGGTTCATGAAGGCCTCGGTCCCATGGTTCATGAAGGCCTCGGTCCCATGGTTCATGAAGGCCTCGGTCCCATGGTTCATGAAGGCCTCGTTCCCATGGTTCATAAAGGCCTCGGTCCCATGGTTCATGAAGGCCTCGGTCCCATGGTTCATGAAGGCGTCGTTCCCATGGTTCATGAAGGCCTCGGTCCCATGGTTCATGAAGGCCTCGTTCCCATGGTTCATGAAGGCCTCGTTCCCATGGTTCATGAAGGCCTCGTTCCCATGGTTCATGAAGGCCTCGGTCCCATGGTTCATGAAGGCCTCGTTCCCATGGTTCATGAAGGCCTCGGTCCCATGGTTCATGAAGGCCTCGTTCCCATGGTTCATGAAGGCCTCGTTCCCATGGTTCATGAAGGCCTCGTTCCCATGGTTCATGAAGGCCTCGGTCCCATGGTTCATGAAGGCCTCGGTCCCATGGTTCATGAAGGCCTCGGTCCCATGGTTCATGAAGGCCTCGTTCCCATGGTTCATGAAGGCCTCGGTCCCATGGTTCATGAAGGCCTCGGTCCCATGGTTCATGAAGGCCTCGTTCCCATGGTTCATGAAGGCCTCGGTCCCATGGTTCATGAAGGCCTCGGTCCCATGGTTCATGAAGGCCTCGGTCCCATGGTTCATGAAGGCCTCGGTCCCATGGTTCATGAAGGCCTCGGTCCCATGGTTCATGAAGGCCTCGGTCCCATGGTTCATGAAGGCCTCGGTCCCATGGTCCAGGTACGGGGTCGCTTGCCGTGAATCGGACTCGAAGTCAGGTGGCCGGGTTCACAGTGCAGCTCGCGAACCTTTGCAATGCTTCGATTTAAAGCTTTCGTGACTGCAGGATTCATCTTCTTGGTTCTTTCGGTAAAGTCACGTAGAAGGGAAGTAATGAAATAAAAAAAATAAAGCATAATAAAATAAGAAAACAATTCTCACGACGTTTCGGCCACAACGCAAGCAGCCGTCCTCAGGTGAAGAATGATTCTCACGTCGTGAGAAATATTTTATTATTTTATTATGTTTTATTTTTATTATTTTATTACTTCCCTTCTACGTGACTTTACACAAAGAACCAAGAAGATTTGCAATGCGACTGCACCTCCGATTAGCACGGTTGTCTACGTAGGGTGCGAAAGAAGTTCACCGTACAGTACATGCATCCTTGACTCCACCGCCCTGGGCCGTGATCTGGAGCGCTCTACCTTCAGATGTTAGGAAGCCACAGGAGCTATGCACTTTTAAATCGTCATCTAGATTTACAAACTCATTTCTGTAGAACTGTTTGTGTGTGTTTAGTTCGTTATCCTTCCCCCGCACCTCCGATTGGTACAGAAGTTTAACATACACACGTAAATACAACGGTAGCAGTCATTATAACAGTAAATCGATTCGTAATATTGTAAAGTTCGATCGCGTAAATATAAATGTGTCGTTAAACCCACCACCGACCGACACAGCCCACCAGTAAGGTTTGTCACGTACACAAAACACGCCAAATCGTAGCCAGTACAGCACACCGGTGTACACCCACAGCATTTACAATTCGAGTACGACGTTTCGCCAGTAATTACAACCAGCATCATCAGGTGACAGCCACATTTATATTTACGCGATCTCACAACCACCCCCACCCCCACTATTATGGATACTATGAGTGGCGAAAGCCCTCCTACGTTTTAAACTGAGTCAATCAATTAATGTATCTTTCGATTTAAAGCTTTCGTGACTGCAGGGATTCATCTTCTTGGTTATTTCGGTAAAGTTTGTGTTGCCTCCGAAACGTCGTGAGAATTATTTTATTATGTTTCATTTTTATTATTTTATTATTTCCCTTCTACGTGACTTTACCGAAAGTACCAAGAAGATGATGTATCTTTGTTGAGCGTGTGTTTCACGTGGCGTGTTTTAAGTGTGCTGTTTGTTGTCCACCCCCAACGTGTCCCACACAAATCGAAAGATCTGCTCTGTACGTTATCGATGCGTCTCCTCCCCCCCCCCGCCACCTTCTCCCCGGGTGTAAATAATCGCGCAGGCAGCGGTAACTTTCAGAACGATCACATTTTACAGCCTTCGTACTTGGCAAACAACGCGTGGCCCGTGGGCTGAACATATTATGCTCACCTATAAATGACGTTGGATACATTATACACTACTACAAACGCACACACCACACAAGAGTGGCCCATTCGACATCAAGTGGCTGTGATATCGCCACACAGCTGGTGGCTGGCTTGGTTGCACTTTGATGACACGTGAAGGCTCGCTGACAGGAGATCACGGGAACGATCCAGGTGTGATGGTTTAACTGCCTAAGATGACTGATGGATGCACCAGCTGGGCTCCCCACTCTGAATGCAAAGACAAAGATCCCCCGTGTAGGCTTAACATACTTTTGGGGCAAGTGCTGGGAGCGAGGGCACAGCACACGACAGGGTGGGTGGTCACCACCACACCAGGTACTCGTGTTAAGGCTGAGTTGACCTAGGGGAGGCCCAGGACGCGTTCAAATAATAATCCCTGGTGTTGGCCGTGAGCGGGAATCGAATTCGGGTCGCCGGGTTCGTAGCGCAGTGCGCTAACCACTGCGCCACCACCCACAACACTGTGTACACACACATACACACACACAGGCCACGTGCAACATACCTACACACACACATTAAGTACATGTGCAAACGCATAGATTAACACAGTTACATTGGAATATATATAATATATAATTTCGACTGCTGGGTCTGTTTAGACTGTTGGGGCCAGTATTGTTATCCACATCTCCGTGTGATCATACGAACTGTTGGTGCAAGTGCTGTTAGGGAGCAGCTATTATCGTCGGAGATGTTGTGGACACAACCTCGTCCGGCCGCCGATGTCTCCCTCGTGCTGATGTTTTGCACGCAGCATCCGGTGCAGACTTAAGGCTGAGTCGACCTCAGAGAGAGCCTACCAATCGGTTTGGATGTCACTCGTTTCGCAGTGCGCTAGCCACTGCACCACCGCTCCCCCACATGCATATACCATACCGTCTTCATACATGACAAATACAAAGACAAAAAAAACCCGTATAGCTTTACCGAGATATTTGGGTCACGTGCTGTTAGCGAGTAGCACCTATGAAAGCCGGCACGGCACACGAGGGGGTGGATGGCCATCACCACGCCCGACCGCCTTGGTCTCCTCAGTGCCGATGTTGTTTACACTCCGCGCCAGGTACTTATTTGAGGTTCAGTCGACCTAGGGGAGGCCCAGGACCGGTTCAGATCATCTTCACTGATGTTAGCGGTGAGCGGGGATCGAACTCTGACCCCTGGATTCTTAGCGCAGCGCGCTAACCACTGCACCACCGCTCCCCATTACATGTACAATATGTTGAACTTCTTTCGCACCGTACGTAGCCAACCGTGTTAATCGAAGGCAATACAAAGACAAAGATCCCCCTATGGCCTCAACAGACTCTTGGAGCAAGTGTTGTTAGCGAGGAACTCACAAGCGCTGTTAGCGAGTGGCTAACTTCACTTCATACGTACACATACACACATACTGCACATGTACACACGTGATACCCACACACATATACGCAAGCAATTGCTCACACACTCCATGTACAAAAACACATTTTTACACATCCCCTAAGGAAGACGGCCGTCAGAAAGTGCATATTATTTCATCAGCATTGCCTCGACACAGACGATTGCTTGAGTTGAGCCAATGCTGATTGTCCGCTCGTTAGTTTTTCCCCGCATCTCATTTGTACACAACGACGATCATTAGACGCGCCTTATATCCTCGCTTTGTTTACATTTCATCGCCCAAATTGAAACCTGCATCTGTTTAAAGTTGGAATGTTGACGTAGCTTCATTTTGTATTTTTCGCGATGGCCAGTCTCGAGGCTGATCGTCCAGAGACGATTGCTGCGCTGCCGGGAATTGAATCGTGGGTCCTCCCTTGCCAGTATCTAAATATAAGAACACATTCCTTCTGCGGAGGGAGCTGGTAGGAACGTTGGGTTGCTCAGTCAATGGCCAGGGTCAACGGCGGCGTGGTGTATTCCCCAAATATGGCCGACTGCGAGGGCGGGCACAAGCCGGCGTGAGTAGGTTAAACGTTGAGTTTTATAAGGGCACCACGGGGTGACCAGCCCCTCCCCACCCAGCCCCACCCCACCCAGCCCATCCCTACCCCCCCCCCTCCCACCCAGCCCCTCCCCACCCTCCCCACCCAGCCCCTCCCCACCCTCCCCTCTCCACCCAGCCCCACCCCCCATTTTTGGATGTACGACGGACGGACGGACACAATAATCCGCTGTGGGCTGGTGGAACCAGGTGGTTCCTACCAGTAATAGGGTTTACCCTTTCTGGCAAATAAAACAGTTGTGTTAAGATGTTAAAATGTTAAGTTGTTCAGTTTCAAAGGCAATGCATCATATACTACCAGAGCATGTGTTTTGTTTACATGTTCACCACAAACATGTATGGTTAATGCAAACATGAAAAACATTTTCAGTTTGGTGTTTTAACTTCTTAACACAACTGTTGTATTGCCAAAAATGGTAAAACCTATTCTCTTATCGGTAATTAAATATTTAACCTTTTTACTCAACATCGATTTACATGAATGTCCACCGGGGAAATTTTCACCTGTAAAGAACCAAAGAGTAATGAGACGGGAGTTTATCCCCCCCCCCGCTCCCCACACATCAACCAGGACACCACGAGGTGTCCTGGTGGGTATTCGCTCCTGTTGCTCCGTGCCTTCTGTACCGTTCCCCCGTGCTGCTGCAGTGTTCACCGATTGCCTCCATCATTGAGGGCGATGTTGGCACGCAAACTAACGACTGACTGATTGATTAAAACCAAAGATTAGTCAACGCTGGGGGCAATCGTCTGCATTCTACGAGAGACCAGAATGAGTGTGTTTTTTTTAAATCTTCCCCTTTGTTGATGGTCGGGTCTACGAGCTCCCTCTCCAGTAACAACATCCTTGCGAAATCATCAGCATTTGTTCAGCAAGCCGGACTCTGCTGATGAGGCCCCGAGAGCTTGAAACCGGACCAGACTTTTTTTTTTACTGCTTAAACCCAAGCAGAGGGGCAGTTTCAGCCAACAAAAAAATTAATATTAATTAGTTGGACTGTACTTCTACGCTCCCACGTCTGTCTGTGTCCCCAGCCATCACCAAACCCACACACTTCGCTTGACCAGGCGTGGTGCGGGGGTTCCTTACCGAGCAATGGATTGACAATGCACATGCACATTCTGCTAAGCCACGACGAGTTATTACCCAAACCCCCACCCCCTGTATAACAGGCAGTGTTTGTTATGACGACTGCGGGAAAGTATTTATTTGCAGGCAGTGTCTCTACGCCTCTGTCAGTTGCAGTGCTCCAAATTGATTGATTGATGCGCTGTAATTCGACAAACTCCAGTAGCCAAATAGTCCATTCTTGCCCGTGGGGTGAATCGAACCTTCGACTCTTCTCAGCTAACCGGTTCGGCGGCTATATCACCCACTGACCGCTATAGGTAGACGCAAATGTATGACGCCCGCAGGCCGATGGGTATAATGAGTAATTTATCCTCCCGCTGCTCATTCAAAACCGCCCTAGCAACTTATCTCAAACTTATTAAAATGTCAATAGCCTCCACGCTGATGCAAGACGTGGGTGTGCGTGTGTGTAGGTCAACGGTAGGGGAGCGGTAGTGTGGCGGTTAGCGCGCTGCGCTACGAACCTGGCGAATATCTAAACCGGTGATGGGCCTCCCCTAGGTGGACTCTGCCTCAAATCAGGACCTGGTGCGACTGGGGAGACAAAGGCGGTCGGGCGTGGTGCTGTGTGTGTGTCGACTTAGCCTTTGTAGGCTCTGGGGAGCGGTAGTGTGTAGGGTTAGCGCACTGCACAACCAACTCGGCGACCCGAGTTCCATTCGCTGCTCACGACCAATAACAGCGATGAATTATCTGAACCAGTCCCGTGCCTCTCTGCTGTGCAAACATCAGCATTTGGGGAGACAAAGGCGGCCGGGCGTGGTGCTGGCCACCCACTCCCTCGTGAGTGCTACGCCGTCCTCTCTAGGTGTCCTCTCACAGCACTTGCCCCCAACTCTCTGTTCAAGTCTTCGTCGGTTCTATCGGCAAAATGTCAGAGTTTTGAAATGCTGTGGTATTCAAGACGCTACGTGTCAATCTGGGTATTGTATTCACCGGTGTATAAGGCGCATACCGCTTTCCCCCTTGAAATGTTAAGCGAAACGTCACGAAGCGTCTTGATAATCCAGTAGTTGTGTGTGTGTGACCTGGGTTAGAGAACGGGTAAATGTAAATTTTGTCGTTAAACCCGCTACAACCAATTAGTAAGGGGTTGTCAGGAGAGTAAACCCACAACATTTACAATTCGAGTACGACGTTACGATTGATCGGCTCACAAGTGACGACATCATATTTACCCCCTCTATTTAAGACCGAATTAGGAGGAGGATTTCGCCATAGCTCTGGCTGTCGCCTGATGATGATGGTTGTAATCACTGGCGAAACCTTCTGGGTTTACTCTCTAAACTCGTCACTAATTGGCACGTTTCGTTTACGTGACAAACCTTACTAATTGGCTGTGTAGGGTGGTGGTGGGTTTAACGACACATTTATATTTTCGCGATCTAACTATAAAAAAATACCTATTATGGATAATATTGGTAGAGAAATCCTACTACGTTTTAAACTCTATAATATCTGATTTGTATATCTTTGTTGACATCGAACACAAGTCTACGACGTGTCTTCCTTTAACAAAGTGGCTAGCATTCCAGAGAATACGGTTATCTTTATTATTGTTACTACGCAATTATACCACTGGCCATTGCATCAGGGCACCTATTGGGTTTCAGTTAAAAACGTCCACTCCCTGCTGATGAAACCCAACGAAGTCAAAACCGGTCCAGAGTTGTCCCCGTTTTTTTTTTCTTCATATAAATCGACTTTCGTTTAGTTGCGAGGTCGTTCATTTTTCTCGCATTTACCGGGAGTCTGGAACTCGCTCCACCTCATTCATCAGCCCTGTGAACTCCGTGCCCCCCGTTCAACACCAAGGCTTGAGCGCCTTTCAATTTTCCTCTGCCAACGACTGACCACCTTTTCTCTGTCTCTGCACGTACACAACATCTACCCACTTGTTTCTTTTCGAGACGCGGTGTCATTCATACGCTATAGCAAATCCACATCGTATTCATCGCATTGCAAGGGCGAGGAAATATGTGAGTCCTGATGTATCTATCTCTTTGATGTTGCTGTTGTTGTTGTTCCGGTTCTGTGCCGATGAATCACGGATCTCCCTCGCAAACTCGCTGCCCAACTCGCTAAACGGGACTTTCCGTGTATCCAATAACACGTTGATTGATTGCTACGAGAATTATTAATATCAACTTGTTGAGATGGGGCGTCGCTTAGACCAGCGGTTAACCTGGGGTGCACGCTGCATTCCCCGGGGGTGCGAGATGCCCTTTCTGGTGTGTGCGAGACGTGCCCAGATTGTCTTAGAAGGTTAATAATCGAAAAAAAAACAAATTAAGTTATGGGCACGTAGGTCCAATGACTTTGTTTCATCAAACCTCTGTGTGTATTAGCACGACGCATGCTTTAACGATATAAGCAAAGGGGGTGGAGGGCCGAAGTAAATGGTTAAGAACCACTGGTTTGGACGACGTATGAATGCAGTCTGTATTCACTTGCGGAGATTAAATTGTAGACGTAATCCCCACAAGGAATAAGGAGTTGCAGTGGTCTTGTAGCTGCAGACGTAGGGGCCGCGTGGCTGGCTGTCTGCTTAGGCATAGCACGTGACTTGGAGGCCACATGAACAGAGTTGGAGACTCCGACTTCTGTCCACTCTTGACTCTCTCGCCTCTCTATTTAGTGCTATAAAGAAGGATCATTGCCTGAAACGTCGCCTATTGCGGAGGGTGTTGGAGGGGGGGGGGCGAAGTTGGAGGGAGGGGGGCTAAGTTGGGGGGGCATCAGCACAGCAAGTAGGTTGATGATGATCTGAAAATGGAGGGTCACCGACTTGTGTGTTATTATAATTATCGCGCACTCCAAAGAGCCGCTGCGCCACGTGGGTTTTTTTTGTGGTTGTGGGGTGCTGATTAAGGGATTTAGCGAGCCGCGACAAAACACGCGTTTAACCCAATTACAGGCGCGGGCCACGCGTGTGTGTGTGTACGTGTGTGTGCGTGTGTGTGCGTGTGTATGTGGGTATGTGTGTGTGCGTGTGTGTACGGGTGGAGGTCGACTCAGCCTCAAATTAGTACCTGGTGCGGTGTGTAAACATCGCCACTAGGGAGACAAATGCGGACGGGCGTGGTGCTGGACACCCACCCCCTCGTGTGCCGTGCCGGCCTTCTTAGGTGCTCGCTAACAGCACTTGCCCCAACAGTCTTATGAAGGCTATACGGGGGATCTTTGTATTTGTGTGTACGTGTGGGGAGCGGTAGTGTAGAAGTCAGCGCCGTGCTGCGCTACGAACCCGGCGACCCGAGTTCGATTCCTTTTCACGGCCACTGACACCAGTAACGATTATCTTAACCGGTCCAGGGCCTTCCCTAGGTCGACTCGGCCTCAAATGAGCACCCGGTGCGGTGTGTAAACATCGCCACTAGGGAGACAAAGGCGGCCGAACATGGCGATGGCCACACACCGTCTCGTGTGCCGTGGCGACCCTAATAGGTGCTCACCAACAGCACTTGCCCCAACAATCTGTTACAGGCTATCTTTGTATCCGTGTGTGTGCGTGCTATGAATGTGTGTGTGTGAACTATTTCGCACACGAATTTATAAACATACATCCAGTTAACAATCTGTAGAACACACAGTTTCCCGGGGATGGACAGACACAACTCACAATTACAATATTGTCACTCATCCCATATAATTGTATATATTGTCTAAATTATATTATTGTCTATATAATTTTAGAATCTCTGCCAAAATTGCAGAAGGCTTCGTATTATTAATTTAAACCGCAACAAGTTGTGGATTCTGTTAAAGCGACGTTACTTTGGCCACCCAACCACATCCATGTCGCCTTTATTTTCTCCTTAAATCTCGTTGTACAATTATAACAATATATAGGGTACGATAATAGAATATTAGTTCAAGTTTCATTTATTAGGTATAGCCCTGTGAGCCATTCGGCTCTTGAATCGGGTGCAACCGCAACAAACAAAAAAACAAAAACATGAACAAAAAAACATCTTAAAGTGACTATGTGCAAACAGAAAATCCAAGAAAAGACAGCAAAATATCGCAGAAAAGCACCGTACACCAACACTGTGTTATGGTTAGGCGTACCTTGTACAAGGTCTTGTGGTATAAGTACCTTACGTTCGATAATTGTCTTACTCCAAGCCGGACGAGTTACGTTCGGGAATAATGTCGAGTGAGAAATGAATCGCTGATCGTCAGTATATACCATCATGATTTTAATGCTGTATTACTGTGAAGATATAATACGTTGCAGAACTGGAGCCAATTACAATTGTATTGATGCCATTCGTAATGAATTACGGTCATACGGCAGTTGTGATTAATTGCACGTAATAATGTAATTGTAATTATAATTGAGCACATGTGTGATATGTTCTACAATACATTATATTATTATGATATGATGTATTATACATTACAACATTAGCACTTGATTATCATGGTTGGCTACGTACGGGGCTAAAGAAGTTCAGTATACATACAATATACTAGATATATGCACAGTACAAATACGTGAAAAGCAAAATATATTTACTTATATATAAGATATAAATAAGAATCTGCAAATTATTTTGCATTCATGTGTGCACACGTGTGTGTGTGTGTGTGAGATGGGGAGCAGTAGTACATCGCTTCGCGCGCTGCGTTCTGAACCCGGCAAACTCGGAAAACCGGGTTCGATTCCCGTTCTCGGTCAACACCAGCGACGATTATCTGAACCGGTCATAGATCTCCCCTCGGTCGATTCAGTCTTAACTGAGTATCTGCTGCGGTGTGTAAAGATCAGCACTGGGGAGACAAAGGCGGCCGGGCGTGGTCTTGACCATGCACCCCCTCAGGTGCTCGCTAATAGCACTTGACCTAACACTCCGTTAAGGCTATACGGGGGACATTTGTATCTGCCTCAAGTATGGTATGTACATATACATATATACACATCCGACGTTCTAGGCAATGGCACTTCTTCAGAGCACATAGAAAGGAGATATAGTATTATGACTGAATGGGATATGCGCACAGCGCTGAGGCTGCTGTGATATTGACGGTAAAGATCATCTGACATCATCACCGTCGTCATCTGCATAATATGGCACGAGAATACATCACGGAGTGCAATGCGTCATCGTGTGGAACCAACGCTGTCAATCTTGTTTCAACTTAATTAGAAAGTTAATTATTGCTATTTGTTCATAGGATAATTACAGCCCGACTCGTGAATGGAACATTGGCGCTCACCTGGTTAAATAAATGTAATGACTCAAAAAATACTGTATACATAATTCAAACAGGTGTGCGTATGTGTGTGTGTGGGGGGGTTTTTTTTAAGTCGTCCTTGTTTTTTCGATGAGGGTTGTTTGACCATACTTCACCTGGAGCGGCTGAGCCATCACGCGCCCCTGGTGTAAGAGTTCCAACTCGCAACCTCCCATCAACCTCAAAGTAGCCTTGGCCTACTTCTCCTCCTCGTCACGGCATGTCGTCCTGATTCGGACCAGACCCGGCAAACGTCGCTACTCTGTCGCAGTTCCCGTCGTCTGGAATTCACTCCCTCCATAGGTGAACGCGCATAGACTCACACCTGGACCCACAGACTCACACACACAAAGAACCCCATAGACTCATACCAGCTACCCATAGACTCACACAAAGACCCATTGACGCACACAGAGACACAGTGACCCACACAGACCCATAGACTCACACAGAGACCCACGAACTCACGCACAGAGAGAAACGCATAGACTCACACAGAGACCCATAGACTCACACAGAGACACAGTGACCCACACAGACCCATAGACTCACACAGAGACCCACGAACTCACGCACAGAGAGAAACTCATAGACTCACACAGAGTCTCATAGACTCACAGACTGACCCAGAGACTCACACATAGAGCCACTGAATCGCACAGAGACCCAGTGAATCACATAGAGACCCAGTGAATCACAGAGAAACCCAGTGACTTACACAGAGACTCACTGACTCACGCAGAGACCCATGGACTCACACACAGACCCTGTGACTCAGACAGAGACCAAAGACTCACACAGAGACCCATAGACTCGCACAGAGACACATAGACTCACACACAGATAAAAACTCATAGACTCAGACAGAGACCCAAATACTCACCCAGAGACCCATAGACTCACACAGAGAAAAACCCATAGACTCAGACAGAGACCAAAGACTCACACAGAGACCCATAGACTCACATAGAGACCCAAATACTCATACAGAGACCCATAGACTCGCACACAGAGAAAAACTCAAAGACTCACACGGAGACCCACAGACTCATACAGAGACCCATAGACTCGCACACAGAGAAAAACTCATAAACTCACACATAGACCCATAGACTCACGCAGAATCTACTCCCTCCTCATCCTCCTCTCTCACTGGCCCGCACATCACCATTGATGTCGCTTTTCTGTCTGAATCTTTAGACCTGACTCTCTCTCTCTCCGTATTCTCTCGCGCGCCTGAAGGTCCCCGTTAAGTTCAATTTGTGTGCGTTCTAAATTGTGTGCGTTCTAAATTGTGTTAGACTTATGAATGAATTAATGAATATAATTTGTAGCCTGGAATCCAATTCGGGTTACCGGGTTCACGGATGCAGTACACGCGAAGCATTACGGACAAACAATCGGTTCATATGAAATTGATCCAGGGGATAATGAAATGTCCACAAATTAGACTTCCAAATAAAAAATGTGCGGCTTCTTACGTAAGTATGTTCTGTAATACGCACTGTATTACAACGTGGCCAGTGACAGTTCATCGTTATTATCCTCGATGATCTATCCACTGCTGGACGGAAATGTTCCCTACGGTGCTGAGTTGTGGCAACAGTGGAGCGAGTCGCCACAAGGAACCTCACTCGCACGTTGCACTCAACTTGTAACGTTTTTTTCTTCTTGGTTTTTTCGGTAAAGTCACGTAGAAGGGAAATAATAAAATAATACAAATAAAACGTAATAAAGTAATTCTCACTTATTTTATTATGTTTTATTATTTAATTATTTCCCTTCTACGTGACTTTATCGAAAGAACCAAGAAGATGAATCCCTGCAGTCACGAAAGCTTTAAATCGAAAAAAAATTGCGAAGTTTTATTTAACCAGGGTGAGAATTTAAGTCTCATTTTCAATTAACCGCGGCGGATGTCTGATTGGCGCAGTGTGTTCATAATAAATCTAAACACATTTTAATTTTTTATTTTACCAAGTAAGGGGCCGTCCATAAATGGCGTCACGCACCTAAGGGGGGGGGGGGGGTCAGACATTTGTGACGATGTGTGATGAGGGGGTAAGGGGTGGGTTTGAGAAATGTGACGTCACATCAAAATGCGCAACTTTAAATAAATTTATAATTGTTATAACAACACTAATTGTTATAACAACACTCCTACAACATCAGAGTGCAGCGCCACATTAAATACGCACTCCACAATGACAATTGTTTAAAGCGATTTGAGGCATGTTTTATTTGCAAAATGAAAATATCGTCTGTTTGAGGGGGGGTCTGACTTTTGTGACGCCGTGTGACGAGGGGGGGGGGGTCAAAAATCGTCCAAAATTTGCGTGACGTCATTTATGGACGGCCCCTAAACCCCGCTGCGCTTATATATCGCTATTTTCCAGAAGCGGACCTGGCGGTCACAAATGATAGCTCAACGAAGTGGCTTATCATTACGTGGACATTTAAAAGCAGACGAATATGCTCAACGCGTGATTCGAAATTTGGAGGGAAAACCACGGAGGAGCCGGAGAAAAATCCAGGGTCGGGGTCGAACCCACGACCTCCTGTATATCCGACGAGGTAGTTAACATTTCAACACCGTGGCACCCTACGTGGCTATGTTAGATACAGAGTCGGAACCGCTTAAATGATCAATTCTCGTGATTAGGTAATCCGAGTTATCAAATGGTACTATGAACAAGGGACATTGCCCGAAACGTCGCCGGTTGTATGTTTCACATTTTAAGGCCGCAGCGTTATTTACGAATGTGTTTTTGTTGTTGTTGTTGTTTGTCCTTGTGCACCACTGCGAAAGCATTAAATTGTTGCACCCCGGTCACCAATGGTAGCAAAGATAAAGTTCCCACGTGTAGTCCGAACGGACTGTAGGGACAAGTGCTGTCAGCGAGCACCTATGAAGGCCGACGCGGTGGGGGGAGTGGGGGTGTTTGACCATACTTCACCACACTGGTCATTACGGATTGGTAAAGTGTTGTGAGCCCACGACCGCTTTCAGAGATCACGCTCCCCACAAGAGTATTGACTATTCACAGGTGCACCTCAGTTAGTCGATTGGCAGATCGGGATGCGGTCGGGTGAAATGTGGGCCCTCTTCAAAGACGTCTGCCCATCGTGGTAGAAGTCAAACACCCACGTGGCCTGCAAATACAGCACTGTGGAGATAGCAGCTCGGGGTTAGTGGATCGTCGCGCAGACGTTGTTCTGGCTCGCCAGGAGAATGCAGGTGTACAGCAAGTGGACTTATCTCCATCGGTGTCCATCTGTACGGGGATAGAGTGTTGCCCGCTCGCGCGCGTGCGGTTGCTCCAGGTGCTCCCGTATCATCCCACTCAAAGTATGAAACGCTCATTATTATGAATTCGCCGTTCGCCCGTCCAAGGACGGGTGCTTTGCAGTAAATCTGAAACTTGCAAGCGACAAGCTGAACGCGACGTGATATTCACTGCATCAATTCGTGTGCAATTTGTAAGGCCGCGGTGACACAGACCTATTTAATTTAAAGGTTATAATCCCTTGTTCATCGTGACGTCCTTTTTACTTCGATGTCTCAACAGCGTTACGGAGATCGCGTGACGTGAGGGTTCTGCCTTTGTAGTGACGGTTGTGAGTTGACGCTGAGGAGGGGGGAGGAGGCGCCTCGCCCCCCCCATGTGGAGTGACGTCACCCGCTAATTAATATTAATGGCTGGGGGGTGTCCATTTGGAAGACGTCACCTCTTCATGATTATTAATGTGGGGGGCTGTTCGATGTGGAGTGACGTCACCTGCTCATGATTATCAATGAGGGGGGCTGGCCGACGTGGAGTGACGTCACGCGCGGGACACAGACATTCTTGGCTCATTACAGTAGTAAATTGGCCGAAAACGTCTTAGAAATTAAAAAAAGTCAATGTCGCAGGATAACTCCTGCAAAAAAAAGTTGCTCGACTTCGTGGGTGAATACCTAAATTATTATATATTATTATTATTCTATCCTGGGGTTGGCCTTCCGCCAATGTGATCAGGTAGATGTTTTCCAGGCCTGCACCTTTACGAACCACAGATGTGCATCATACTCACTGCCGCTTCTCTTTTTAATTAACTGTGCCATGCTGCTTTGACCGCAGCAGCATGCAGCGTGCGCGGCGTTACTGACAAATCTAAAATGAGCGCCTTTGTCTGATTTGTGTCGCGTGTGATGGGCACGCCGTGCAGACGGAGCAATGGAAAGATTTCTCTCTCTCTCTCTCTCTGTTTTTTTGTTGTTTGAGAAATAGACACCCGACCTTGAGTGGCCCGGGGCTAGGCGAGATCGGGTCGGTGTGAAGCAAAGCCAGAGATGTCTTCTTTTTTTGTTGTTGTTGTGTGTGTGTGTGTACGTGAGCAACGCACGTGTGTGTGTGTCTATGTGTGTGTGTGTGCCTTGGGGAGCGGTGGTATAGCGGTTAGCGCGCTGCGCTATGAACCCGGCGACCCGAGTTCGATTCCAGCTCACGGCCAACACCAGTGACGATTATCTGAACCGGTCCCGGGCCTCCCCTAGGTCGACTCAGCCTAAAATGAGTACCTAGTGCATTGTGTAAACATCGCCGCTAGGGAGACAAAGGCGGCAGGGCGTGGTGTTGGCCACCCACCCCCTCGTGTGCCGTGCCGGCCTTCATAGGTGCTCGCTAACAGCACTTGCCCCTACAGTCTGTTAAGGCTATACGGGGGATCTTTATCTTTGTGTGCCTTGGGGAGCGGTGGTGGAGCGGTCAGTGCGCTGCGCTACTGACCTGGCGAGCCGAATTCGATTCCCGCTCACGGCCACCAACACCAGGGGCGATTATCTGAACCGGTCCTGGGCATTCCCTAGGTCGACTCAGCCTCAAATGAGTACCTGGTGTAGTGTGTAAACATCACCGCTGGGGAGACAAAGGCGGTCGGGCGTGGTGCTGGCCACCCACCACTTCGTGTACCGTGCCGGCCTTCATAGGTGCTCGATAACAGCACTTGTCCCGAACAGTTTGCTAAGACTACACGGGGGATCTTTGCTTTTATATGTCGCATGTGTCTGTGCATGATTGGGTGTGCGTATACACGTGTTTATATATGTGTATATATCTGTTCGTCTTTGTATGTATATGTGTGCATATGTGTGCACATATGTGTGTGCGTGCGTGTGTGTGTCTGAAAATGTGTTCATATATGTGTGCGTGTGTGTGTGCGTGTGTGTGCGTGCATATGTGTGTTCGTGTATGCATATATGTGTGCGTGTGTGTGTGTATATATATGTGTGTGTGTATATATGTGTGTGTGTGTGCGAACGTGTGTGCGTGTGTGTGTGCGCGTGTGTGCGTGTGTGTTTCGCCAGTCGCTCCGGGGCGGAATTCGCTCAATTTACCACGAGGCCGACCGGGTTACAACCAATGTGTGCGTGAGTGAGTGGGTGAGCGAGTGGATGGGTGGGTGGGTGAGCGAGTGTGCGAGTGGGTGGGTGGGTGAGCGAGTCTTTGAGTGGTGGGTGGGTGAGCGAATGAGTGGGTGGGTGAGCGAGTGAGTGGGTGGGTGAGCGAGTGAGTGGGTGGGTGAGCGAGTGTGCGAGTGGGTGGGTGGGTGAGTGGGTGGGTGGGTGGGTGGGTGAGTGGGTGGGTGGGTGGGTGGGTGAGTGGGTGGGTGGGTGGGTGAGCGAGTGGGTGGGTGGGTGGGTGAGCGAGTGGGTGGGTGGGTGAGCGAGTGAGTGGGTGGGTGAGCGAGTGTGCGAGTGGGTGGGTGGGTGGGTGAGCGAGTGGGTGGGTGGGTGGGTGAGCGAGTGGGTGGGTGGGTGAGCGAGTGGGTGGGTGGGTGAGCGAGTGGGTGGGTGGGTGAGCGAGTGAGCCAGTGTGCGAGTGGGTGGGTGGGTGAGCGAGTCTTCGAGTGGTGGGTGGGTGAGCGAGTGAGTGGGTGGGTGAGCGAGTGTGCGAGTGGGTGGGTGGGTGAGCGAGCGAGTGTGTGAGTGTGTGGATGAGCGAGTGTGTGGATGGGTGAACAAGTGGGTGGGTGGGTGAACGAGTGTGAGAGTGAGTGGGTGGGTGAGCGAGCGTGCGAGTGCGTGGGTGAGCAAGTGTACAACTGTGTGGGTTTTTGAGCGAGTGTGAGTGGGTGGGTGAGCGAGTGTATGGGTGAGTGGGTGAACGACGGTGCGAGTGGGTGGGTGAGCGAGTCTTCGAGTGGTGGGTGGGTGAGCGAGTGAGTGGGTGGGTGAGCGAGTGTGCGAGTGGGTGGGTGAGCGAGTCTTCGAGTGGTGGGTGGGTTGGTGAGCGAGTGTGCGATTAGGTGGGTGAGCGAGTGTGCAAGTGGGTGGTTGGGTGAGCGAGTGTGCGAGCGCATATGCGCGTGTGTCCGTGATTGAGTGAGTTAGTGAGTGCATTTGCGAGCGAGTCAGTGGGTGAGTGAGTGCATTTGCGTGTCACAGTTATGGGAGCGCCCAGTGAGTGAATGCATATGTGCGCACGTGCGTGTGTGTGCATGCGCATCGGGTTAGTGAGTCCGTGCGCATACGCGTGAGTGGTTGAGTCATTGGGCTAGTGAGTGCGTGGGTTAGTGAGTGGGTAAGTGGGCCCATGAGTGATTGGGTTAGTGAGTGGGTTGTTGAGGTTAACGAGTGAGTGGGTTGGTTAGTAAGTGCGTGCTTGAGTGACGGGCACATTCAGAGTCTCCGAGATTACAACACAGGCGTTCCTCATTTCGCTTCGTGTGCACGTGTGTCTGTGTGTGCGTTGGTGGGTGTACACGTGTGTGTGAGTGCGTGAGCTGGCGATGTGTACACACGCGTGTGTTTGTGCATGAACTGCAGAAAGAGTTGCTTTCGTGAACTGCCAGAAAAAGATAAGGTGCAAAGTTGCGCGTGTTGCACGAGTCGTGATCTGGGTCGCGTTTGTCGTAGGGAGTCGCCGTGTCGCGGTGAGCGCGTTGCGCTACGAACCCGGTGACCCGAGTTCGATTCTCGCTCACGGCAAACGCCAGTGACGGATGATTATCTCAACCGGCCGTGGGCTTCCCCTAGGTCGACTCGGACGCAAATTAGACAAAGACGACCGGGCGTGGTGCTGGCCACACACCCCCTCGTGTGCCGTTCCGGCCTTCATAGGCGCTCGCTAAAAGCACTTGCCCCAACAGTCTGTTAAGGCGATACGGGGGATCTTTGTCTTTTGTTGGTGGTAAAGGCTATGGATCTGTTTTGTAGATGAAGAGTTGGAGGTGGGTTGAGGGTGCATGTAAGGGGTGTGTTGGGGTTGTGGGTATTGGAGTGTATATAAAGTTTTTTTTATTTTACCAGGTAAGGTCTTATGCGCTCCACAGCTCGTTCTCAGAAGCGTCCTGGCCACAAATGATAGCTCAACGAAGTGGCTTGTCGCGTGGAAATTCAGAGCAGCCAAATATCTCTAAACGTGTTTTGTTTCGAAATGTGGAGATAAAAAAACTGGATGACCCGGAGTAAAAGCCACGGCGACCACGGGCAGAGAGAGAGAGACGCAAACTCCAAATATACAGCAGGCGTTAAGGGTCGGGATCAAACCGACAACCTCTTGCACACCAGGCGAGGTTGTCAACATCTCGCCACCGTAATGATGATGAGCAAGAGAGACACGCAAACTCCAAATATACAGCAGCCATCGTCATGTTGTCGGGATCGAACCCACGACCTCCTGCACACCAGGCGAGGTAGTTAACATCTCCTAGCCACCGTGATGATGATGATGAGAAAGAGACACGCAAACTCCATATATACAGCAGCCATCGTCATGTTGTCGGGATCGAACCCACGACCTCCTGCACACCAGGCGAGGTAGTTAACATCTCCTAGCCACCGTGGCGCCGTTGGGGTTATGTGTTTGATGTATGCGTTGGTGTGGTGCCGTGGTGGTGGTGTCGTTTAGGGTGTGGTCAGGAGTCTGGGTTGGAGGTTGGGAGGGTCACACCACATACCTGTCGCCATTAAAGGCGTAATGGTCAGTGTCCAGTCGGGGTCGTGACCTTTTTTCTCTCGTTTTTTTTCGACAACCAATTGTTCGATCAGGTTAACACAACATTGCATTTAAAACAAAAATACAATTAAGCAGCAGCTGCAGTTCATTCGGTTCTTTTGCAACCAAGCATCTGCGGGCGTGCATGCCATTTAATAGGTGCTCGCCAACAACTCACGCCTCTCTACATGCTAGCATATGAATGTGTGGCGTGTGACCAGCGTGGAAGAGTAGACCCATCAATGATCTCGGGAGGTGTCCTCTTGATCTCCACCATTCTACTAGAGGCCCTTCCGCCAGCGGTGGCGTGGGCAGAGCGATTGCAGGGCAGTGCCTTTAACCCTTCATGCTGCTGTTAAACAGTGGAACGTTCTTGCGATATGATGCTTACAACATTGGCTTCATGTGTTCCGTTTCAGCGTGCCCGCGTCATTCTGTTCACAATTACAGACACAGGCAACAGGAGCGAGTTTATCGCCAGGTCACACAAACTATGTACCGTATAGTAAACCCGTAGACACACATGAATACACGAAGGGACATTATGACATTAAAAGACAAGCCAAAGTAGTACGATTGTGGCCATGCAGCCCATACTATGTACCTTACAGTACATCCGTAGACACACAGGGACACATGGAGGGGCATTTAAAGACAAGCCACAGTAGTACGATTGTGGCCACGCAACCAACATTGTGGACCGTCCAGTAAACCATTGTAGCATGTGCTCGTTTAATGGAGAAACTGCAAAAAACCCCGACACGAACTCTCTGCTGAAGCCCTCTCGTCGTGGCCAACAGACCTCGACAATGACATTAAACCCCATTTCGAGGTCTCGTTCAACGGAGGAAAAGCAGAGGGTGAACAGTAGGGCAGAGAGTACTGCTGTGGCACAGGTAGCGGACGATTTTGTAGCTGACCATGCTGGCGATGATGGAAAACCCGGCCAGTTTTCGTGCGGCTCAATGTTGACGTGGCCCAGCGTTCTTCATTGCCAGGCCCGCGGGTCACTGGCGGACCCAGGTGGCCTTTAGTGGGGCCCCACGACAGACAATCGTAGTGCTGTCAAAACCCCAATGGTTTCAAATGTGTGTGGCGGCCCTCACTCGGAAAACGAGTGAAGAACACTGACCTAGGACAACGTCCATTAGTTTTACATTGAGGTGGTTGAGCCGGCCTATGGAGGCGAGGGAATGAAGGGCGCCTTCAGTGTTTAAAATGCCAACAGAGGCCAACAGATGCAGGTCCTTGCCTAGATTCGCTGCCTGGCTCGTGTCAGATTTCTGGGGCGGACGTCCAGGCAAGGGGCGAGGGCGAGGTGTCGGGCTCTCCTAGCCTCTATTGTAGGTTAACGTTACTCATTTGGATGTAATTGGAGTGGCGTTAGTACGGTGGCAATGTGTTAAAAACACCAGTAAGGAAGTTACAATGTTTAATTTGGGATAATTAAAACTAAGGCCGGAGGAATAGAGTGGACAATATAAGGATTGGAAGAGTGCACTTGTTAACACCATTGGGCCTGATGAGAATTAAAGGGTTTCTCCTGATTATCAGTTTATATATTTTTAAATAGGTATGCATATGAATAGTTGCCAAATAGTAGAAATTGAATACCACACAAACCACTTCAATAAGCAAAAATATTACGAAGTAAACGAATTTATATTTAAAGTCAAACGTGATAATACCAATGTTTTAAACAGGAAAAAGCCTTACTGGGTCTCAAGACTGTTAAAGAAGCATCCTGCGATATTTGCATGTTTGGAGAAACCCATTAATGAGAGCTGTGGGTTTATTTGGAAGGCAAAATAATTTAAACTAAACTTTGTAGACTATTGTTATTTTTCTCGTTACTGTGTACATAGTCCATCCACTAGTTGTGGCGAATTAAAGTGTCCCAGACGTTCTAGAACATCATTAGAATGTAGATCAGTCACTCAGTCGTTCATTTATATGTGTAGGTTAAAAAAACTAAACTCCAACACATTAGTCAATAACACTGCCTTAAAGTAAAAATATAATTATATAACGGGTGACGTTTTGGGCAATGGCCCGACTTTAGTTTCAGTTTTTAGTTTCATTTATTAGGAATAACCCTGTGAGCCATGCGGCTCTTGACTCGGGTGCAACCGCAACGAAACAAAAACATGAACAAGAAACATCTTAAAGTGACTACGCGCAGCAGAAAATATCCTGGAAAAAAACAGAAAAGTCTTCCAGAAAAAGCACCGCATTTCAACGCTGTGTGCAAAAATCCCAGTGGGATGCAAGTCAAACAATAACACCATTCAGACAATGTAGATTAAAGTTATCAGGCCAACTCTGTACTACAACAAACAAACGTGGCCAGACCAAACCGTCCTCAAAATCAACAAAATAAAGCCACAAAAACAATGCAAGACACAACAGAAGACGGGTCATTGCCAGAAACGTCACCTGTTACATTGTTTTCCTTGTAAGGTTCCAGTATTGTTGACGACACGTTTGTTGATTTGGCCTTCGCACCACTACCCACGCAGCAGGAGTTTACAAGAGATGCCTTTTGTTTTGTTACCGATGCGTGAAAATGAAATTGCTAATGATCACACACATGGAAAGAAAAAAACATTTTTTTTGTTAAACATTTCGCCCCCAAACAGACAACACATTTCGTCTTAATTAGTACGCTCCGTGGACAGCAACGCATATCGATTCTCTGACCACTAAATGTTTAAGCAAAGGTAATAAAAGGTTATTGTTGCGTACAACAATCGCTTGTTGTGTGTACCCTTGGGGGGGTTTGCCGGGCGAGGTACACAGAGAGAGAGAGAGGATAGCAAAGCACTCCTTTTTCTACACATGATCACGCGTCGTTCAAAGGCTCTGGAAAGCCACACCGACTGCGGTCCTGCAGCCGGCGCGCAGAGGGGCACGCGCTGAACAAACAGGAGCACTTCACGCGGACATTGTCGTCACGTAAGATTCTTAAACGAGGCCGGTCAATAATGAATGAGACGCGCCGAGGAGTGGTTCGGTGCCAAATGCGTCGGCTCTTCACGCTGTTCGGTGGGGGGGGGTCTACTTAGAGGTGTTACGGGAGGTGGCGGTGTTACGGGGCTGGCGGGAGACAAAAGAGGTCGTTTTCCTTGGGGGAGATTGGGGGGCTCATACAAAAGAGGGTGCCGAAACAGCAGGGATGTGGATTGTGGAATACTGGGGGCTGGGTGGGTGGGTGGAGGTGCCTATCATGGTACTTTGAAGCCTCTGGGGCTCTGTTACTGTAAAAGCACGCTATTATATTTAATTGCGCACTCATGCATAAGTGATGTTGTAATGGTTGTAATGGTTAGCACCGCTGGACTTGACTTGCAATCCACAGGTCCGCCGGTTCGATCTCAGCGGGTTCTTAAAGTCCATGCACTCCCAACTCCACCACCTATCGCTGCCTCTGTAGAGCGAGCCGTGTTCACCGTGGTGGCACAGAAGTCAGAACGCGTCGTGTTACTGAACTTATTTTAACACTGGCATTAAAACATTTTAATAATTGATTCTTCAGGTTAATGTTGTACCTATTGTCGATGTTCTATAACGTCATCCTTTTCAGGTGACGTTTAAAAAAAGAGGTGGAAAGAAAGTTGACTGAATTGAGACAAAACGAAGTTGATGAATGTGTTTAAAGATGACACCTGTAATAATACTAAAATAAAGTCCTAAGTTCATTTTAAAAGATAATTCATGCGTCGTGCATTGATGTTCATGGAAGTGAGTTTAAACTTTGTTGAAATGAACTAAATAGCCATTGACAATTTGTTCAAATAATTGTAATAACCCGTTGCGTCCTGACCTTTGGGCCGCGTACGGTGGGGTAAAGTGTGGGTACTATGACGTTTTTCGAGACGTCTGGTCAGCGTGGAAGAGTAGGCCAAATACTATTCTGGAGGGTGAAATACTTTATTGTAAACTAACGACCTTGTATTCCCTGATCTTGTTATCTTTCTGCCCTCTCTCTCTCTCGTTCAAATCACGCACATGACAAATAATCCCTGTAATGATCGTTTATTATTCCATTGCTAAATTTCACCAATTGAGAAGCCAGGCGATATTTATGAAACTTATATTACAAAGAGACCCGAATTCAAAACCACACCCGGTAGGTATGTGGGGAGACGAGGGTGTGCTATTTATTTAGCAATTTGGTTTGTGGTCAATTTTCTAAATTGTTACGTGTGCTCTTGCACCATCACCCACAAAAAAAAAATTGGGCTATTGTTGTCTCGGGGTGTTTAACGTCCGTTCTATGCGCGATGCTATAATTTTCTCAACAAGTAAATACCACGAATCAAACCCGGCGCTGCGTGCCTAGCGGTCAGTGGCGAGCTCGGTGGCAGCTGCGTACACAACCACACAAGCCGTAAACAATTCTATAGACCACCACCATCATCACCATCGTCATCATCGTGATCATCGTGATCAGCCATGAACTATCCACTGTTGGATAAAGACCTCCCTGCTCCCGCCCCCCCACCGCCCCCAAGTCGTCGCCATCTCTCACGGGGGCACACAGTGTGAGTTGCCGGGGGCCCCACACCCCCCCCCCCCCCATATGGACGACCCAACCTGTCGTCAGGGCAGGTGTATTTACATTGGAAGCCGCAGCTGAACGGGCGATGCTTGCCAAGGGAAGCGATCTCTGCTCCACGCGAACCCATCTCATCGCTTTGCGCGAGCTCACTGCACTTTTTTAAAAATTAACAGTCAATGTGACGATGACGACGATGATGCTTTTTCTCCAACTTACTAATCTCCTGCCAGGCCCAAGCCGACTGAACTTTTTTTTTTTAATTAACAGTCAATGTGATCTTCTTGGTTCTTTCGGTAAAGTCACGTAGAAGGGAAGTAATAAAATAATACAAATAAAACATAATAAGTGAGAATTATTTTATTATGTTTTATTTTTATTATTGTATTACTTCCCTTCTACGTGACTTTACCGACAGAACCAAGAAGATGAATCCCTGCAGTCACGAAAGCTTTAAATCGAAAGTCAATGTGATGATAACGAAGACGATGTTCTCTCTCTCTAACTTACTAATGTCCTCGAATCCATTCGATCTGCCTCCTTCTCCTCCTCTCTCTCTCACTCTGTCTCCTCTACTCAGTCCGAAGCACACGCAACACCCCCACGCTTGAGTACGCAATGTTCACGAGCTGTTCATGACGACCACACCTTCGCGATCATTGTGACAACTTGTCGCAATGATTCACCGCCTCCACGTCACATTCGATGCAAGGTCCGCGGATCGCCCTTTCCCGATATCTATCGATAATTATCGATGGGTTTTGTCGTCGTCATATCCCGTGGCGAATGCAGCGACGTCCGGTGCCTGCAGGGAAAGACGGGAATCCACGGCGGCAGTCGTGTGCACAGGACGTACAATCGCTAGCCATGATCTATCCACTGCTCGACGAATGCACCTCCAGGCGTAGAAGGTAGAAATTGATTCGTAAATAACCGATGAATACGCGCGTAAAACAACGACGCATGCGTGCGTGCGCGCATCATCCATTGAGGGCGATAAGAATTTAGGTCTAATCCGTGAATGTAGATGGCATCAAGTTCGTGCGCAAGATGCTGGGTAGATTTGTATTGTTTTAGATCGCAGGATCGTGAGAGGTCGTGGACACTTGGAGGGGGTCGGAGGGGAGACTTGTATCGATGAGTGGAAATGGGCGTGGCTGATAATTATGATAATAACTATACATGCTTCATCATTATACGTTCATCATCATCATCATCCATGTTCGACGACGATGATGATAATAATGATGGTGAATATTCATGCATCGTCAGTGCCACCGCTAGCACGGTAGGCAGAGCCGTCCCTAGGGTGCACGGAGAATCGGGGCGATTGCCCCGGGCCCCGCGTTGTTGGGGGGGGGGGGCGCGCTTCGACGACACTGTGTCAGATGTAATGCTTGCGCTTTAGTTTGAATGCATCGGGCAGGTGTATTTACATCGGAAGACGCAGATGAACGAACGATGCTTGCCAGGGGAAGGAACGCCAGCGCGGGCCGGTATTCGCTCGCTCGCAATTACAGAACGAGATGCGCAACAAGGTACAGACAGAGAGACAGAGAGAGACAGAGCGAGAGATGAGTCCGCGGTGCGAGAGGCCACACGCGCTCGCAAGCCATCAGCTACAGCGCGCGTGCGTGCGTGTGCGTGCGCGCGCGTGCGTGCGCGTGTGTGTGCGTGCGCGTGCGTGCGTGTGCGTGCGTGCGCGCGCGTGCGTGCGCGTGTGTGTGCGTGCGCGTGCGTGCGTGCGCGTGTGTGTGCGTGCGCGTGCGTGCGTCGAGACATATTTACTCCGCTCGGTCCAACGTCGCTCTTTACAATGCCGGTAATTAGATGCCATCGGGTTAAATAGCCCATAGGCTGCGAAGAGACACGCACTCCATTCGAGCGTGCGTGTCCTTTGTTGTTGGGGTGTTTTTTTTTGTTTTGCTGCTTTGCTTTAGCACCGGCGAAGCGACGCGTGTCGTGGTCGGCTTTCGCTTGCGCTAATAAACCCGGCGGCCACGAGATCGATTTCCCGCTCGCGATCGATATAGGTGGCGACTATTTCTGAACCTGGGGCCTCACTGCATGTCGACCCGGTGGTGAAGCGAGTGACTCGTGCGGTTGTGTTCACATCGCCACCGGGGAGGGGGAAACAAAGACGGCCGGGCGTGGTTCTGGCCACGTGGTCCCCCCTCCCCCGTCGCCCTCGTGCGCCGTGCCAACCTTCACTCGTGCTCCTTGATACCAGCGGCTCTATCTGGACTGTGCCCTGCACGCTGACAGCACTTGCCCCAACTGCTTAGGGGTAGTCAGTCGGCTATGTCAGCCATCTGTGTCTTTGTGTGCGTTGGAGCGGTGGCTTCGCGGTTAGGGGACCGAGCCACGAACCTGGCGCACCGAGTTCGATCCCCAGCCGCGACTAACATCAGTGGCTGAAATCTGGACCGCGTGTGTGCCTCTCCAAGGTTGACTCCGCCGTAAAATCAGCATCGGGGACACACGGGCTCAGCACCACCGTGCCAACAACAAGAGTTGCTCATGGGCATCCCTTGCCCCGACAACCTTGTATAGGCTACACGGAGGACCTTTGTCTTTGTAGAACACAGAGCGGCACGAGCTGCTATAACCACTACGTACGGGGGTGGTCTTGTGATCGTCATGACGCCAGGATAGGCAATGGCGTAGCATTAGTTTGCGTGTATTTGTTGTTTTTTTAATTACACAGAGTGGTCATAAGAAAAAAAAGTGTCACCCTCTTGTGAGCTATGAACCGGGTCGCCTGAGTTCGAATCCGGCTCATGGCTAACGTCGGCGGAGAGTTATAATTGGAATATCGGGACAGGTCTTGCACAATCACTCCCGCCGTCCCATCTCACCCCGCAATAAACCCCCGAGTAAAACCCCGGCCGCCCTGGTAAAGCGTGGCAAGGTGACGCCTTCGTCCGGCAGTGGATACAGATTTCCCCTGTGGCTTTATTACGGTTCACCGTTCAGATATCACTCGGTACTGTATGTATGGTGAACTTCTTTCGCACCGTACGTAGCCAACCTTGCGAATCGGAGGCGCGCGGGGAAGGTCGACAAACTAAAAACAAAAAGCAGCAGTGAAGAAATTAGTGTTCGTTCTAGATTTAAAAAATGCACGGTTTCGGTTGCGTCCTAATATCGTAAGAAAGAGCGTTCGAGACGACCGCAGAATCGCATCACCGTCTTTGTTCGACGGTGAGCAGTGGCTGGCAATTCAACGATGATCCCTCGGGGTTCTTAGCGCTTCTAGCCAGGCGTTGTTCTGCTAAACGAACGCGTGTACAACGGCATAATTAGATTGCCATTCAAATATTAAATTTGTGTAATCCCAACCGTGTAATTTTGGCTTGGAGAAATGCCACGAATTTGGTGGGGTTTTTTTTTAGTATGGAGAGGCCCTTCATCGAACGGTCGATTGAATACGGATGTTGATGATGGTGTTGTTGGTGGTGGTGGCGATGATGATCATGTGGGGAGCGCTATTGTAGTGGTTAGCGCGCCGCGCTATGAACCTGGCGGCCCGAGTTCGATTCCCACTCACGATCATCACCAATGACGATTATCTGAATCGGTCTTGGGCCTCCCCTAGGTCGACTCAGCCTCAAGTGAGTATCTGGTGCGGTGTGTAAACATCGCCACCAGGGAGACAAATGCGGCCAGGCGTGGTGCTGGTCACCCACCCCCTTGTTTGCCGTGCCGGCCTTCGTAAGTGCTACTCGCTAACAGCACTTGCCCCAATAACAGTTTGTTAAGGCTATACGGTGGAGTTTTTGTCTTTGATGATGATGATGATGACGATGACATAGACAGCACGCCTTAGCTCAAGTCGAAAATGTTGTTCGCGAATTGTTACCGGAGACGTGGGGCGCCACCACGGTGGTGAGATGTTAATTACCTCGCCTGGTATACAGGAGGTTGTGGGTTCGATCCCGACCCAGACAGCTGCTGTAATTTAGGGGTTCCCATATCTCTCTTTACCCGTGACCGCGCGGATTGTTCTCCCGGGTCCTACGGTCCCCCCCCCAAATTCAGAAACAACATCGAGTATTTTGGCTGCTGTAATACACTTCCACGTGATAATGAGCCCACTTGGTTGAGATATCATTTGTGACCAGGTCGCTTCTGAAAAAAGTGCCATATATCTCAGCTGGCCATACCTGGCAAAATGCAAATACTGTACTGGAGTGGAGTTTTTGGCTGCTACACATTAACACACGATGATAAGGTACTCATCATTCGTGATGGACAGGTCACGTCTGAACAAATGAGCTGCAGAGCCCAGTGGGCCTTTACCTGGAAAAATAAAATAAAATTAAAAGGGTTCGTATCACGGACCCGTGTTTTCCATTTGCCCATCTTGAATTACGAGTTTCGATGCTATCCCACCCCGTCCTCCCCACCACCCCCCCTACCCCGCACGTAGTATCGGCAAATAGCACACAAGCAAGAACCCTCGCTTCGGATTTAGAATCCAAAATCAAACAATCGTCGAAATGAAAAGGCAACACAGGATACACGCGCGCACGAGTAATATGCGCGAACTGACTCCCACCCCCGCGTGCAGAGATCTGTTAAAAAACAATAGTGATTTAGGAATGTGTCTATAGAAATTGTTATTAATCTACTCTGACGAAGGTTAGATCTCTGATACGTCGCCGATTATATATTTTTTTTCATTGAAGGCCACGGTCTTATTAACGAATGTGTTGTGCGTTGCCTTTGGCTGTACATGTGGCAAGTTCACAATGGCCAGCTCTGTGTTGTATAGGCGCTTTGCTGGAGTACAGAATAATACTTTTAATGCTCGTGGTTCTTTCGGTAAAGTCACGTAAATAGAAAATAAAAATAAAATAAAATAAAAAATTAATTACGAAATAAAAGAGACCGCTTGTGTTGCGATCGAAAATTAATACATTTCTTTATTTTATTTTAGCCGGCTGATGAATACCGCTTGTGTTGCGATCGAAACGTCTGGGTTTTTTGCTTTTATGTTTTCATTAATTTTTAATTGAATTGAATTTTTATTTTATTTTTACGTGACTATACCGAAAGAACCAAGAATATGAATTCCTGCAGTCACGAAAGTTTTAAGTCAAAACTTTTAATGCTACTAAGAGTTGACCACAGTAAGTAGGGCTTATCTTCTCAGGCGATACATTTTTCCGAACGATGTTCTTGGAGTAGGGAGCACCGGCGTAAGGCACTACCACTAGACTACAAGCTTCGCATAGCCATAATAATCCTGCATTATTGTATCCTATAAAAAGACCGAGAGATTAGATATTGGCACTCGAAATATATTCCTACTGATAGTTAATCGAAGGTGAACCCAAAGAATGACCAACGCAGAAGTATGATATATATTTTATGTAGCGTCGTTATTGTCAGTCTCACAACTCAGAAAGGCATTCAGAGCCGGCGTTTTCAACACTTGCCCAAGTTCTGTGGTCTCTATAGCAATACATTGGGTGGGTGGGGGGGGGGGAGATGATTGCTGTAAGTATCTTCCCAATCGATTAATTCGTGACGCCGGGCACACATTAGCCTACTCTTGCGAGATTCGCCACGGGATCTTTCACTTCCACTGCAAAAAAGGCAGCGGGGGTGGCGTAGCACCGTCCCCGGCGAGCGCATCCGCAGTTGACAATAACCGGGGCGACCGCTGGGATTCGAACCGCAGATCCTCTGCAAACGAGCCACGTGGCAGCTTCTCGCGCGTGCGCGCTGGGGAATATTTACGAGCGCTTAGCAGCCTCGGTCGCAAGCGATTATGTGGGGATTTTGAACTCAGCCGAAGCCACTTCAACGGCCTAATCCGTGCTCTGTCCGCGGGCTTGTGACGTCTCGTTCACGTGAGCCTCTCGGTCCGGGCGGCTTTAAGCCCGCGCGGAATAACTCAATGGTATTACGCATGATCGCAATAATACATAATTACTATTGTACACAGTCCCGATAGTATCCAATCCCAAGTATCTCAGTTATACACAATCCAAATGATACTAAAGTACAATGATGCACAAGACCAATTATACACGATCCCGATTATGCGCGATCACAATTATGCACCATCCCGATTATACACAATACCAGTTGTACCCAATCACAATTATACACAATCACAATTGTGCACCATTATAGTAAACAAACATCGCCCTCGTCCCTACTGAGAACACTTTTCCAGGACCCTCCTTACAATCGAGTGACGGGACTGCTCGAGAAAGAATACTCCAACCATCACAATAATAGTCCTACACACTATTTACGCGCCATGCAGAAGGGTGGTTGCCCGGAAACATCGCCTGTTATAGTTGTTTCCATTTTAAGGGCCCGTCATGCGGTGTTGCTGTTGTTGTTATTGACGAATGCGTTGCGATTTGTTGTTGTTGTTGTTGTTGTGTGCTTGTGCACCACCGCTAATGTCGCCGCAGCAGCAGCATCACGAAATTAAATGTGTGTATAATGCCAAAACAAAAAACTAAACACATTTTACATTTTTTACCAGATAAGGCCCACTGAGCTGTGAAGTTCTTTTTCCCAGAAACGATCTGACCTATCACAAATGATGGCTCAACGAAGTGGCTGTTCACGTGGAAATGTACAAATCCTCGGCACGCACGATTCTAAACGTGGAGTGGAAAAATACCGGAGGACCCGAAGAACAATCCACGCGACCACGGGGAGAGACATGCAAACTGTATCGAACCCACGACCTCCTGTATAGCAGGCAAGGGGGTTGACATCTCGCCAAAGCGGGATGTTAACACAGGAGGCAAGCAATTATGTACAACGAATTAATCAATTAGCATTATTTCTCACGCTAGTAATACGTGCATCGAATTGGTGTGTAATCGTTGATTTGTTACCGCAATGGATATGCAACAAGTTGAAGAAATAAAATAACCATTGTTTAATTCTATTGTCGCGTATGACAGCAAAGCTAAGTGCAAGGTTCCAGGTGTGCTAGCCACGGTGAGAATAGGGCTTCAGACACAAACACGGCAGTAGCATCGCCAGTAAAACAGCAACTTACGGTAGAATATGAACAGAGCAGTGTGTATTTAAATAACTTGGGCCATTTCTCCTAAGCATCTGAACTGATATACCAATTGAGTCCGTGGGTAATAGACACCGCAGTGCATTCACGACATCGTTCGTATAAGCAGGTGAATGCTCATTTATAATAATTATTATTCATGTACTACTCATCGTGCGCTGGAGCGAGCTGAGACAATGACACGTGGCATTTCAGCAGCATTTGTTTAACAAGTCCCATTCTACCAGCTGAAGAGACCCAGAAAGTCCACTGGACATCTGTGAAAAGGCGCTTCATAGCTCATCGGATTCCTCCTCCTGTATAGAATAAAGATTGTTTGTCGTAACCACTCCAGAGTTCGGCTGCTTAAACGAATGCTGCTTGCTAATTATGATTTATGCATAATACCAAATATTGCTTTATTTACATGCACAGACGCAAGAACGTAGTTGTGATTATATGTTTGCGAATCAGTTTCAAATGGCATAGACCAACGGATAACGCGCATGCGGCACACGCAAATATCCGAAAAAAATGATACATCATCATCATCATCATCACTCTGCTATGGGTTGTTAACATTTAACACGACAGAAATTAATGCGACCTAATCCCGGAGTTGACGGTGTCACGCTAGCCGACGCTGCGGCAAAACCGCCGTGAGACCATAAACACATCTCACTCGGGAACGCTCAGAGCTGCGAGAAAGCGAACACGCAGATGGCGAGGTTACCCGAACTCGGCCCCCAGTAATTGCAATTCTCGCTTAATCTGATTCGTTTCAAATTGGTTTTGGCCCGCAGCGAAATACGTGGGGAGTAACAGTGCACGCTGTGTATCGCCTGGCGTGTACACATCACAGGTACAGAGTAGAGTACATTGACAACACGTATACACATCACATGTGTAGAGTAGACCACATTCACACAATACGTGTACACATCACAGGTGTATAGAGTAGACCACACACACAATACGTACACACATCACAGGTACAGAGTAGAGTACATTGACAACACGTATACACATCACAGGTGTATAGTAGTCCACATTCACACAATACGTATAAACATCACAGGTGTGTATAGTAGTCCACATTCACACAATACGTATACACATCACAGGTGTGTAGAGTAGAGCACATTCACACAACACGTATACACATCACAGGTGTATAGTAGACCACATTCACACAATACGTATACACATCACAGGTGTATAGTAGTCCACATTCACACAATACGTATACACATCACAGGTGTATAGTAGACCACATTCACACAATACGTATACACATCACAGGTGTAGAGTAGAGCACATTCACACAACACGTATACACATCACAGGTACAGAGTAGACCACATTCACACAATACGTACGTACATCACAGGTGTATAGTAGTTCACATTCACACAATACGTGTACACATCACAGGTGTATAGTAGACCACATTCACACAATACGTATACACATCACAGGTGTCTAGAGTAGAGCACATTCACACAATACGTATACACATCACAGGTGTATAGAGTAGACCACATTCACACAATACGTGTACACATCACAGGTGTAGAGTAGACCATATTCACACAATACGTACGCACATAACAGGTATATAGTAGACCACATTCACACAATACGTATACACATCACAGGTATATAGTAGACCACATTCACACAATACGTACGCACATCACAGGTATAGAGTAGACCACATTCACACAATACGTATACACATCACAGGTGTATAGAGTAGACCACATTCACACAATATGTATCCACATCACAGGTGTATAGAGTAGATCACATTCACACAATACGTACACACATCACAGGTATAGAGTAAAGCACATTCACGCAATACGTATACACATCACAGGTGTATAGAGTAGACCACATTCACACAATACGTATCCACATCACAGGTGTATAGAGTAGACCACATTCACACAATACGTATACACATCACAGGTGTAGAGTAGAGCACATTCACACAATCCGTATACACATCACAGGTGTAGAGTAGAGCACATTCACACAATACGTATACACATCACAGGTATATAGAGTAGAGCACATTCACACAATACGTATACACATCACAGGTGTAGAGTAGAGCACATTCACACAATACGTATCCACATCACAGGTGTAGAGTAGAGCACATTCACACAATACGTACGTACATCACAGGTATATAGAGTAGAGCACATTCACACAATCCGTATACACATCACAGGTGTATAGTAGTCCACATTCACACAATACGTATACACATCACAGGTGTAGAGTAGACCACATTCACACAATACGTACTCACATCACAGGTGTAGAGTAGAGCACATTAACACAATACGTATCCACATCACAGGTATAGCGTAGACCACACTGGCATACTACGTACGCACTAATAATAATAAGTTTAAATTATAAAGCGTCCTTAGACAATGTCTAGATTTGAAGCTTTCGTGACTGCAAGGATTCATACTCTTAGGTTTTTTCGGTAAAGTCACGTAGGTAAAAAATGTAATTAAAATTAATAAAAGTAAAATAAAAAATCACGACGTTTCGGAGGCATCACAGGAACCGTCACAGCACGATTGCTGTATCAAGTAAAGAGCTTTTTATTTTATTTTACTTTAATTAATTTAAATTTTATTTTTTACCACCGTGACTTTACCGAATAAACCTCAGAGTACTTAGACAATTCGTTCTCAGCGCGCTATGCATGGCTAGGCGGAAAATAGTTGAAAACAATCTCGTAAAGAAGCGAGAAAGACGTTAGAAATTAACTAACGAGAAAGAAAGCAATTTTTTTAAACGGAGACGTTTTTAGTTGAGATTCGGAGATTTGTAACCGTCTGGCAAGTCAGGGGGACTTGCACGGGGCAAAGAGAGTTACATAGTTTAGGTGCCGCATTTGCAAAGGCACCGTCACCACCACCCCCCCCCTCAAGTGTGAAGCCGAGAGTCCGTGGTGTATTTGGGCAACGCACAATCTGTAACATCTGACACAGAGGTATGCACGACTCATCTCGCACTTAACACGTGCACAGCAAACGTGTGGCTTGAAGTCACACGCACTAAAATGTAAACGTAAAAAAATAATAATAATATCATCCGTATTCTCAGGTTTTTTCGGTAAAGTCACGTAGGTAAAAACATTAAAATTAATGAAAGTAAAATAAAACAAAACAAAATAAAATTCACGACGTTTCGGAGGCAACACAAGTCTCCGTCATCAGGTGGGACCGTCACAGCCGAATTAGCTGCATCAAGTGAAGCAATGATTCAAGATGTAATCCCTTATAAGCAAGTTGAAGGGAGGTGGAGGGGGGGGGAGAGCTTATCAGGCTGTGGTAGCCAATGAATGGAAACGTATCGGGAGGGAGGAGGAGCGGTGATCAAAGACTGCACGCAGTGCTCAACACAATGAATGGAGACGTGTCGGGACGGAGGGCGAGCGGCGATCAAAGACTGCACGCCCTCCGTCCCGACACGTCTCCATTCATTGTGTTGAGCACTGCGTGCAGTCTTTGATCACCGCTCCTCCTCCCTCCCGATACGTTTCCATTCATTGGCTACCACAGCCTGATAAGCTCTCCCCCCCCCTCCACCTCCCTTCAACTTGCTTATAAGGGATTACATCTTGAATCATTGCTTCACTTGATGCAGCTAATTCGGCTGTGACGGTCCCACCTGATGACGGAGACTTGTGTTGCCTCCGAAACGTCGTGAATTTTATTTTGTTTTGTTTTATTTTACTTTCATTAATTTTAATGTTTTTACCTACGTGACTTTACCGAAAAAACCTGAGAATATGAATCATTGCAGTCACGAAAGCTTCAAATCTAATATCATCCGTATAGCCTTGAACGGACTGTTGGGGCAAGTGATGTTAGCAGGCAACTATGAAGACTGACACGGCACACGAGCGGGTGGGTGGCCAACTCTACGCTCGGCCGTCTTTGTATCTCCAGTGGCGATGTTTACACACCGCACCAGCTACTCATTTCGAGGCTGAGTCGACTCAGGAGATGCCTATGACCAGTTCAGATAATCGTCACCACTGATGTTGGCCGTGAGCGGGAATCGAACTCAGGTAGACCGGGTTCGTAGCGCAGCGCGCTAACCACGACACTACCGCTCCCCATGTACACCACATCTTTGTTGTGTACACAAAAACGACAAAGGTCCCCCGTATAGCCTGTAACAGACTATTGGGGCAAGTGCTGTTAGCGAGTAGCACCTGTGAAGGCCGGCACGGCACACGAGGTTTTACCAGCACCACACCCGCTGTATAACGCACGCGTGCTACATACACCACACACATGCACAACACTATACATTACATAAACACATAGGCCTATATATACAGTACTGTACGTTAACATGCACACGTTAACTCAGCTACATTGTACACCACACAACGACAGACACCCACACACACACTTGGGTCGTCGGGTTCAAAGCATAGTGCGCTAACCACTGCGCCACCGCTCCTCGCGTGCGGCTAACATCATCAGGGGCGAGTGATTATAATAATCTGAACCGGCCCTCATTCGGGGAAACTCCGCAATGACGGGCGTGGTGAAGTATGGTCAAACAACCCACGTGACTGCCACGGAATTGGGAAGCATTCATCCAGCAGTGGATTGACAAACGCATGCTCATACGGCCGTGGCATTCTCCGAAGACTCGTGAAAGTCCGCAGATGCACGGCGTGGGGTGAGCGGTGGCGCAGTGGTGAGCGACCAGCGCCGCGCACCCAGACCGCCCGATTGTTGGGTGTCTGAACCCGTCTCGCGGGCCCCCTCCCCTAGGTAGACTCGGACCCAAATGAGCAGCTGCGGTGGTGTGCAAGCGTCGACACCTGATGGGGCTTTCGGCGAAAAGTGCGCCATGCTGATGAACTAAAACCAAGCACTTTGCTCCAAATAATCTTCATAGTCCGTTGTGATTACAGGTGGATGTTTGTATTTGTTCTATTCGCGTGTGTGTGTTTGTGTATTTGCGTGCTAAACGCGTGCACATGTGCGTATGTGATAGGTTATGGATGCGTATATTTTCAATTTACGTGGGTGTTTTGCGTAAAATATTAATGTGTGTGAGTGTGTGCGTCTCGTTGCCGCTTTGAAATGCGGTCGGGCGTGGTGCTGGCCACCCACCCCCTCGTGTATCGTTCTGGCCTTTATAGGTGCTCGCTTACAGCACTTGCCCCAACAGTCTATTGAGGCTATACGGGGTATCTTTGTCTTTTTGTGTCTATGTGTCTGCGTGTATGTGTTTAAGTGTGTATCCATGCGTGTCTCCATGACGGTTATCTGAATCGGTCCTGGGCGTCCCCTAGGTCGGAACAGCTTAAAATTGGTGCCGAGTGCGATGTGTTAAAAAAAAGACATTGCCACTAGGGAGACAAAGGCGGCCGGACGTGGTTCTGGCCACCCACCTCCTCGTGTGCCGTCCCGGCCTTCACAGGCGCTCGCTAACAGCACTTGCCCCTACAGTCTGTTAAGGCTACACGAGGGATCTTTGTCTTTGTGCGTGGGGAGCGGTGGCGGGGGTAGTTCGCGCACTGCGCTACGAACCCTGCCACCCGAGTTAGATTCCCGTTCACGACCACTGACAGTGGCGAATATCTGAACCGGTCCAGGGCATCCCCCCGAGGTCGACTCAGCCTCAAGGGAGTACACTTCATGAAGGTGTGTACACATCATCGGCGGCCTGCCTTCGAGATGAGAGGCCACAAAACGCATCGTCACGAATCCACGAGATCACACCTGACTCACGAGGGTGTCTTCCCCTCCCGGGTTCTCGTTTCTGGAATTCCCTGCCCCCTAGAACTCCACCTGACCTCCGAGACTATCCCGCCCCCCTTTCGAAAGGAATCGAAAAAAAGTTATTTTCTTAAGATGGGTAGGTTTCAATGTACTGTATATATATATGTGTACACACACAGAGTTGCCCAATCAGTCACATCGGGTAATTATATCTATTTACACACAGTGCGTATGGTTACTTAATTGATTTTAACAAACGTTCAAAATGACTTCCATTAACATCACGCATGCATGGACTCTTTTGTTTTCAATGTATAACAATAGGACGTTTTAAAAGATTATAGGTGTCATCTTTGACCATTCATCAATTATCTGATTTGTTTAAAATGCATATACAGTAATATCCACGCTTCTCCCCGTTACACGTCGTTTCGCAAATACGTCGTCACTTTAGAGACACCACAACCATCATTTGCGTCGCCTCAACTCGCACACTCACGTCGCGGACAGCACCATCGTCCGTTCTTCCTCGTTATCCGTCGCCTTTCAGCCCCCGCCTCCTCCACCCAACTACTTCCCTGGGTTAAACCGCTTTGATACAATACGTCGTTTCGATATCCGTCGTCGCACCATTCACGCGAACCGGGCTATTGCTCGAACAAACCCCACGCGCGCCGACGTGTTGGGCCACCCCGTTAATTGCGCTGCCCACAGGTAACTGCAGACCCAAGAGGTACGCAGACTATTTTTTTCGAGCCATCCTGGACAGGGTGGTAGTCACGACACGTCGTCATCTATACCTTAGCGGCGAGCTTTGCTCGACTCTGTTTAGCATTTTATTTTAACCCCCCCACCACCACCCCATCCCACCCCTCCCCCACATTTCAATTTGAGTTCAGACCAAACCAGACCATCCTTCCTCGCCCGGAGCACTGCGATAAGACGAGTCGATGGCATCGCTAAAGCCGCAATCTTCCCTGAAACCAGGTGCTCTGACTCAATTTGCGAGCAAAGACAAAGATCCACCCCCCCCCCCAACTCCCGCCCCGCCCGCCCCGCCACCGTACAACACTTGCCCCAACAGACTGCTGCTGGGGCAAGTGCTGTGAGCTAATAGCAGCACCTGTGAAGGCGGACGTGGCACGCGAGGGGGTGGGTGGCGCACAGACACAGACGACGACGAGTCGCCAGCACTCCTTCGTGATTGTCTTACCCGCGTTCTGCGGACACGCGCAGTTCAGTGAAGTTGTACCCCAATTTACTAGAGAGGTCATAAGCGACCGACACAAGATACGAGGATTCCCCGTGTAGCCTTAACAGACTGTTGGGGCAAGTGCTGTTAGCGAGCACCTACGAAGGCCGGCACGGCACACGAGGGGGTGGGTGACCAGCATCACGCCCGACTGCCTCTGTCTCCCCAGCGGCGATGTTGACACACCGCACCAGGTACTTACTTAAGGCTGAGTAGACCAAAGGGAGTCCCAGGACCGGTTCAGATAACCGCCACCGCTCCCCTCTACGCACACGCATACGGACGGACAGACAAGGCAGAGCAAACAGCACATCGCACAAGTATCCGCGTATCGCATTCACGGCACACACCTGCACGTGGCTCGAAGGCAAAGATCTCCCGTAAATTCTAGATTTGAAGCTTTCGTGACTGCAAGGATTCCTATTCTTAGGGTTTTTCGGCAAAGTCACGTAGGTAGAAATGGAAAATTAATAAAAGTAAATTAAAAATTATTTTATTTTTCATAATCAACGTTTTTGGGTTTATTAATTTAAATTTTTTACCTACGTGACTTTACCGAAAAAACCTAAGAACATCTCCTGTAAACTGGCTTTAAAAGACTGTTGGGTCCAAGGGCTGTTGGGGAACACCGGGGGAGACCGGCACGGTGGACGAGAGGGTGGGTTGACCGTCACCGCACCCGGCCGCCTTTGTCTCCCCAGTGCTGATGTTTTACACACACACTGCACCAGGTACGCATTTAAGGCCGAGTCGACCTAGGAGAGGCCCAGTATCCGCTGTAGATATAACGCGACACTAATGTTGGGCCGTGGACCAACATTAGTGTCGCGTTATATCTTGCAAAGTCAATGAAGGGTCGATAGACCAAATGAAACATGGTGCTGTTGCATTGTTTGTTGTTGTTGTTGTTGTGACGTTCTGAGCCGCCCCCTACTGGACATCTGTGAAAAAAGAGCTTTACAGCTTATAGGATTTCTCCACTATCAATAAATATTCTGATTTCAATCGTCTGCGGTGTGTCGGTTTTGATCTCCCAGCGTCCTCATTGGCTGAAGCCCCACGCACGCGCCGCCCACCGCTTCTTCTCATTGGTTCCCGCCGCGGGTGGGGGCGGGGCATGTCGGGAGTAGGGGGGGGGCTGTTGCACCGGTGTGATAAAGAGCTTCATAGTTCATCGGATTCCTCCAGTATAAATAAATATTCTGATCGTATAAGATACTACGCGTAAAAGGAATGTTCAATTTAAATGTAACTAATATATCTCTAATAGAAAACAATTAAATACACTCGAAGAGCGTTGTACCAAGGTTCAACTGTCGACATATCTTTGATAAGTGCTTGTGATCGCAGATTATTATAATAATTCTTTTCTGAAGATCATTTATAAATATGTAATAAGAATACTGTACGTACTGGGACTCTGATTTGGCATAACTCCTACGCTACAATGCACGTGCTTCGTATTCTGCATACATGCGGGCGGTGATGTAATGTATACCTGGGCACAGACAAGCGATTCTATGAATAACAAACGAATTGCACGAAAAATACACGTGTATGCAAAGGCAAAGACTCCCCGTATAGCCTCACTAGAATGTTGGGGCGAGTGCGGCTAGCGAGCAAATATGAAGGCCGGCACGGCTCACGACGGGATGGGTGACCAGAGCTAGTAGACCCGGCAGCCTTTTTTGTGTAACCAGCGCCAATGTTTACATCCAGCACCGGGTGCTCATGTGAGGCTGAGTCGACCTAGGGGATACCCACGACCGGTTCAGATAATCTTCACTGATTTTGGCTGTGTGCATGAATCTAACTCGGGTCGCCGGGTTCGTAGCGTAATGCTCCAAACCACTGCACTGACGCTTGCAATTCACATATAAGGACGCGTACAGCCACACGCGAACAAACCAAAGACAAAGATCCCCCGTATAGCCTTAACGTACTTGTGGGACAAGTGCTGATCGCGAGGACCTATGACACACGCCGTCGCCTCGTCGTTTGAGAACGCTCAACAATATGGCCAGAAGTTTGTAAAAAAATAAAAAAATCACTTACCAACGCAGCCACGCATGCGTAACGCCGTCTTCTCCACATTATAAGACGCGCAAACCACCTCGGGAGTGCTTCTTATATATCTATAATAATCCGCCAGAGAGCTTTTTGGGTTAGATCGCGTAAGTATATAAATGTGTCGTTAAAACCCGTCACCACTCGACACAGCGAACTAGTAAGGGTTGTCACGTAAACAGAACGTGCCAATTTGTTAAAAATGTAAGGAACGAAACATGTGGACTTCTGCGCATATCTGGCTGTTGCCTGATGAAGCTAGTTGCAATTACTGGCGAAACGTCGTGCTCAGATTGTAAATGTTGTGGCTTGGCTCTCCAACACACAACCGGTGTGCTGTACTAGTGACGAATTGGCCACGTTCTGTTTACGTCACAAACCTCACTAATTGGCTGTGTCGGGTGGTGGCGGGTTTAACGACACATTTATATATTTACGCGATTTAACTTTGCAAACCCCCCTGTGTGTTACGACTCAAGGTCTGTCACCCATTTCACTGGAGCGTTTCGTTTCAGGAACAGGAGCGTATCGCACTTGCCGTGAGTCCGGGACTCTCGTCGCTTGCACTCGCTCCACGGCGCCGGTGTGAATATCAAAAGCGTGGGACAACAATCGAGCACGATTGCTCCGCGACGCAATACGCAGGTGAGTTGCGATGCCGAGCGGTGGCGCAGTGGTTAGCGCGCTACACCCTCTGACCGTGCACGCTCGGAGTTTGATTTCCCGCTCACGGCTAACATCAGTGGCCTACCACCACCACCACTACCGCCAGCACAATGCCACATTAAGCAGCCAAATCCGTTGTTGTACTCTACTTATAAGCGCCCCCAACGGAACCGCATTCATTCAGCAGTGGATTGCCAAAGGGCTGGAAATTATGATTATTATTATATTAGACAAATTATCTTGGCGTTGTTCCAGCTGCTGCTGCGTTGGCAGTGGTGCACAAGCACAGTCCAACAACAACAACAAACATTTGTCAACAACGATTGAGAAAAAGCACAACTATTTGCGAACTCATTTTCTTGGTTCTTTCGGTAAAGTCACGTAGAAGGGAAATAATACAATAATAAAAATAAAACATAATAAAATACATTCAGACGCTGTCTTTCCGACAGACCTGTTCTTCACCTGAGGACGGCTGCTTGCGTTGTGGCCGAAACGTCGTGAAAATAGCATTTTATTATGTTGTATTTTTTATTATTTTATTATTTCCCTTCTACGTGACTTTATCGAAAGAACCAAGAAGATGAATCCCTGCAGTCACGAAAGCTTTAAATCGAAATATTTGCGAACTATTCACGTGTGAATTTTAAAACGTGTCATTAGAACACGCACATGCATGTGTTTGTACTTCTCAACAGGCAACCGTGGTGGAATCGAGTGCAGTCTCCAACTCGTATCCACTCCGTCTCTCTTCTGGCCTATCTGTGCACGTGCTATGGAGTACAAGCACCGCCCTTACACATCGTAAGTGAACCGAGTAATTCGCCTCCGGTGGAGTGTGACGCTAAAGCCGATATAAAGTCAGGGGTAAGCCCGCTACCGATTAATTGTATAATGAAATCGTATAATAAAGGCCCCATTACGTACAGGGTGTCCATAACGTTTCTTTGTGTATATATCATTAGTTCAATAAAATAGAAAGAGACTGGATGGACACCCTGCATATAGCAATAGGGGCTGTTGGGGCAAGTGATTGTCCTGGCTGAGATGATCTGTCGGGGAGGCCCGGAACCGGTTCAAGACAATAACGTCACTGATGGTGGCGCTGAGACGAAAATCGAACTCGGGTCTGCGGGTTCGGAGTGCAGTGCGCTCACCACCACCACCAGCACCACCAGGGCCAGATTATCCTGGTGGCAAAAGTAGCTACATCTGCTACGGGCCCCGCACTTTCAAGGCCCCCCCGCTAAATGCTTTCAAGCTATCAATTCCGGTTGAGTGATTCTGCACTTGCTCTATTACTAGAGTATTATACTGCCTTTAATTTTCATGAACGACTGAGTGTTTAGGGTTAGCGATTTGTTGTACTATCTGGCTTTATAGCACGTGAAATGTTTTAATATTTACGTTTTTTTATATTTAGGGCCCTTTATACCATATGCTACAGGCCCCGCACTTCGCTTCATCCGGCACTGAGCACCACCACCACTCTAGACGGCACAGAGCAGGCGTCGGCAAAACTGCGGCTCCGAAGCCGCATGCGGTGTGAGCTCTTTGACGACTGCTGCTTCGCGACGACGTTTATTTAGCAAGGGACCCCCCCCCCCCACCACCGTTTCGTGTTCACCACAGAGGGCATTTGCGATCCTTGAAATATCGAGGGGTTTTTTGATGTTGTTGTTGTTGTTATCGATTTCGAAAAAAAATCATATTCTTGTTATTTTTTTTGCCGACCCCCTGCTATAAACTACAACTACATATTGTTTATACAGGGTGGGCCCATAGGTCTGGAATCATAGGGAAAAATAAAGAATTCATATTTGTTTGTTTCTGCAGGCCCAAGATGTATCTGAGTGATAAGGAAGAACGAGTCCAGACCATTCCACTCGTAGGAAATCTGAGACAAGAGGGAGGCCGCTGTTAAATGTAACAGGCTGCATCCAGACCGTGACACAATAACACAGCGCTGCAGTGTTAGCAAACTTGTGGCAAACTTTCGGGAAACGGGACCCATGCGAGAAAAACCACGCAGTGGACCCTCGAAAAGTTGTCTATCGGTGGACTTATTTCACACGTTTTGTGAATAAAGGCGTCTTTATTGCCTTCTTTGTATTATATTTCCTATGATTCCAGACGTATGGGACACCCTGTATATATGCACACACAGTCACACGCGTGATGGGGTAACACATTGAGCGTGTATTTCGTGCAACCGGCTGAGAACCGCAGGAGACCGGCATAGAGTCTGGATTTGCAAGAATGCAAATGAGGTCACCAAAGTTATCACAAAGCAAGTAGATAGACGAAGGTGATGTGTGCGGCGAGGATGCGATAGAAATCGGCCCGAAAAAACAACCGCGGAACAAATTCCCTGCATCGCTCGGCAGATAATGTGGAGTGATTAAACAGCAGCCCCAATGACGAAATGAAGTCAGAGGAACAGCAGACGGATATATGGGGGGGGGGGGGGGTGCCTCGTGTACTCGTGCGTACGCGGTCGAGGGTTACGTGAATTCAAAAGCGATTTGCAACTCAAGTTAGCATAAAAAATCGACAGATTAAGTTTGACATCGTTGTGTAGATGCGAGAGTAAGAGCCGTGGATATTATACAGCGATGGGATTCCACGTCTTTAGGGCATAAAAGAGTCACGGTGCGTAAGGTTACTAGATTTATTTTAACAAATTACATCGGGGTTATTTAATTGTTTTTATTTAACAAATGTTCAAACTTATTCATATTCACATTCACGCACGCACGAATTGACGTTTGAAATAAAATTAGGGGCCGTTTTTTTTATTTGTAAAGTTTACAGCTTCCTTCTTTAACCAGCTTAAAAAAAAATCTGATTAATCTCGCTCGTCCTCGAGTAGTAATAAAATGTCACCTGCAAAGAAAGAAAGAAAGAAAAAAGAAGAAAGGTTGATATTAATAATGACAATAGATAAAATATTAACTTTAATATATAAAATATTTCAAATGTGTTATTTTCAGTGTAATTTTTTAAAATAACCTAGTGTGTCCTGATTTTTGGGCCATATCGATCTCTACATTTGTGATGTTAGCAATAACTATGCATCCAGGTTTCAACAAAGTTCAAAATGTACTTATACGCACATATACAATATATAGACACAATACATACACTAAGACAAAATCATATACAATATAGACACAATAATACAAAATCATATACAATATATAGACACAATACATACACTAACACAAAATCAAATATAATATATAGACAATACATGCAATCACACAAAACCATATACAAAACATAGACACAATACATACAATAATACAAAGTCTAATGTCAAACATAATGTTTTCTTATTCTTGGTTCTTTCGGTAAAGTCACGTAGAAGGGAAATAATAAAATAAAATAAATACAAAAATAACAAATAAAAATGTAATTCTCACTTAAATCGAAATTTAATGTTTTCTTAATCCGGCCTACACATACAAAAACATACATGGAAACGTCACCTGTTACTCTGACGTGAAATGAAAATAGAGAGTCTATTCATTTTGCAAATTGAGTGCAACATTTGCCATGAACTATCGCGTGGATCTATCAATGTCCACGATCGATCATTAACTTAAACACAATCGATGAATCACCCACATACAGCAGTATACTCCAGCGTGTGTCTATGATATCGGAGATGGCGTTTCAACACCACACACCCCGTATACACACACCTACACAACAGACAGTACACGCGACAAGACCAAGGCAGCTCGGATAGTCTAAAGCAGCTGCTCTTCTTCTTAACCTTCTTAACCTGGGGGTGCACCATGCACTCCCTGGGGGTGCGAGACGCCCTTTCTGGGGGTGCGAGGCATGGTTGAACTTGTTTTTGGAAGGTTAAATAATCGAAATCACAAATTATGCACGGACACGTAAGTACAACTCACTTTGTTTCATGAAACCAAGATGTATTTTTTCTGTTACGATCGAGAAGCAATGGGGTTCAGGTTGCAGTAAAGGTTAAGAGCCACTGGTCTTCAGGAGGTGCTGTTAGCGAGCGCCTATTAAGGCCCGAGTGGCACACGGGGCTGTGTTATGTGGTCGGCACAACGCCGGGCCGCCTTCGTATACATGTTTCTAGATTTGAAGCTTTCGTGACTGCAAGGATTCATATTCTTAGGTTTTTTCGGTAAAGTCACGTAGGTAAAACATCAAAATTTATAAAAATAAAATAAAATAAAAAATCACGACGTTTCGGAGACTTGTGTTGCCTCCGAAACGTCGTGATTTTTTATTTTATTTTATTTTGATTAATTTTGATGTTTTACCTACGTGACTTTACCGAAAAAACCTAAGAATATGTATACATGTTGTTTACGTCGTTTATTGTGAAAATTCGGTCACAGTTCCTATGATCACTGTTTCATTGCTTGTATGGCTTTATTTTAGTGATTTTTGAAACGTTTTTCGGTTTGGCCATGTTTGTTTGTTATAGTACAGAGTTAGACTGATGGCCTAAATCTAAGTTGTCTTGTGGTTGTTGTTGTTTGACTTGCATCCCACTGGGATTTTTGCACACAGTGTTGGTGTACGGTGCTTTTTCTGCAATATTTTGCTGTCCTTTCTTGGATTTTCTGTTTTCACATAGTCACTTTAAGATGTTTTCTTGTTCATGTTTTTGTTTTTTTGTTTGTTGCGGTTGCACCCGATTCAAGAGCCGAAAGGCTCACAGGGCTATACCTAATAAATGCAACTTGAAACTTGTATCTCCAGTGCTGATGTTTACGCGCCACACAAGGCACTCGTTTGAGACTGAGTCGACCTAGGGGACGCTCAGGACCGGTTCAAATCATCGCCACTGTTCGTGGTTCGTGAACGGGAGTCGAACTCGTGTCGCAGGGTTCGTAGCGCGATTCGCTAACCACCGCGCCACCGCTCCCCTGTAATAGTGCTATGGGGTGTCCGTGTTTTCATTTGTTGTTAAATCGTTTGAAGACATTTGATAAATAAGTAATGAAAATCTAGTTATTTATTTAGGATTGGACAAACAGATGTTTGCTTTCGATGTGCTCTTACCTCGTTATACATAAAATATATTATTATGATCATTTGTATTAGATAATTGGCATACCTGTCAACCGTTTATCAGTGCCCTACGTTAATGCAGGCCAATTCAGACTGTATTGGTTACCCCGTGCCCTTATAAATCTCAACGTTCATCCTTTCAAGTCCCATCACAAGGGAGAAACACAAACACATAGACAAGTTTTTTGTACCCGTATTGAAACGGCTGTACGCCGTATGGACCTGGAAACTCAATTTCCCTGTACAAGAATACGGGGTAAACCATGTGAATTGACACGGTATTTATTATAACCGATGCCTGTGTTTCGAATACAAACACCATTAGCGGACGATCTTCAGTGATTTGAAACAGTTATTTTCGAGGAACACCAATATATCTTTGTTTTCTCTTCATCGTGAAATAATAATTTGTTCGGGCACTTAGTTGCACGTAATCGACGTCTATCTGCGCCAAATCAAATTAGGCCCGCCGGTGACACCGTTGGCTGTAGAGCGCGCGCCGCTCACACCGGAACGCCACGACGACCACATTCGTGCTCTTCCCGTGCAATTATCATCGACGCGATTACGCAGCACGTGCATCACGCCGAAGCACTCTTGGAGAGAATTTGCGTGTCATCCTTGCGCAGGGGCCATGCTAATCTTCTCTGTATCGTTCCAATTTTTAGTATATGTACTGCCGGAGAGAGAGAAAGAGGGGGGGGGGGGGAGAAGCGCATCTCGATCAGCCGCTACCATCTCAAGACTGAACATCAACGCGTACGTGTGTGTGGGGCTTTCATAGGTGCTCGCTAACAGCACCTGCCCTAGCAGTCTGTGCAGGCTATACGGGGGATATTTGTATTTATCTTTGTGTGTGTGGGAGGGGGGGGGGTGTAGTTGTCAGCACGCTGCGCTACGAACCTGGCGACCCGAATTCGATTCCCGCTCACGGCCAACACCAGTGACGATTATCTGAAAACAGGCCATGGGCCTCCTCTAGGTATACTCAGCCTCAAATGAGTACCTGGTGCGGTGTGTAAACATCGCCACTGGAGAGACAAAGGCGTCCGGGCGTGGTGTTGGCCACCCACCCCCTTGTGCGCCTTGCCTGACCTTCAGATGTCCTCGCGAAGAGCACTTTCCCCAACAGTCTGTCAAAGGCTACACGGGGGTTTTTTGTCTCTATTGTTTTGTGTGAGTGTGTGCATGTGTCGACTTAGCCGTATACGAGTACCTAATGCGGGGTTCAAACGTCAGCACTGGGAAGACAAAGACGGCTAGGCGTGGTGTTGGCCACCCACCACCTCGCCTGCAGTGTGGCTCTTCCTCATATGTGCTAGCTCACAGCACTTGCCCCAACAGTCTGTTGCAGGCTACACGGGGGGGGGGGGCTATATTGTACAACCCACACCACACGCGCACACATCGACCTTAGCCGCACACGTGCGCACGTATCTACCTACAAAGAAAAAGATCCCCCATGTAGCCTTTAGTAGACAGCCCGGGCAAGTGCCGTGAGCGAGCACCTCGCAAGGCCGGCACGGCACGTGACAGGGCGGGTGGCCAGCGCCACGCCCGACCGCCTTTGTCTCCCTAGTGGCGATGTTTACTCCACACCGCACCAGGTTCTCATTTGAGGCTGAGTCGACCTCGGGGAGGCCCAGGACCTATCCAGATAATCGCCACCGCGGGAATCGATCTCGGGTCGCCGGGATACACAGCGCAGCGCGCTAACCACTACACCACCGCTCCCCGCCACACACACCTCCCCACCTCACCCACCACGCCGGGGCAGAACTTAGGCGGCGCACCCAAACTCCAAACTCCACCTTCCTGCGGCTCGCCGCGTGGAGGAGGCGGGACGCTCCCCCCCCTTCCTCCCACTCTGTGTGGGGGAGCCGGTACAGGTGAGCGGCTATAGCGGAGCGACGAGCACGCGCTCACAGGTAGCTTCTCTACCCCCCCTACCACCCCACCAACCACCCAACCACCCCGCAGGCTATTACCCGCCCGCAGCATCTTCGGCAGCTGTTCGTGCATAGCGTGTGCACGGTATAGCGCTCGTTCCCGCCCTGCAGCAGTAAGCAGCAACAGCGGCAGCAGCAGCAGCAGCAGCAGGAACATCAACATCATCATCAACATCATCAGCAGCAACAGCAGCTCCCCGCGGCCGCGTGTGCTGGCCGGCTGGTTGGAATCAGAGAGGCGGGCAGGCATGTCACTGCTGCACAGCAAGGCGGAGTGGCAGGTACGGCTCGCGCGGCGATGAGACGGAACGACGGCGGGGGGTGGGTGGCGGACGGAACGCGTGGCGAGCGGCGGGTCCTGCGCGCGGCTGTGGAGAGACGGGGACGAGAGGGCCTTTGTGGAAGTCGTGCTCGCGAGTGGAGAGATCCACGTCGTCGCGTTGCTGATGCGATGTCGAGATTGCGCAATGGTTACTTGACTATTTTTTTATTTTAACGAGGTTTAGTTTTGGTTTTATACGCGTGTGTTTGTGTGTGCTCGGTAACAGCACTTGCCCCAACAATATGTGTTAAATGCGTGTGTGTGAGTGTGAATGTGAGGGCAAAAAAGCGACGCTCACAACAACGAGCAGAGCGCCGGGCGCAAAAAAACTCAGAAAGTTTAACACGTAGGCTTTCGCGACCAATATCATTCATAATAAATGTTTTTATTGCGGTTAGATCGCTATCTAACCCGTAAAAATCCTTATTATTAAAACTCAGAAAGTGTTCACAGTCGGGTGCACAGTTGGTGCATCTGCCAGTCATCTCAGTCTGTGTCAGTCAACCCATGGCACCTGGGATTGTGTCCCGTGACATCCTGCCAGCAGCGAGCCTTCGACACATCAGTGCTCTCAAAGGTGCTCTCAAAGAGCACCTAGCCTGGCACAATCGCCGTGGTGACGAAGTAGGTTTGGCGTTCGGTTTATTTTGCCACAAGTGATGCCGACTGCAGGGTAAGGAATGCTCATTTTCGTTGGAGACCAGGGTACACTGGTTACTACAGCAAACAACAAATTGGACACACACACGCACACGTACACACCAAAACAACAATTCGCAAACATTTAGATTTAAAGCTTTCGTGACTGCAGGGATTCATATTCTTGGTTCTTTCGGTAAAGTCACGTAGAAGAGAAACAATTTTTTTTTTATTGTTTTATATTTTTATTATGTTATTGTTTCCCTTCTACGTGACTTTACCGAAAGAACCAACAATATAATTGCTGCATTGTCAAGTTCCGAATGGCAAGACATTAGCGCGTGAACATCACGGCACAACCCAGCACACAGAATAACAACCCAGCAGAGAGAAAGATCATCAACTCCACAAGGGAATATCGGTGCAATGCGGAAGTAATCTTCTTGGTTCTTTCGGTAAAGTGAAGTAGAAGGGAAGTAATAAAATAATAAAAATAAAACATAATAAAATAATTCTCACGACGTTTCGGCCACATCGCAAGTCACCTGAGGACGGCTACTTGCGTTGTGGCCGAAACGTCGTGAGAATGATTTTATTATGTTTTATTTTTATTATTGTATTACTTCCCTTCTACGTGACTTTACCGAAAGAACCAAGAAGATGAATCCCTGTAGTCACGAAAGCTTTAAATCGAAATCGGTTAAGATTGTAAAACAAAATAAAACTCACCATTTCTAAGTTGAAGTCTGCAAAAGGAGAGCGACCAGTCACGTGTGTGGGTAGGTAGATATGTGTGTGTGTGTTATGTTCAGGACTTATTCTAGGTTTACTCAGCCTCAAACGAGTTCCTGCTGCAGAGAGAGACAAAGGCGGCCGGGCTTGATGTTGACCACCCACCCCTTCGCGTACCGTTCCGGCCTTCATAGGTGCTCACTAACAGCACTTGCCCCGACAGTCTGTTGAGGCTATACGGGGGATCTAGATCTTTTTTATACGAAGACATGACATACGGGTTGTAGTATACACGTGTGTACAGGTATTTGCTGGCGTGTGTTGCTGTTTGTTTGTTGGCTGGGTCACGACTCATGCCCAGCCACCGCATGCCCAAGCAGATTCTGTTTGGCCGGATCGAGGGGGCTAAACCGGGCGTGACACGGGCTAGAGAAGAGATGGAGTGATGTGGTACAGGAGGATGTGGAGCTGAGCGGACTTGCCGATGACTGGTACCAGCGGTGTCAAGATCGGCCTCTGTGGAGGAAGCTCGTTAAGGACGCTACTGGGCAGTTGGAGGCAGTCGCTCTCCAGCAACAACGGAGGGCGGAGGAGCGACGCTCACAACAACGAGCGGAGCGCCGAGCGAATAAAACGCAGCAAGTTGGCACAGTGGCTAATCTGCCAGTCTTATCATTCACACTTCACGTGGCCTCAAAGTGCACCTAGTCTGGCACAAGCGCCGTGCCGACATCACCGCCACTTCCTGGCGAACGATGGCTGTTGATGTTGTTGTGCTCGATGTGTGTGTGTGTGTGTTCACCAGGTGTGTGTGTGCCTGTGAATCTTTGTCCGTCCTATCACCGAGTAGCCGGTTGAGGAATCACACGCACACAACATTTCCTCCTAACTTACCACTTAATTGAGCACGCGTTAAGCGAGAAACACACATACTTAGCGCCCTTTACGCAACTGGATGTAATTTCAACGATAAGGTGCTTGTTGTAGGCGTAACATTTGGGGAAGACAGCGAATTAAGTTGCACTATATAAGCGATTTGAACGATTGGAAGCACCTGGGAGGAGTACACAATGCAAAGTTCTTGAGTAAATATCGTGGACAGAGACACGTGGATGGAAGGGGGGCCATGCTTGCAGACGGATTGGAGAAATAACGCGGTACGTAGAGAGAGAACGAGAGAGATCGATTATGTTGGGGAATTATTATTGTTATTTTGCGTTCAAACATCGTGTTACGATACAATTCCTAATTATTATGTTGCATATATAGACAATGTGTCTGTATATATTGGTAATCGACGTATCTAGATAAATTACTGAACTGTAAATTTCGATTTAAAGCTTTCGTGACTGCAGGGATTCATCTTATTGGTTCTTTCGGCAAAGTCACGTAAAAGGGAAATAATAAAATAATAATTACTGAACTGTGTATACAGATAACTCTAAAAGATAGGTAGTATGTAAATTAATTAGGCAATTACATGCATTAAGAACGTATAGTGTATGCCCTAATTTAAAAGCCCGGTTTGAATATTGTTCACAAGCTGCAATTTTTTTATTTGACAAATTGTAGAACAAAAAAAAAACCCTCTGAAAACAAAGCTGTGCCTACTCTGAATTAACTTGGAATTTAATTCCAAACGTAAATTCCAAACGAAGCGTCCGTGCAAAACGTGGTTTGCTCCAGAAAGTGCCCGCCACGTCTTTCACCGCAACCCCAACTCTTGCTGCTGCTGCTGCTGGGGGGTGCGTAACGCATTTTCTTTGCGACGACAAGCCCCCGGTTACGATACACATTGTAGAACGCTCTTCGTGCATTGCAATACTTACTGCCACGCGGTCGACTCACTGTTTAAGCTCGCGGATTCTCGGATGAGAACTGCACACACCCCCACCCCCCCTCCAGCCATCGTGGAGTTGAGCTCTCGGTGAGAGTGTAATTTGCTCGTTCAGGAAACCCATTTACGGGCAGCAGAATCCCAACATTGATTGAAATCCATCGTAAACTTTACTTGTTACGACACGTTTGCTCTAACTGTTACCATATACGATTGAATGACATTAGTATTAATCCGTTCATCGGTTAATCGCAGCGCCACCGTGGCGAGAAGTGAACTCCCTCGCCTGGTATTTAGAATGGTCGTGGGTTCGATCCCGACCCTGACGCCTGCTGCTGTATATTTGGAGTTTGCGTGTCTTTGCCTCTCCCTGGTCGCGTGGATTTTTCTCCGGGTCCTCTCCGCTTTCTCTGCGTTTAGAGTATTTGTTTTATGATAAATGTCCACGTGATAAGTCACTTCTTTGAGCTATCATTTGTGGCCAGGTCGCTTCTGAAAAAGAAATGTATTGCTCAGTGGGCCTTACCTGGTAAAATAAAGAGAAAAACATTGTTTAGACTCAATTGATTATATAATCTTTGTTGTGAGCATCATCATCATCGTGTTAATGATTTATATATGGAGATGCAATGAGTCATGGGCGTTTGAGAATGTTTGAATGTGTTCCAAGAGTTATCATTCTGTATCGTCTTCGGTTTGACTTTGTATTTCGTTTGTCTTCATATCTGCGATCGTCTAAGAAAATTGTTCTTAATTTTTACTGCAGCCTTGCATCCTTCGATTCTCAATCGTAATTTATTTTATAATGGTAATAAATACAGATATTTGATGAAACAAAGTAGTCGTATGATAATTGTTTTTTTACCCTTCTATCTGGCAACAAAACTGACACCTTTTTTACAAGGAGTCATGTTTGCATAGACTACAATACCTGCAGTCATAATGCATACAAAAAACATAACTCTGATAATGTATGCACTGTCCTTGAAGTTGATTGGTCCACACCCGAGACAGCTTTCCTTAGAGCCTAGTCTCACATGGGTTGGACCAGATGACGCCAAAAGACATTATCAGAGTTATGTTTTTTGTTTGCATTATGACTGCAGGTATTGTGATCTATGCAACCATGACTCCTTGTAAAAAAGGTTGTCAGTTTTGTTGCCAGATAGAAGGGTAAAAAAACAATTATCATTTTTTTACTGGCAAATGAGGTTCCAATGGTGTGAAAGGAGTCGTACTCACGTGCCCGTTCTTTATTTCTTATTTTGATGATTTGCCTTCTAAAAACAAAATAATCTGGCCCATGTCTCGCACCCCCAAAAGGGCATCTCGCACCCCCACGCCGTGCGTGCACCCCAGGTTCGTAACCACTGCTCTAAGCAATTGATTCCCATGGTTGATTGTTTAATGGTTTGTACGGAATGTCCGACTCTCTCGTGGCGGTGAATTGAGTCATCGGCGATTTAATATTTTTTTGAAAGCGTTCCAGCGAGCGAATTCCCGAACAAAAGTGTAATTGTTGGTGTTGCGTTTGATCGGCTGAACGTGATTGTTTGAGATATATAATATAAAAACCTGTTGTAATAAATAGGACTGTGAACAAGGGAATACGCCTTTTGAAGATCAAACGTTGCATTGTAAACATACACATACATATGTAAGCCAGATCTCTGATCGGTGTCTCCACATGTAGGGTAAATCGACAATACGTGCTGAGTCCATCGACCTCGCGGCTTTCCACACCAGCATCATCAAACAGCACTTGTTCAAAGAGGTCAAACTCTGGACCGGAACCGACTTTCTGAGTCTCATCAGCAGGATCGGGCTGTGGTTGAAAAGAAACTGCTGGCTGTGTTACAATGTGTCATTGGCCAGGGCACTCCATCCGAACCGTGGGATCCCAGTCGATGAAATCTATTGCTAGACATACACACTCGGTTGTGCGTTACTGTGAAGATTCACGGGTAAAAGCACATAAAGCGACTCCTCTACTTGCGAACGAGCTAGGTTCCAGAGGTCTGTTCGTAAGTCGAAGGTTCGCTAATATTTATTGTATAATATATAAAAGCCGAACTACAGTCTGTGTTTCTGTACATATATAGAAATAACAAACATTTTTCATGTATACTATGGGAACCTCATTTGCCAGTAAAAATATGATAATTGGTTTTTTACCCTTCTATCTGGCAACATACTCTGATGGTGCATTGTCTTTGAGTTGTGCGCCTTTTGGCGTCATCTGGTCCAACCCATGTGAGACTAGGTTCTAAGGAAAGCTGTCTCGGGTGTGGACAAATCAACTTCAAGGACAGTGCACATTATCAGAGTTATGTCTTTTGTTTGTATTATGACTGCAGGTATTGCGGTCTATGCAAACATGACTCCTTGTAAAAAGGTGTCAGTTTGGTTGCCAGATAGAAGGGTAAAAAAACAATTATCATTTTTCATGTAATTCTCCACAATCCAAGACTAGTATCTATGCTACTATACGGATCGTGGGGGGGTCGTGACGGCCTTGTGGGAGGCCTTCATCCAGCAGTGGATTGGCCATGGCTGCAGTTGATGATAACGTTGCTTGCGCTTAAGTGCAGGCGTCCAGGAATACATGTTTCACTATTTTCCAGAACGCTGCTAAGCTGGCTCGGAGCAGAGATTATCGGCGTAAGGCACTACCACTAGATTACCAAGGTCCTCCTATCCAAAGTATTTTTATCGTATGGGACTATACATTCCTATAAAGCTATGTTGTGTTAATGCGATGATGGCGATTTGGGTGACAGATTATTTTTCCAAGCATTTAAAAAAAAATTAACTTAACTGTATGAACAGGTGGAAGACAACATGAGTCGAGATGATATGTGGCTTGGTTGCCAATAAAACGATTCTCCTTAACTTGTATTTAAGAACTTGCATCTTGGATCCCTGCCTCACTTGACACAGCAAATCTGGCTGTGACGGTCCCACCTGATGACGGACACTTGTGTTGCCTCCGAAACGTCGTGAATTTTATTATTTTCTTTTAAATTAATTTTAATTTCATTTGTTTACCTACGTGACTTTACCGAAAAAACCAAGACTATGAATCCTTGCAGTCACGAAAGCTTCAAATCTAGAATGAAACGATTCCCCGTCACACAGCGCTCCCGACTATTCCGGGGCTGAGACGCAGTAGCGGTTGACATCACAGCATCGTTGCTAAGGTGCCGCTAGGATTTCACCCCAGCAGTGTATCGAGCATGTCCGCTGCTGCACAACTTCTCGTTAGTTCTCGCTAAGTGCAACCCCAACACGGCCGTCATTATCTGCGCCCCCACCCCCGTCGCCATCCACTGCCCCGTGCACTTTGTGCGGCAGTCGGAATTTTTACCCCGCGGGAGAAATCGGCCGAGCCGAGTTGCATTCCGAGCCTCATTTGCAACTCTATGAGCGACGGGGCAGAACAAAAAAAAATGCGACCCCCAAGTCGAGGAGTCTTTACCATCGCCATTACCATTACTTAGAAACTCGCTCGCTCGCTCGTTCGTTGGCGCGCGTTCGCGTGTTTGCGCGTGTGTGTCATCTGTCGGGCGTGGTGTGCTGCTCTGCCCACAATCCTCCACCACCACCCACGCCAGCCACCCACCCTCCTCCTCGTATGTCGCGTCGGCCTTCATGAAGCTACCTTTGGTGATCTCGCCAAGAAGCTGAAAACCACCACGCGAACTCCAGACATCTTTGCAGCAGCAGCAGCGGCGGCAGCATTTGGTTCAGCTGCCGAACAAAGACGACTGTGCTTCTGCGACCGTCTGGAACGCTCTTTCTTCCGAGAGCCATGCACTTTTAAATCTAAGATTGAAAACTCACTTCTTTAGAGCTGCTTTTCGTGTGTTTAGTTTGTTGTCTTTCCCTCGCTCCTCTGATTAGCTCGGTTGGCTACGTACGGTGCGAAAGAAGTTCCACATACATACATACATAGGTGCTGATACTCGATAACAGCGCTTGCCCCAACAGTCTGTTGAAAACTATACGGGGGATCTTTGTCTCTTGTTGTTGCCGTGTGTGTGCGCTCGAGTATCTGTGACTGATAATGGGTGTGTGTGCGGGCGTGGGTGTCTCGTTGTCACATGTATGTGTGGAGTGTGTGAATGTCATGTGTGTGCCCGCGCGTGTGCATGTGTGTGTGTATTTGAGGAACAGCACTTGCCCCCAAAAGTCTATTAAGGCTATACTGGGACGTCATTTATTTTGTCTTTAGGGATCCGTAGCGGCGACTCGAGTTCGATTCCCGCTCACGGTCACCAATACCGGCGACGATTATCCGCACCGGTCCTCGCCCTCCCCTAGGTCGACTCAGCCTCAAATGAGCACCTGGTACGATGTGTCAAGATCGCCGTGCGGGTGACAAAGGCGGCCGAGCGTGGTTCGTGGCCAACCACCCGCTCGTGTGCCGTGCCGGCCTTCGTAGGTTGCTACTCGCTAACAGCACTGACCCACAAAACGTGTGTTCAGACTAAACGGGGGTATCTTTGGCGCGTGTATTTAGGGGAGGTTGTACTGGCGCGTTTAGCGCCTTGCGTTACAGAAAACCCGGCGGTTACCTGAGCTCCATTCCCGCTCACGTTCAACATCAGTAGCGAATATCTGGCAGTACTTCGTCCATACGGAACAACTCTGTATTTGTATGTATAATCTAGAACACTCACTGCATAATAGCGTCTCACAAGATCACAGATATGTACTGGACGAACGATCGCGTGTTTTTATGCTACTCCGATGATATCCGGTGGTGTATTGATGGCAGCAGCGGTGTTTTCACACCTGCACGGAAAGGCGTTGCGCTCTCATTGCACCGGGCCGACGTTAGGAACGTACGCACGCCCCGTAGTGGGTTTGTGTACACAAACAAATTATTATTCATGAAGGGCGTGGATGCCCATGCGTTTAGCTATTCTGTAGTGGTGAGTGACTGAATGATGTGGATTTTAACGATGTTCTTTCTCGAAGTGCAAGACAGATGGAATTTGGTGCACGCTTTGGTCAAACGATGCTTCTTCTGGGCTACAACAACAACCACCGTTCACTACTAAGTGGCGATGACGTTACCACGGCGCTTGTGCCAGGCTAGGTGCACTTTGAGGCCAGACCCAGGTGCTCATGGGTTGACTGGCTGAGATGACTGGCAGGCGCGCACCGACTGTGCTCCCCACTGTGCTAATTCTCCGCGTTTTAACCGCCCGGCGCTCCGCTCGTTGTTGTGAGCGTCGCTCCTCTGCCCTCCGTCGTTGCTGGAGGGCGACTGCCTCCAACTACCCAGCAGCAGCAGCAGCAGCGGCCCTTCACTAACCACCACCTCCTCCTTCACAGCGGCTACAAACCCTAGGACTTCACCCGCACACAATCCATGGCTGCAGCAACAGCAGCAGCGTAGTGCTATGGTTAGCAGTGGCCGTGAGTGAGAATCGAACTCATACGATTAACGCTGCGCTGCGAACCCGGCGACCCGAGTTCGATTCCCGCTCACGGCCACCAACACCGGTGACGATTGTCTGAACCGGTCCCCGGGCCTCCCCTACGTCGACTCAACCTCAAATGAATACCTGGTGCGGTGTGTAAACATCGCCACTCGGGAGTCAAAGGCGGCCGGGCGTGGTGCTGGCCACCCACCCCCTCGTGTGCCGGTCCGGCCTTTATAGGTGCTCGCTAACAGCACTTGCCCCAACAGTACGTTAAGGCTATAGGGGAATCTTTGTTTCGTGTACTGTATATACACGTATGTATGCCTGTCACGTATAAGTATATATATATGATATTTCGCACAAGTTAAGTTGTATTACATGTTAAGATATATCAATATTAGTATTATTGATGTTTGTAATTATTTATAGCGTCCTGTAATAGTTGACTTTAATAATAACAACAACAGCAACAACAACAACCCTTAGATTACATTGCGAATTAAACATATTCGCTAGTCAGCTACGGGGCCAGTAACGATTCAATTTAGCGACAATATGTACAGAAGCCACCGCACAATGCACGCAAATAAACGCACGTGAATCGGTTTCAAGTAATTGCGCGTGTCTCGATGTATTCACTTTGTACGTCGGTTTTGTAAATCGCGTGCGTGCTGATGCGTAACTTAAGTGTAGTTGAACATATTTGGCCATCTGGGGAGTGACCCTCCAGAAGTTACGAGTGGGTTTCGTGAGATTTACATCACCTCTTGCCACGGCAGCTCTCCCGTCGACTTCAGCATTTTCTTGCTGTGGTTGTCCCACCTGATTAAGGTTGCTTGCGTTGCGATCGAAACGTCGTGATTTATTTTTATTTTATTTTATTTCTACCTACGTGACTTTACCGAAAGAAACAAAGAGTATGGATTCCTGTAGTCACGAAAGCTTCAAGTCAAGATTGCAAACTATCTCGGGAAATCACGGGGGGGGGGGGGGTGGTGGGAGAGGCTTCTGCGAAACCGACGAATTCGCTTGTCGGGAGAAGCGAACACCACGGGGCTTATCTCCCGTGGTGCCCCGTGGCACCCACGATGCCACCACTCATCAAGGTTCGGCAACGCCAACGGCAGAAGCGGTGGTCCGTGCAGAATATTGGAGGAAGGGGGGGGGGGAGACCGTAGAGGTTGGACAGGAGACACGATGAAAAAGAGGAGGACTTACGTTTAATATTTAACAGCAATGCTATTATTATATTCTTGGTTCTTTCGGTAAAGTCACGTAGAAGGGAGATAATAAAATAATATAAATATAAAACAATACAAATTCTCACGACGTTTCGACTGCAACACAAGCAATCATCATCAGGTGTAAAATCCACAGCAAGAAAATGTGTTGTTATTATTTTTATTCCCACACTTTGTCTACCCAGGCAAGCCTCGGTGAGTCGTGTGACTAATTTTTTTAAAGAGAGTCAAGTTTTACCGTCGCGAGGCGCGATGATTATCGCCGTTGATTAATTAACAGGTAAAAGGATATTTTTTAGTATTCATTTATCGATATATCGATTTATCTACCTATTAATTTATTTTCACCTGGCAAATATCTAGTCCGTGGCGTCGGGCACACAGTGGGCAACTCTTGAAAAGAACGTCACGGGATCTTTAACGTCCGCTGTGAGTGGAGCGGAGAATACAAATACAAAGATCCCCGGTATAGCCTTAAACGGGCTTTTTTTGGTGGGGCAAGTGCTGTGAGCGAGTAGCACGCAATGAAAGCCAGCGCGGCACACGTTGGTGGGAGGGTGGCCAGCTTCACGCCCGGCCGCCTTTGTCTCCAAAACGGCGATGTTTACACGCCGCACGCAACAGGCACTCGTTTAAGGCTGAGTCGACCTAGGGGGAGGCCCAGGACCGGTTCGAATAATCGTCATCGGTGTTAGTGGCCCGTGAGCGGTAAATCGAACCCGGATCGTCAGGACTCGTAGCGTAACGCGACTGACACACGGCAGTATTAACCGGGGAGGCCGCTGGATTCGAACCGCGAACCTCCACAACAACAACAGCAAGCGCCACTGCACCTGAACCGCGTCCCTACTCATATGGAGGAGAGCTTCTCTCTGTGTAGCATTCACACATATAAATATATAAACTATGAATGCCCAGTATGTACATATCTATCTATCTACGTAGTATTTATGTATGTGTGTTTTCTATTAACTATATGTGCAGGATGTATGCATGTTATCTATGTGTATAGTACAGCGATTCTAGTGCGTGCTATTATAAACAATTCTTGGTTATTATTATTATTATATATTACATATAATATATATATTTTATATGTTACATTTAAACGAAAATTATGTACGTTAAACTGTTATCCTCGAATAGAAGGTGTATACAGTATTAATGTAAACATACATACACATTAATATAACTCAGGTGCACATGCAAATGTACCTGGATTGAACACATTATGTCATGATAATTTTGCATATGTGCTTAGTCCAGTGGTGCACAAGCAAACACAATAATTAATTAATTAGCAAATTCAAACATATATAGTGGGCGACGTTTCGGCGAATGGTACTTGTTCATGTAACATCATAATATGCCATAGAGAAGGGTCATTGCCCGAAACGTTGTGTATTATATATATATTTTTTAGGCCAGTGTTATGAACTAGTGTATTGATGTTTTTTGGTATTCATCATTATGCATCGTTCACCAATTATCTACCCGTAACACCACAAATTATCTCCCTAACCCTCTACTGCACAAAAACACACACCGAGCTGACGTTTCGGGTAAGTACCCTTCAACAGAGATAGCTATAACTTACACGGGCACAGAGGACAATTACATTCTGGCGCGTGGTTTGTGCTTAGTGGTGCAACGTGGTTGGCATGGGTCTTGGTGCAAGGAATTCATTTTTAATAAAATTGTGGGGGGGTACCCCCTATAACATTCACCCTCCCCTGGCGCAGTTGCACCGCCTGCACACTCAACACCTCTTAGTCCAGTGGTGCTTCTTAACCTGGGGTGCACGCCCTTGGGGGAGCGAGATGCCCTTTCTGGGGTGTGCGAGACAATGCCAGATTTTTGTTTAGAAGGTAAATCGTCGAAAACACAAATTAAGCACGCGCACGTGAGTACATCAAACCCCTATGTATACATTAACATTCCACATGTTTTGACAACTGAGAGCCAAAACGGGTGCAATGCTGCAGTGAATGTTAAGAACCAGTGTCTTCGACGGCTTCCGTACGGCCACTCTGTTCCAAGTCGCCCGACGAGGTGACCTCCCACGCGCGTGGCTCAGGGCACGAGGCATTACCTGTCATGACGATGCCTCTCCACCCGCCTCCTCGCAATCCCATCGCAAGCGACCGCTTTGTCCACTTCTGAGCGAGTGGTTTGCGCAACGGAGGCGGGGTGGAGTGGTGGTGATCGAACCGCGCGTCGTTGGGCATCGCTGATCGCGGTCGCGCAAATGTGCAACGCGGTGCACGATGGATGAAATGCGTCGCGACAAACCATCAGTGGCCCCGCAATCCTCCAACCCGGATCTGACCTACCGAGGAGGATGTGTGTCCTGCTTGCATCGGTTCCGGACACTCGATGGAAGATGTGGAGACACTTTCTCCGTAAATGGAAAATGAACGAGAGTCCAGTTCATGGCTGTGGTGGTGCAACCTCACAGAGCGTGCAACATGTCGTGAACGACTGCCCCATCGGATCATCCAACGGCGATCTGAAACAAATTCACGCTGCTGCAACCTGAAGCAGCCGAACGTGGATATTAAATCTCGACATTAAGTTGTAATCTCATCTTCTTATCTGAATGAGATTCACATAGCGCCTCTACCAAGGCGCTTGACACCAACTATACAATTGTGCATAGCGTGATCATCATTTGAAATGAAGAATTGGGCATTTGTAAATGGTGGTGTAGTTTTGATGCAGTAAAACAAGAAGGATTGATAAGGAGGGGTTTGTGATTTTCCTGGTCGTAGCTGGGGGGGGGGGGGGGGGCGACAGAAAACTGGGGGGGGGGGGGGGGCTGAAAAGGAACGAAGCATCGTTGCATTAAATTTCGATTTAAAACTTTCGTGACTGCATGGATTCATCTTCTTGGTTATTTCGGTAAAGTCACGTAGAAGGGAAGTAATAAAATAATAAAAATAAAACATCATTATATTATTTTATTATGTTTTTTTTGTATTATTTTATTACTTCCCTTCTACGTGACTTTACCGAAAGAACCAAGAAGACATCGTTGCATTGGGAAGACAAAGGGGGGCGGCGAGGGGCTGGAGACCGGCTCGCTTGCCAGAAAATGTCATTACAGCAGTGGGTTCTTGAATCCATCTGTGCGGAAGTTTGAGTGTGGTTACTCGGTCGTAAGCGACGGGGAATTTCGCTGCTGGTTGCCCCGTTTTCTCTCAGGGACGACTTCCCAATTGGCCAAACATCCCAAGTCATGAGCCTCTTTAAAAAAAACCCACGTGAGTCTTGAGACTCAGCGAGGCTTCCCTGGGTCAATATTACAGGCCCATTATTATTGTTGTTGTTTACACTCACTTTCATTATTTTCAACAATCGCACGTTCATGACACGTGCGATTCTTTACTCACCGGCACGATAATTATAGGCTTACCTAATGGTATTTATCCAGGTGTACAATTATGTAATTGTAAAATTGCTTCATGTCTATTAATACATTTCCCTGGATATTTAGTGGCCGCTTCGGGAGAATTACACTGTATAACAATCGTGGTACTTGAATTGTAAAATGATTACATAATGACAAAGATTCATTCATCGATATATCTATTTATCTACCTATTAATTTATTTTCACCTGGCAAATATCTAGTCCGTGGCGTCGGGCACACAGTGGGCAACTCTTGAAAAGAACGTCACGGGATCTTTAACGTCCGCTGTGAGTGGCGAGGAGAATACAAATACAAAGATCCCCCGTATAACCTTTAACGGGCTTTATTTGGGGGGGGAAGCGATACAAAGACTCGCTGAAGAAGTCCCACACTGCTTGCTGCATCGATCACCGTCAGTGGGCAACACAAGCAGCTGATCGCAACTCCTGGCGGCACACAGTCCACCAGGCCACCTCCTTCTTCGAAGATACCCGCAGGGCCCGTATGTAGGACAAAAGGAGAAGGAGGAAGAACCATGATCCCTCAGCACCCATCCCAGATGAGACCTATACTTGCAGCTGTTGTGGCAGGACCTGCTTGTCCCGCATAGGCCTCGTCAGCCACCAGCGTGCCTGCAGAAGACGTGGATGTCCTTCCTAGATCTTCGTTCGCGAAGCCAAGCCATGATGATGATGATGATTTGGGGGGGGGGGGGGGGCAAGTGCTGTGAGCGAGTAGCACCCAATGAAAGCCAGCGCGGCACACGTTTGGGGGAGGGTGCCAATCGCTACGTCTCCAAAAGAACTCGCAATCAAACACCTTGTTGTGAAACGACACGACGCAGACGATCCCGTGGGGTTTGATCTTCCACCGAAGCTCATGGTCCACCCCTAAACCGCATCTACTGCACAAACCGTGGCGGCAGCAGCCAGCAGCAGATGCGGATGCTGCCTGATTGTGCACACATTGATGATGATGATGATAATGATGACGATGATGACGACGACTATGATGATGACGACGATGATGATGATGATGACGATGACGATGATGATGACGACGATGATGATGACGATGATGACGACGATGATGTCGATGATGCACCACTCCGCTGCCTCCTGACGCGGTTGCCTGCTGGCTTGATAACCACCTGAATGTGAAATTGTAGTCGTTGCCCTGCATCGACATCATCATCATCAGCCGCCGTACGAACGAACGAATGAAGAAGAAGACAGAAGCAACGCTTCTTATTGATGACCATTGGCGCGCGCGTTTGTTTATTTATTTAGCTCATCTGTGCAAGAATGCGCCTCATCAAAGCGCCTCCAATTATTCGATTTAAGCAGATTTACGGAGCGAGGAATTCTACCGGCAGTGTGGAGATTTCGAGGCGTGGTGGTGGTCGTGGTGGTGGTTAGTGGTGGTGGTGGTCGTGGTGGTGGTCGTGGTGGTGGTTAGTGGTGATGGTGGTCGTGGTGGTGGTGGTCGTGGTGGTTGTGGTGGTGGTGGTAGTGAAGTGCTTTGCGCGCTGCGCTACGAAACCGGCGACCCGAGTTCGATTCCCGCTCACGGCCAACACCGGTGATAGCGAGTATCTGAACCGATCATGGGCCACCCCTAGGTTGACTCAGCCTAAAATGAGTATCTTGTGCGATGGTGGATGTGTAAACATCGCACACTAGAGAGACAAAGGCGGTCGGGCGTGGTGCTGTCAACCAACCTCGCTGTGTACCGTTCCGGCCTTCATAGGCGCTCACTAACAGCACTTGCCCCACGCAGTCTGTTAAGGCTATATGGGGGGGAGGGGGGGGGCGGGAATATTTGTCTTTGGTGCTTGTTAAAGGCTACACGGGGGATCTTTGTCTTTGCCAGTCGCAGTCGTTGTGAAGGTGGCGATGATGACGACGATGGTGGTGGTGGTGGCGGTGTTGGTGATGTAGTAAGACTCATGTGGAGAGGAGGCGTGGGGTGGTGGTGCTTGGTGGATGATGTTAGGGGGTTGTGGAGGAGCTTGATGATGATGAGGGGGGGGGGGCGGTGGTGGTGGTTTCATCCAATACCTTGAGCGCGGCGCTCGCTGGAGGCGATTCTGGAGAGGGGGTGATTCTGCCGAGGCGTCCGTGGAAGGACCACAGCCTGTGGCGTCTCTGCTCCGCTAATCCCTTAATCTCGCCGTCTTATCACGCACAGACGAACACCTGCGCCGCCCTCTTTGTTTTATCATTCCGTTTCTGGTTTATGCGCCTCTCAAAAGCCAAAAATTGGCCCCAATTTTCACGCGCGCGTGTGTCCGTGCGTGTGTGTGTAGGTGCTCGCTTAACAGCACTTGCCCCAAACAGTCTGTTAAGGCTATACGGGTGATCTTTGTCTCTGTAGGTGCTCGCTAATAGCACTTGCCCCAAACAGTCTGTTAAGGCTATACGGGTAATCTTTGTCTCTGTATGTGCTCGCTTAACAGCACTTGCCCCAAACAGTCTGTTAAGGCTATACGGGTAACCTTTGTTTCTGTAGGTGCTCGCTAACAGCACTTGTCCCAAACAGTCTGTTAAGGCTATACGGGTGATCTTTGCCTCTGTAGGTGCTCGCTTAACAGCACTTGCCCCAAACAGTCTGTTAAGGCTATACGGGTGATCTTTGTCTCTGTAGGTGCTCGCTTAACAGCACTTGCCCCAACAGTCTGTCAAGGCTATACGGGTGATCTTTGTCTCTGTAGGTGCTCGCTAACAGAACTTGCCCCAAACAGTCTGTTAAGGCTATACGGGGGATCTTTATCTTTGTGTTGTGCGTGTGTGTTGCCGTGTGTGTGTGTGCGTGTGTGTGTGCGTGTGTGTTGTGCGTGTGTGTTGTCGTGCGTGTGCGTGTGTGTGCACAGTATTTAGTTCCAGCCCGGACAATTCGTTGCGGGAATGATGTTTTGACCCACGTCGCATTCGATCTCGCGTCGTGACGTTACCTCCCGGCGACACCGTTCACATCGTTCGAGGATGAAATATCGAGGGGGCAATGATGGTCGGGTTCATTCTGGGTAAGCGCACCTTTGTATTCGAGCGGCAGTGCTTCGTGTCGATAATCCACACTCTAAGCCAGCCCATCAGTCTTGCGACAAACAGAGTCGAGAAATTAATCCCCGTGTTGTTTGTACGTGCGCGCGCGGGCGGTGGAGGAGCGGTGGCGCAACGGTGCGGCCCGCTGAGCCATGAACCCCGAGGTCGATTCCCGCTCGCTCACGACCAAAACTAACGGTGGCGAATGTTTGAACCGGTCCATGTACCTCTTCCCCTAAGGTTTGGCTCAGCCTCAAACGAGTAACCTGGGTGTAAACAATCAGCATTGGGGAGACAAAGGCGGCCGGGTGCGGTGTTGGCCACCTACCCACGCGTGTGTCGTATCGGCCTTCATAGGTGCTCGCTTACAGCACGTGCCCCAACAGCCCGTTAGAGGCTATACGGGGAAAGTGGTGCAGTGGTTAGCGCGCTGTGCTGTGAACTCCGCTCGCGATCAATATGTTGGCCATCCCCACCAGCAACTCAGCAATTATGATCCTCCCCTGGTGCGATACGTAAACATCAGCACCGGGAGAGACAAACACGGCCGGGCGTGTTCCTGGCCATACCACGACATTGTGCGACGTTGCCGCCTTAACATAGCGGCTCGCTAACAGCACTTGCCCCAACAGTCTATGGAGGCTACATCGGGGTTTGCAATTCATTATCCGCCCTGCAATGTATACGGCATACGATTTACCCGTTTTGTAAGTTATCTAATCTACTTAAGCGTGTTGCGTTTGAATTATTGATTGCCTTTAACCGTTCTCGAACCAAGTAACAGTCAGAATGTCATAGGCAGAGACGGTTTTTTGTTTGTTATTTGAACCTCCGCAAGTATGCATACGTGGAGCGGAGTGGTGGCACAGTGGTTAGCGCGATGCGCGAGCAACCCCGGTGAACCTGAGTTCAATTCCCGGCCACGGCCAGCGAAGTAGGGCCCATGCCGGCACATACAGGCGCCGTGCCAATAATATCCGGCAGTTCATTCGATGAGACGCTGCAAGTGGAAACCCGCCCAGAGTGTTGCGCTGACCAGCGTGGTGAAGTATAGTCAACCGCCACCACCACCGATATAACAACGGTGGCCGGGGAGGGATCTACATCCGGCGGTGAATTGACGAAAGGACTGTAGATTAAGAATCAGAATCAGCCGGGGTCAATCCACTGCTGAATGAAGAGCGCTCCATGCCTCCAACAGCGCCCACGACTCGGCGATGTTCAGCATTCCAACTCTACCAATCCACACGAACCGATTCCATTATTCCATCTCCAGTAGGTTCACATTATAGTATTGACCAATACACACAAGACAAAGATCCCCCGTATAGCCTGGAACAGACTGGTGGTGGCAAGTGCTGTTAGCGAGCACCAATGAAGCCGGATACGGCATACGAGGGGGTGGGTGGCCAACACCGTGCCCGGCCGCCTTTGTCTCCCCAGTGGCGATGTTTTTACACCCCCCACAAGGTACACATTTTAGGCTGAGTCGACCTAGGGGAGGCCCCGGACGGGTTCTGATAATCTTCACTGGTGTTGGCCGTGAGCGCAGTGTGCTAACCGCTGCACTACCGCTCCCCACCAATGCACACACACATATACATACGTTCGTTTCACGTTGGCATGTATAATTACCGGCGCGGGTCAAATTTTATTTTAATTAAATGTAAAAAAGAAGAAAATCACACGGCAGTTTATATAAGCATAGCCTACTATTAAGGATAGCATTGGCATATGACAGGCAGCTGCTGCACCTGCCACCTTAATGACACGGGCACAATGGAAGGAGGGCGTTCGCAAACAGGAACACGAGACCCCCTCTGTATTGTGTGAGCAGCACGTACGGTGTGATCTAGCAGGTAAAGATAGGTCGTAATTATAATAATAACAACGAAAGTAACAATGAGAAACGTACAGACCTTTGTTAGATCCACCGCTCGACGAAGACCTCCCAACGCCGTGTCGAGCATGGACATGGGATAGGAAGAAATTCGGGAGTGTAGCACGTGGTGGTAGTAGTAGTAGTAGGAGGAGTCTAACACCACCAATATTATCCATAATATAAAAAAAAAAATTCGTTTTGGGGGGGGGGGGTTAGACGTAAATATAAACGTGTCGTTAAAACTGCCACCACCCGACGCAGCCAATTAGTGAGGGTTCAAGTCAACTAGTTACTCGTTCAGCACGGGCGTTCACAATTCGAGACACCGTGACGTTTGGCTGACGGCTTTGGGACCGTTCGAGTCGACCCCACCGCGGCGCTCACTGCGTGTTGACGAAGTGGCGGTGGGAGAGCCGGAATCGGTTCAAAGGTCATTCATCGAGCCGAAATCGGTTCAGAGGTTATTCGCTGAGCAAGAATCGGTTTAGAGGTTATTCGCCGAGCCGAAATCGGTTCAGAGGTCATTCACCGAGCCGAAATCGGTTCAGAGGTCATTCACCGAGCCGAAATCGGTTCAGAGGTTATTCGCTGTGCAAGAATCGGTTCAGAGGTTATTCGCCGAGCCAGAATCGGTTCAGAGGTCATCCACCGAGCCGAAATCGGTTCAGAGGTTATTCGCTGTGCAAAAATCGGTTCAGAGGTTATTCGCCGAGCCAGAATCGGTTCAGAGGTCATTCACCGAGCCGAAATCGGTTCAGAGGTCATTCGCCGAGCCGGAATCGGTTCAAAGGTCATTCGCCGAGCCGAAATCGGTTCAGAGGTCATTCGCCGAGCCGGAGTCGGTTCAGATGTCATTCGCCACTGTCCCATTGGCCGTGGCGTTTTCCCGGGGGATGAGGCGGGGGGGGGGGTTGAACTCGGCCCGCAGGGTTCGTCGCGAGCGTGCCGCTAACCACTGCGCCACCGCTCCGCCGGGAATCATTCAAATGTCCGCTTCGACGAACGCAAACTGCTCGTCGCATCGCCCGCGTTCTGCGAACGACGTCCGGCGTTGTTTGTAAGAGACTCACGCACAGGGCGCGTCGCTTGACCCATCTCGTTGCTCTGAGCAAGGGCCGTTATCTGAAACGTCGGATTAATATCGGTTTTTGTTTTCCGCCCATGCACACTGACAGCGCAGGTCCTTCGTGGTTATGTTCCACATAAATAATTGTGATCGGTAAGGAAAAGAAAACTACGAATTCGATTTAGATTCAATAACCTTGACTACATAAAATAAAACTGCGAGCAAAATTTCTACTTAAAGCTTTCGTGACTGCAGGGTTTCATCTTCTTGGTTCTTTCTTTCTTTCTTTCGGTTGTATTTTATTATGTTTTATTTTTAGCATTTTATTATTTCCCTTCTACGTGACTTTACCGAAATAACCAAGAAGATGCGAGCAAAATGTTTGTCAAATTGACTAAAATTTGCACTTTTTTAAACAATGTGAATCTCGTTAAATATGCGTGTTTAAGTCGCTCTGATAATCATTCGTCTCTTTGCTAAGACATAGGGCCGATTGAAATACTAATTTATTTTATAACTGCTTTTGTATGTGTGTGTCCTGTTTGTTTGTCCCTGGCCCGGCACCTCCGATTAGCACGGGTTGGCTACGTACGGTGCGAAAGAAGTTCAACGTACATACTTTCACAATGTTGGCTTAAACAAAACAACACCCTTCTCAGGCTACGGCTGTTCGCATGCAAACACGGCCACCCGAGGTGGTTACCTTTGAGAGAGACTGAAGAATATGATTAACATGTTATTCGACTGTGTACATTTTCAAAAGAAAGACGTTTGGCACGAATCGCCCTCAGTGGATGCCTTTGTTTGAAAGTGGGGAGGAGGGGCGTCCTTTGGAACGGTGTGAAAACCTAAAAGTTTAAACACTCTCGTCAAATAGCACTGGCTTATCGAAATACAATGATATTATTATATATATTTCTACACAATGGGCGACGTTTCAGGCAACGTCCCTTCTTCAGAGCACACGGAATGCAAAATGGATGAGATAACGAGAAGGATATGAAATCTATGTGCAGAATATTAATAACCGCAAACCTTTTGCAGCGCGATTAAGGTTGTTACTAGCGGCCAGAGGTACGTCCAGGGTGGAGATGGAGTGACGGGGTCGGCTAGGGAAACTCAAGTAGTAAGTAGCAGCAGGATTGCTGTCCGAGATTGTGTGGCGATGGATTTGGTGGTGCGCTGCATACAGCCGTGGATAGATCGTGGCAAGGATGATGGCGACAATGTTGGTGCGTATGAAACGAGAGAGCATTACTTGGAAATTCAATTTCAGACAATTGTTTTTTAACACACGGATCATCTGTTCTCCGATGATCCATATCGTGCTGGTAAGCTGATCGGCTCCAGACGACACCTGCCCGCAGGTCGTGTTTATAAAGAATTATAAAGAATTATAAAGAAGGCTGACAACATCCGTGATTGACATCGGCAGGATGGATTTTAATTCCAATGTTCGAAACGGGGACAACCCCTAACTGTGTCGTGTCAACAGCGTGGGCTTATTTGGCTGTCTTATTTGCACCGCACGTATTCCGACCGCGAGTCAGTTGAACCCCATTATTAAGCGTGAATTCATTTCTTAATCGATGACTTTATTTTCTGAAATCTGAAATGGGAGTGGGGGGGGGGTTAGCTGAGAAGCCCCGGTGTAAATGCCGGGAAGCACGTGGAGGATAATTGTTGTTGTTGTTTAAAATATGTAATAAATTTGCGAAGTTGTTCTGCAACGGCAAGTCATGACAGCTGTAATGTCTAAGCTCTTCTCACAATGCTGCTGCGTTCGTGGCACTAAGAGTAGTCGTCGTCTTTGTTCTACGTAAGAATAAAATGCCAAGATAAGATCTTTCGCGAGGTTGTTGTTTTTGTTGTACAAGTATATTTGTCCCCCCCTATGATTTAGGGAAGAATTAATCCGGCGAAAGAATGACATTGCTCGGAGTACACACATTGAAACGTTAGAGACATTTTAAATTAACCCCGTGTGGTCAATCTTCTCTATTCGTTATCATTCAGCTTCTTCTTCAGGCGCCTTTTCAACTCAATCGATTGTTTGCTTGTTACGCGGGGAAAAAAAATCCCGTGTAGCCAGCTACCCAGCTAGCTTCGGTGGCAACGGGCCCACAGGCAGCCACTAACAAGCAGAGTTGCTGCAGGCGCCGTGAGGAGCCCAGCCAGCAGCCAGCCAAGAAACTCGAGGCATAGATTATTATATATTTGCATGGCACAGGAGTATGACACCAGCTGTGTATATGCGAAGATGGGCCAGCATACAGTCCAAGACAAAGGCAACGATCATGTGGGGTACAATGTCTGTTGGGGAGCACGAAGAGGCTGGTGTGGTTATAAGCACCACGCCCGGCCGCCTTTGTCTCCCAAGCGCTGATACGTTACACATCGCAGACGCCAGTTCGCCGCTGATGTCAAACCGTTGCCTGCAATCGAACCCAGGTGGTCAGCTTCACAGCGGTGTGCTAACCGCTGCGCCACCACTCTCGTTTACACACACACACATTGCACAAGCACAAACGGTGTATACACAGTATACATATATAT